>NC_091290.1:24409530-24739530 GCF_032444005.1 Ranitomeya imitator
TCTGCTCCCAGCCACCCCAGAAAAGGCACATCTACACTCCCGTGTAGCGGTGGGATATGGGGTAATAAAGGGTTAATGTCACCGTGGGAAAATATTCTTAAAAGTTCCCACGCTCGAATTCATATGAGTTCATCCAGCATAGGGCGCATCACCGCGACTCGAGGTAACTACAGTACATTCTCCTGCATTCCATTCATTCACCAGGTTTTACAGGCAGGAGCACAGCTGCATTAGCAGAGCTCCTGGGTGTAAAATGATTTAACCCCTTCAGATGGATTTACAGCGTGGGACAAGACTGAACGACGGAAGGTATGGAATATTGTTGTTTGTTTTTTTTAACTTTGTTTCAGGTGACAAGGGTCTTCAGGTGGATTAAGAGTATAATAAAATATTAAAACACCCTGTGTCTTTATTTCATTAAAATACTTTTTAATAATATGTGTGTGTTTTATGATCCATTTCGTACTATTTGATTAATAATGGATAGGTGTCATAATTGACGCCTCTCCATTATTAACCTTGCTATTGTAAGGTGACATTAACCCTTCATTACCCCATATCCCACCGCTACAGGGGAGTGGGAAGAGAGTGGCCAAGTGCCAGAATAGGCTCATCTTCCAGATGTGTCTTTTCTGGGGTGGCTGGGGGCAGGTGTTTTTAGCCGGGGGGGGGGGGGGCAATAACCATGGTCCCTCTCCAGGCTATTAATATCTGCCCTCAGTCACTTGCTTTCCCACTCTGGCAGATAAAATTGTGCTGGAGCCCACGCCAAATTTTTCCGGGATTTAACCCTTTAATTTAATAGCTAGAGACCCCAAATTTTACTCAATTTTACTTAGTAAAGAGGAATATGTAATAAAAGAAGGGATATGAGATGGTTTACTGCATGTAATCCATGTCTCATATCCTGTCGGATTTGTGAAGGTGATAGGAAAAGCCGGCAATTGGTTTTTAAGAATATTTGAGCCGATGGATCCATGATATGTCCATTTTGCAAGCCTGCGAGAAAAAAATCGCCGTACGGAAGTCATACGGATGACACACAGATAAATTTGTGCGTAAAAATCGCATCCCCGCATTGAATACGGAACAGTGTTTTGGGACAATTACTGCGTATTACGGCCGTAAAAAACGGACCGTATTTACTTACGCCTAGTGTGACGCCGGCCTTACTTGTTACAGTGAATCTATCAGCATGATTTAACACCCCAAACTATTTATATGTGAATGTAGCTCTCTCAAAGACAAGTCCAGCAATCATTATACATGATCAGGCCATATCTCCGTTGCTGAAAAACTCATATGCAAATGAGGCTGAAGAGCTATCTGTAGATCTGGCCTCTGTCACTCCAGCTCTATTCCCCGCCCAGCACTGCCTTCTCCTGATTAACTGGACTGACGGCTCCTTTGCCTAAAGTCACACAGCATAGAGCCTGTCAGAGAGATAGGAGGAGGCAGAGCTGAGTGGGAAATAGAGCTGGAGTGACAGAGGCTTCAGATCTACCATAGTCCTTCAACCTCATTTGCATATAAATTAAAATGCTTATTTCTCAGTAATGGAGGAACGGATTGGCTATGTAAATGTATTGCTGGACTTTTCTTTGAAAGAGCTATGTGTGCATATAAACGGTTTTGGGGGTGACACACTGCTGATAGGTTCGCTTTAACATGGATTTCAGCCAATGCAAAGAGTGAAATGTGCAGCTTACCCACATTGAAGTCCAAAACAGTAATTATCGCTGAGGATTATCGCTATTTTCACTGTAGGATGCTCTCAGTGAACTGTTCCACATGTACTTACCCTAATAACAGCAATCCTGATTGTCACGTAATTATTCAAAATATAAATATATTGCACAAATTGGAGCCGATGGAATAAAAGTTAATTATACAGTAATAGAAACGTCTTGAAGTGACATTGAAGGACACCGATACATAGTCAGATATGTAGTTTTAAGGTGTGCCCGTCATAAACTGGGTTTGGTCTTTAAAAGTGGCTGTCTCCATTGTAGTCTTAATATTATTAAATAGCTATCTATGTCTTGTGGCTTAGAGAACAGCATGCTGGCAGGCCCCCGGAGCACCGAAAGGATTAACGACGGTAATATTGCAATTATACAGCATTTTACGTCTTTAGATCTTGACAGGTAATTGTATTTTTGTGTCCCTAGAGATAATAAGCATAAATCTATCCTTGAGGTCACAGATGTTTCCAGACAAATCGGCCAATTAGCCAAATCTAAGTAGTAAATCTTAAATATTAGAAATAAAATACATAAGGGTCATTTATAAAAACGACATGAGACTTGTCTGTGGGGTGTAAAATTGCACTCATTTATGCTATATTTATAAGGCGCGCCTTGAAAGTTTTTAGAATAGTTTCTGCTTCTTTCTTTTTTTTTTTTATAAAACACCCTTTGGTGTTCAATTCTTTAGGAAGATTACAGTAAAAGGAGCACTTGTATAAGGAGGCAATATAAGTCTGGATTGTAGAGTTAGGCTGCCGTCACACTAGCAGTATTTGGTCAGTATTTTACATCAGTATTTGTAAGCCAAAACCAGGAGTGGAACAATCAGACGAAAAGTATAATAGAAACACATCACAACTTCTGTATTTTTCACCCACTCCTGGTTTTGGCTTACAAATACTGATGTAAAATACTGACCAAATACTGATAGTGTGAATGTGTGATAAGGGTTATTCACATATAGAGTTTTTGCTGCTTTCTTTCCATTTGATTTGATAGTGCAAAAAAAGCATTTAACAGTAGTAGCAACAATACTGACATTTCTAAAATTCTATTCGCATGTTGCATTTTTTTTCCTTGCAGTTTTTGATCAGTGTGTCATTTTCTTTTGTTTCCTTTTTCTAACGCAGTGTGCCCACGTTCCGGATTTTTAGCGGCGGTTTTCTGCTGCGAAAATGCTTAAAAATTATTTTAATGCATTCTGCAATTTTTGTGCCCATGCTGCGTTTTTTTCCGCAGCGGAAAAGCATTGTAGAAAAAAACGGCGCATGCTCATTAATTTTGCTGAAAATCCCGCTATAGAATTGTATCTGGATCATTGTAAAAAAGACACTAAAAATCCGTGAAAAAAAACACAAGCGGATTTCCTGCGAAGGGAGTCCGGATTTGATCAGGAAAATTCTGCATACATTCTGCAACGTGGGCGCATAGCCTAATACTTGCTGTGTTTTTTTTCCCAATAAAAATCAATGAGGCTGAGCTGCAAAAAGAACGCATTCAACCGTACAGAAAATGAATCAAAATACAACATTTTATAGTCAAAAAGTATGTTATTATCAGCAAAGAGCAAATATAATTGACAACAATGTGAAGGTATAAACGCGCATTCAAATGTTATGCACTAATAATAAAGGAGAAATAACTATATACGAACTGCAAATACTCACATTGTAATGCAGAATGGACGTCGCATTTTTTTTTCTGGCAAGTGAGTTTATTTCCTGCAGAAAAAAAAATCCACATCTTGTGGTGGCAACAAGCAGACGGGATGTTCATTTTTAACTACAGGAGATTTTGAAGAATGGACCCCTTTACATGCACATTTTATGTAAATTAGTTATTTAGCGCCATTACATTCCACAGCACTTTAGATGAATTATCATCAATGTCCCTATTGGGGCACATCATTAAAATTCCCTTTCGGTATGTCTTTGGAGTGTGGGAAGAAACCCATAAAGACATGGGGAGAACATACAAACTCCTTGCAGATGTCGCCCTCGGTGGGATTTGAGCCCATGACCCCAGCGCTGCAAGGCTGCAGTGCTAACCACTGAGCCACCATACAGTGCTAACCACTGAGCCACCATACAGTGCTAACCACTGAGCCACCATACAGTGCTAACTGTTATGAACAGGTGATTCAGAACCACAATGGACCTAGTGGTTAAGAGCACACAAAGTGACCTGATAGTTACTAACATAGGACGAGCTCTGAGACGTGGGAACTCTGCTGACCGCAATCCCTAATCCTATCATACCACACTAAAGGTAGCCGTGGAGCGCTCCTGACCAGACCTAGGTGCCTCGGCACAGCCTGAGAAACTAGCTAGCCCTGAAGATAGAAAAATAAGCCTACCTTGCCTCAGAGAAATTCCCCAAAGGAAAAGGCAGCCCCCCACATATAATGACTGTGAGTTAAGATGAAAATACAAACACAGAGATGAAATAGATTTTAGCAAAGTGAGGCCTGACTTACTGAATAGACCGAGGATAGGAAAGATAGCTTTGCGGTCAGCACAAAAACCTACAAATAACCACGCAGAGGGGGCAAAAAGACCCTCCGCACCGACTAACGGTACAGAGGTGCTCCCTCTGCGTCTCAGAGCTTCCAGCAAGCAAGTAAAACCAATATAGCAAGCTGGACAGAAAATATAGCAAGCAAAAGTAACACAAGCAAAACTTAGCTTATGCAGGGCAGACAGGCCACAAGAACGATCCAGGAGAAAGCAAGACCAATACTGGAACATTGACTGGAGGCCAGGAACAAAGAACTAGGTGGAGTTAAATAGAGCAGCACCTAACGACTTAACCTCGTCACCTGAGGAAGGAAACTCAGAAGCCGCAGCCCCACTCACATCCACCAGAGGAAGCTCATAGACAGAACCAGCCGAAGTACCACTCATGACCACAGGAGGGAGCTTGACCACAGAATTCACAACAGTACCCCCCCTTGAGGAGGGGTCACCGAACCCTCACCAGAGCCCCCAGGCCGACCAGGATGAGCCAAATGAAAGGCACGAACCAGATCGGCAGCATGAACATCAGAGGCAAAGACCCAGGAATTATCTTCCTGACCATAACCCTTCCACTTAACCAGGTACTGGAGTTTCCGTCTCGAAATACGAGAATCCAAAATCTTCTCCACTATATACTCCAACTCCCCCTCAACCAAAACCGGGGCAGGAGGATCAACGGATGGAACCACAGGTGCCACGTATCTCCGCAACAATGACCTATGGAATACGTTATGGATGGAAAAAGAAGCTGGAAGGGTCAAACGAAAAGACACAGGATTAAGAACCTCAGAAATCCTATACGGACCAATGAAACGAGGCTTAAACTTAGGAGAGGAAACTTTCATAGGAATATGACCCTTCTCCAATGATTCCTTTACGTAACTCCGCATAGCTGCGTGCTCAGGCACAGACAAATTAAACAGTCGACCTTTAGGAAACTTACTACCAGGAATCAAATCGATAGCACAATCACAATCCCTATACGGAGGTAGGGCACTGGACTTGGGCTCATCAAATACATCCCGGTAATCCGACAAGAACTCTGGGACCTCAGAAGGGGTGGATGATGAAATAGACAGAAATGGAACATCACCATGTACCCCCTGACAACCCCAGCTGGACACAGACATTGATTTCCAATCCAATACTGGGTTATGGACTTGTAACCATGGCAACCCCAACACGACCACATCATGCAGATTATGCAACACCAAAAAGGGAATATCCTCCTGATGTGCAGGAGCCATGCACATGGTCAGCTGGGTCCAGTACTGAGGCTTATTTTTGGCCAAAGGCGTAGCATCAATTCCTCTCAATGGAATAGGATACTGCAAGGGCTCCAAGAAAAACCCACAGCGCCTAGCAAACTCCAAGTCCATCAAATTCAGGGCAGCGCCTGAATCCACAAATGCCATGACAGAATAGGATGACAAAGAGCAGATCAAAGTAACGGACAAAATAAATTTCGACTGTACCGTACCAATGGTGGCAGACCTAGCGAACCGCTTAGTGCGCTTAGGACAATCGGAGATAGCATGAGTGGAATCACCACAGTAAAAACACAGCCCATTCTGACGTCTGTGTTCTTGCCGTTCAGCTCTGGTCAAAGTCCAATCGCACTGCATAGGCTCAGGTCCATGCTCAGATAATACCGCCAAATGGTGCACAGCTTTACGCTCACGCAAGCATCGACCGATCTGAATGGCCAAAGACATAGACTCATTCAGACCAGCAGGCATAGGAAATCCCACCATGACATCCTTAAGGGCTTCAGAGAGACCTTTTCTGAAAATTGCTGCCAGCGCACATTCATTCCATTGAGTGAGCACAGACCACTTCCTAAACTTCTGACAATATATCTCTACCTCATCCTGACCCTGACACAGAGCCAGCAAATTTTTCTCTGCCTGATCCACTGAATTAGGTTCATCATACAGCAATCCGAGCGCCAGAAAAAACGCATCAATATTACATAATGCAGGATCTCCTGGTGCAAGGGAAAATGCCCAATCTTGAGGGTCGCCACGTAATAAAGAAATAATGATCTTAACTTGTTGAACTGGGTCACCAGAGGAGCAGGGTTTCAAAGCCAGAAACAGTTTACAGTTATTCTTAAAGCTCAGAAACTTAGCTCTATCTCCAGAAAACAAATCAGGAATAGGAATTCTAGGTTCTAACATAGAATTCTGAACCACAAAGTCTTGAATATTTTGTACTCTTGCAGTGAGATGATCCATACAAGAAGACAGATCTTTAATGTCCATCACTACACCTGTGTCCTGAACCACCTAAATGTCTAGGGGAAAAGAAAGACAAAACACAGTACAGAGGAAAAAAAATGGTCTCAGAACTTCTCTTTTCCCTCTATTGAGAAGCATTAGTACTTTGGGCCTCCAGTACTGTTATGAACAGGTGATTCAGAACCACAATGGACCTAGTGGTTAAGAGCACACAAAGTGACCTGATAGTTACTAACATAGGACGAGCTCTGAGACGTGGGAACTCTGCTGACCGCAATCCCTAATCCTATCATACCACACTAAAGGTAGCCGTGGAGCGCTCCTGACCAGACCTAGGCGCCTCGGCACAGCCTGAGAAACTAGCTAGCCCTGAAGATAGAAAAATAAGCCTACCTTGCCTCAGAGAAATTCCCCAAAGGAAAAGGCAGCCCCCCACATATAATGACTGTGAGTTAAGATGAAAATACAAACACAGAGATGAAATAGATTTTAGCAAAGTGAGGCCCGACTTACTGAATAGACCGAGGATAGGAAAGATAGCTTTGCGGTCAGCACAAAAACCTACAAACAACCACGCAGAGGGGGCAAAAAGACCCTCCGCACCGACTAACGGTACGGAGGTGCTCCCTCTGCGTCTCAGAGCTTCCAGCAAGCAAGTAAAACCAATATAGCAAGCTGGACAGAAAATATAGCAAACAAAAGTAACACAAGCAAAACTTAACTTATGCAGGGCAGACAGGCCACAAGAACGATCCAGGAGAAAGCAAGACCAATACTGGAACATTGACTGGAGGCCAGGAACAAAGAACTAGGTGGAGTTAAATAGAGCAGCACCTAACGACTTAACCTCGTCACCTTAGGAAGGAAACTCAGAAGCCGCAGCCCCACTCACATCCACCAGAGGAAGCTCATAGACAGAACCAGCCGAAGTACCACTCATGACCACAGGAGGGAGCTTGACCACAGAATTCACAACAGCTAACCACTGAGCCACCATACAGTGCTAACCACTGAGCCACCATGTTGCCTTGGTGTTATAAAATAAATCAAAACCATTTATTTAATAAATAAATGTATAATAAAACAGAACAGAAGTAAGGTACGTATGATTTTATTAAGCAAAAAAAACCATATTAACTAAAACAAATGATAAAATCTTGTTATAATTTTCTGTCTGAAACTGAAGAGACATAAGAAATAGATGGAGAATAATACAATCACCTGTCCCTCCTCCTTGGTAATTATTGATCACCAAAACTCTTTCTTTGCAGCTATGATAGATGATGGCGGCTGCACCCACCCACTGGCCTGGAGGTTATAACTTTCTGTGACTGTGAGGCGTCACCTGACAGCTCCTGTAGCTGATCTGACCCCAATTTTACCATCAAGGTTTTTTCACAGCACATATTTGAGGTGTTATGGGCTAAATATGATTCTTTACACACTCTGCCTGTGGATATTAGGAGGTTTTTTTAAGGCATGCTGCATTGTAAACTTAAGGGTCATTCACACGTTCATTTTTTGGGCACGAGTGCTATCCGTGTTTTTTCATGATTAGTGCTCATATCTATGATCATGAGTGGAGCCATCCACATGGCCATGATTTTTCAGCGCGAGATTGCAGAGACATGTCCAACATTGATAAGAGTATCGGATCAAAATTGGCAATCCGAGTCAAAGGATCCATCAAAAATATAGGAGACATTTCGGATCAAAATTAGCAATGCAAGCTAATGGGTCCATGAAAAAATTGGACTGCATTCGAATGGCATCCAAGTGCGATCCAATTTTCATGGACTATCAGAATACAGAAGGTGGAGACATTTCCTTTTTTAATTACTTCATATACAAGAAAATCAGATAACGCTTGTACCACATTCTGATCAAACTCTGATCAGAATAATGGGTCCGAATTTTCCTGTGTATGAAAAAAAATAGGATAAAAAACACACACGGATCATACGCTGTATTTATCCTGCCAACACTCCGATTTTTGCAGCATGTACTGCTAATACTAAGCGTTTGCACACTCCCTTATGCTTCTCTAAAGGGAATGCAAAAAAAAAAAAACGAAATAAAAAACTTAACATTCAAAATGCTAAAGAAATGCAATTGAGGATTTCTAAAAAGAGTGAAAAACTCTATGTGGCTTTTTTCACACGATGCACTTTTTTGTCACGATTCCTTATACGTTTTTGCGCAGAATTGCTGGGATTGTAACTATCAGGGCAGCAATAAGTGGGAGCAATACAACAATAAGAGCAATACAACTGGGAAGTGTGAACCTTCTCCTTCTCAGTTTCCTTCATGTCTTATCTCATTAAAAAGTTGCATCAGTTGTGACATTGTAATCCTCTTCACCTGCTGTGTAACTCTCATCAGACTCCTTGTAGGGCTGCAGACTGATGGGACTCCGTGATGAGCTTTGCAGCTTGTCAGTAAAGTCGCCAAGAATTGCAGAATTTCCCAAACCAAACCCTTTGAAGACATCAAATTACAAATAAGTGTTTAAGATGTAAGTGATGGCTTGTAATCGCACCCACACGAGATAATCTGGCGCGCTTTGAAGGGGTCCTGTCTAGACTGAACGCGATAGGTTGTTATAGGTTTAGCGCCCGGCCTAGTGCTGGAATGAAGCCGAGCAGACGAACCTAACACCGTAATGAGATCATCCAGAAACACACCAGTATGTCACCAACTAATTCCTTCATTCTATTAGACAGTGTTCACACACCGCGGAAAAACTGCGCAGCCATTACAAACAGCCACATGGTTTTGCAAGTGGAACAGTAGTTTCCCTACAAGATAACGTCATTTAGTAGGAGAGCAGTCAAAAGATCACAGTGCTGTGTGTGAGCGTAGCCTAATAGCGAGGTCCGTGAACCCAAAGACAGTATAAACAAAGCATATTGTATTGTAGGGGAAACACCCCTTATACAGTGGGTACGGAAAGTATTCAGACCCCCTTAAATTTTTCACTCTTTATTTCATTGCAGCCATTTGGTAAACTTGACTGTACGGCGGACAGGTGTGGGATATTGTTGCTTTTTTATTTTGGAATTTTTTTTCCAGGAGAACGAGGGCTTTGGTTGGATTAAGTGTACAATAAAAATAATAAAACCTGTGTTTTTTCTTTCTTTCATTAAAATACTTTATTCTTAATGTGTATGTGATTTTTTTTTAACCCCTTCATACTAGTGGCTTAATAATGGATAGGTGTCTTATTGACACCTCTCCATTATTAACCAGGCTTAATGTCACCTTACAATAGCAAGGTGACATTAACCCTTCATTACCCCATATGCCAATGCCACAGGGCAGTGGGAAGAGAGAGGCTACGTGCCGGAATAGGCGCATCTTCCAGATGTGCCTTTTCTGGGGTGGCTGGGGGCAGATGTTTTTAGCCAGGGGGGGCCAATATCCATGGTCCCTCTCTAGGCTATTAATATCTGCCCTCAGTCACTGGCTTTACTACTCTGGCGGAGAAAATTGTGCGGGAGCCCATGCCAGTTTTTCCCGTGAATTAACCTTTTCATCAAACACCTAGAGCTCCAAAATTTTACACACAAACACTACTAACATTATTAGGGAGGGATATATAAAAATATAACAGATATGCAGTGATTTACTTTATGTAAACCATGTCTCACATCCTGTCAGGTTCAGTAATGATTTATCAAAAGCCGACAATTGAATTACCAGCCTTTCTGCTATCTAGCTCTGTATGAAATATAAATATAAATGTATGTATATATGTGTCTCACTGATATATATATATATATATATATATATATACTGTATATATGTTTTCTTGGATCCATTATATGTCCATTTTGAAAGCCGGCAAGCGTACGCATGCCATTCGGATGACACACATACTTTTTGGAGAAAAAAAATCACATCATCGCATTGCACACGGAACACTGTTCATGAAACATTTGTGCGATTCTCGTCTGTTTTTATACGTTGTGTGTGACTCCAGCCTTAAGGTTACCAGGGTGCACAGCCTCCAGGTGTTTCAGCATCTGGAAACTCCGGTAACCTTAAAGTCTCCTTTAAAGGCTACCTTAAGGTTTCCCAGCCTTACAACTGCCAGGAGACCTAGTAACTGTGAACTCTGATAACCTAAAGGGCCTCAGTTCTGTTCACCACAGTTCACAGCTGCCAGTTCTCATGAGGGCAGTGCGAATGGCGGACTGATGAGTGCGACTCCTAGTCGCTCATTAGTCTTGAATTTGCGCTGCCCTCGTGAGAAGCGGCCACTGTGAACTGAGGTGACAACAGTAAGGTTACCTCAGTTCACAGCGGCGCTGCCCTTGTGAGAACTAGCTGCTGTGAACTGAGATAACCTTATGACATCACTTCATTGCGCAGCAGCCGGGTCTCACGCTGAGCTCCATAGACTGGATGAAGAAGACTGGGATCGTGGGACCTTCTTATTATGGATTATGGCAGATCGTGTGGATTAGTATTTTTTTTAATAAATGGTGGAAAGAGGAAAATTGTTGGGGATTTTTTTTTTTCAAAGAAAGATTTTTTTCCAGTGTGTTTTCTTCTCTTGTTTCTTACTGGGTTAGTAATGGGGGTCTCTAATAGATACCTGTCCATTATTAACCTATGGACTTGATATCAGCGGATGTTACACAGCTGACATCAACCCCACACTCCCATTACCCCGATTGCCACCGCAACAGCAATTGGGAAGAGCCGAGGCAAAGTGCCAAAATTGGCCCATCTTATAACCAGCAAAGGCAAAACCGACAACTGGGGGCTGATATTAATAAGCTGGGAAGCTCCATGGATATTGGCCCTTTCCCAGCATAATAAGACCATTTCCTGTCTGCTTTGCCTTGGCTGGTTATTAAAAATTGGGGGAGCCCATTCATTTTTAATTTATTTATTAATTTTTAATTTATTTATTCATTTATTAACAAGTATAGTGAACTACACATGCAAAGCACTGCTACACTGCTCCACTTGGACCCCTGGCCCCTGGTTCAAGATTAGAAGATTGCATCAGAAGTATTCAAAAGAACTTCTAAACAAGCATGATGCATTTTGGAAACAAGTCCTGTGGACCAATGAGGTTAAAATAGAACTCTTTGGTCACAATGATCAAAGGTATGTGTGGGGAAAAAAGGGCACAGAATTTCAGGAAAAGAACATCTCACCAACCATTAAGGGTGGATCAATTATACTTTGGGGTTGTGTTGCAGGCAATTGAACAGAGAACATTTCACGGGTAGAGGGAAGAATGGATTCAATGAAATTTCAACAAATTTTTGATGCAAACATAACACCATCTGTAAAAAACCTGAAGTTGAAAAGAGGAATAGGATGGCTTCTACAAATGGATAATGATCCTAAACACAAGTTAAAATCCACAATAGATGACCTCAAAGGCGCAAGCTGAAAGATTTACAATAGTCCTCACAGTCCCCCTGTTCTGAACATGATTGCAAATCAGTGGCTAGACCTCAAAATAGAAAAGTGTACACAAAATGACAGCATTTACAAGCTGTGATACTTTAAAAATGGGGTTCTACTAGGTAGTAACCAGGCAGGATGCCCCAACTTTTGCATTAGCCCATCTTCCTTGTTGTAATTTTTAACACCTTCATGACCAGAGTTATTTTCATTTTTGCATTTTTGTTTTTTGATCCCCTTCTTCCCAGAGCCATAACTTTTTTTTATTTTTCAGTCAAAATAGCCAGGTGAGGGCTTGTTTTTTGCGGGACAAGTTGTACTTTTGAACAACAAAATTGGTATTAATATATCCTGTACTGGAAAATGAGGAAAAAAAATCCAAGTGTGGTGAAATTGCAAAAAAAGTGCAATCCCACTGTTTGTTTGTTTTTTTACCATGGTCACTAAGCATTGTAAAACTGACCTGCCATTATGATTCTCCTGGTCATTACAAGTTTATAGAGAACAAACATGTCTAGGTTCTTTTTTATTTAAGTGGTGGAAAAAAAAATCTAAACTTTGGTAAGAAAAAAAAAATGGTGCCATTTTTCCAATACCTGTAACGTCTCCATTTTTCATGATCTGGGGCTGGTTGAGGCCTTATTTTTTGCGTGCCGAGCTGACGTTTTTATTGATATCATTTTGGTGCAGATACGATCGCCTGTTATTGCATTTTATTGCAATGTAGCGGCAACCAAAAAAAAGTAATTCTTGCATTTTTAATTTTTTTCTTGTTGCGCCGTTTAACGATCGGGTTAATTATTCTTTTATATTGATATATCGGGCGATTCTGAATGTGGCAATACCATATACATGTATATTTGATTTTTATTTATTGTTTTATTGTTTTATTTTGAATGGGGAGAAAGGGGGGTGATTTGAACTTTTCTATTTTTTAAATATTTTTAAAAACATCTTTTTTTTTAGTTTTTGCATGTTTCAATAGTCTCCATGGGAGACTAGAAGCTGCAGTTATCTGATCGCTTCTACTACACACAAGCGATTATCAGATTGCCTGTGTGTAGCAGAAATGCTCACTTGCTATCAGCTCCGACCACTGGGCGACGCTCATATCAATCCGGCAATGACAACTATAGAGGTCTGCTTCAGACCTCTGGTTGTCATGCCAACCTATCGGTAACCCGCAATCATGTGACGGGGTCACCGATGGGAGGGATTTCCGACGCGCTTCCGGTAAACGAGAGTTAAATGCCGCTGGCAGAGATTGTCAGCGGCATTTAACTAGTTAACAGTTGCGGGTGGATCGCGATGCCACCTGCGGCTGTTAGAGGCACATGTCAGCTGTTCAAAACAGCTGATATGTGCCGGAAAAGATGTGGGCTCTGGCACTGAGGGAGGGATTTCGACGTGGGCGACGCATTATTAGCAATATGAAAAAATGACAACATATTTTTATTTTGCCTAAAATACAAAAGAAATGTGTCATCTGTGACTTTAGCCCTTTTAGAGATCATTTCAACTTGCTTAACTGCTCACAATAACAGTAATTTTGACCAGGGGTGTCCAAACATTTGCATGCCACTGTATAGCTCCTACAAGGCTATGTCATTAGTTTTGGCTGACAGATTTATTCACATTTACTTATTTTGGCACAGTAATTTCCGTGGGAACAGACTATATTGGTGCACTTTGGTGCATAATACTGTATTAAATGTGTTTTTTTTTTTCATTCTTTTGTGTTTGTGCCTTTGTGTCGCTGCCTCCCAATAGCCATCATTTGTTTTTCTTTTATTTTTGTGGAATGAACTGTAGTTTTCATGGTTAACATATTAAGGTACTTATGACTAAACATGAGCAAATATGTTCGGCTCCTTCCTACATATTCGCTCAGGTCTACTTATGACTTTTTTATAAAAAAAAATATATATATAAAAAAACAGTTATTGTAGCATTGTTTATTTTATCAGTGTTATCAATGCAAGATAAATCACATTAATAACATTATAAAATTAATCATGTTGGTGATGCCAAATTAGAACTTTATTTTCCTTTATTTATACTTGTGTTGCTGCCATCAATTTCTACATCAATTTTCAAATTAAATGGAAAAATGTCCAACGTTCATTTTATGAAAGATCTGTTTGTATTATGTTCTGCTGTTATTAAAATATGACAATATGATTTCCAAATCATTGCATTCTTCTTCTTTCTTTTTCTTGCACAGCACCCCAAGGTTTTTGGAATTGGGGCTGTATATTTACATTATAGCTATTGATATCTAAATTGTTTTGTCAAACAGAATTAATCAATTAAAACAAAAATATGATTATTTTTTGCCTCTCTTTAACCTGTGTGTACCAGCAGGGGGCAGATTAACACAAACTTTGTAAAGAAAATGACAACTTTTGAAAACTGTATGTGTACGAGGCTACATTCATGCTTTAAATAATTTTTCCTCGTACTCAAAAGGACCTATTTTCATCCTTTCCTGGCTTCCATTTCCCTCTGTTGTCTGTCCGTGCGTCTGTTTTTCTCATCCATGTGTCATCTGTTCTCGTATGAGAAAAAAAAAAACTAATGGAAGTTGGACAAGTTTCTAGCAATAGTCAGTGAAAAAAGCACGATACACGGATACTTCTAGGATGTCATCAGTGTGCTATGTTTTTTTCATGGACCCATTTACTTCAATGGGTGAGTTTGTTCTGAAAATTGGATCAAACTCAAACATGACAGTTTTTTTTTTTTGCTGGCCCTTAAGTCTGCAAAAAAGGGTATGTGAAGAGGCCTATGAACTGTACTAGTGCTATAAAAAAAAGAAAAAAGAAAAAAAAAAAGAGACAGGGTCCGTATGTGACAATCGGATGTGTGAATGGTACCTTACAGCAATCAACTATCCAAAAATAGAAAAATGCAACCCAAAGGAATTTCCGAGGAAAGTCAATATTTTACATTTGTATTATGTTTTGTACTATATATCCTTTATTTGCCTGCATGATATCAAACCTGAGATAATACAAAATGAAGAATTGTTGCCATAGAGAAACGGCAGAAGAGAGCAGCACAAATCAAATTGGTCATTTCAAGAGAAAACCCTTTTACAACCAATGAAGAATTTTCCTTATTTGTCCTTGGAGGTCTATTATGCATTTACAACTTATAACATCTTTTTTTTTTCTTTATTTAATTTTCCATATGACTGTCTGTACAGCAGGTATAGGAACAGATTAGGTCAGATTATACGATGTAAATCCATCGTGCGCATTTTTTACTCGGTGATTATTCCCTTGAGGATTCACCTGCTTTCAACTATCTGAAGGCCATATACCGGTGTCCGAGACTTGAAAGAGTTAAGAAAAAGTTTTTATGTGATTTTTGGATAGAAAAATGCCGCCTGGGCATCGTGTGCCCGAGGAGAATTGGATTCTGACCTTTGCTTCCTGGACAGCTTCAAATGGCATTGTCCTCATTACCAGACAATAACATCTCCGCTGAGTGTAGATGAAACGCTTCAGTGACTTCAGACACCTGGATCCTGGGTGGTAATTCTGTAAAAATGGGGTTTTGTGACCAACTTCACTGCAGGCAAAGAAAACGCAGCAACTTCAATTACACATGATGTGCTCTTTGTCAAAGGAGATGACACAAAATAACAGGCGACTTTGTATTCAGCTCAAAGTGGAGAACAAATAATGATCTAATGAAACTTATTCAGTGAGCCAAGGCCACCATGGTACATAGGGGAAGGCTCTGGATGAAGCTTCTGGGCCCCTAGGCAAAATCTGCCTCCCACCTCCCTTCAATCATCATGTGCAATTGCATAAGGGTATGTGCACACGGTGCGGATTTTACTGCAGATCCGCAGCGGATTTGACACTTCGGATTCGCAGCAGTTTTCCATGCAAACCAAATCCGCTGTGCACATGCTGCGACGTTGCGGATTATTTGCCACAGCATGTCAATTCTTTGTGTGGATTCCACAGCCTTTTACACCTATTCCTTAATAGGAATCTGCAGGTGTAAAAACGCAGACAAAATCTGCAGTTTATCCGCGGAAAATCCACAGAGAATCCGCAGGTCATTTTACCTGCTGATTCTACTGAATCCGTGCCGAAAAATCCACAAACGAATCCGCAACATGTGCACATACCCTACTTTGCTAGAGCTACAAAACTGGGGAAAAGTATTTGCTAATTTCTTCTATTATTGACTTTTAATTTGACAAAATTGATTAAGAAAAATACTTGTACACTGACCATTTATATCTTTAAATGGTCATATAGTCATTATTATTATTATTATGCTTTCCTTATATAGCGCCATCATATTCAGCAGCACTTTACATAGACAATCATCATTGTCCCCATTGGGGCTCACAATCTAAATTCCCTATTAGTATATCTTTAAAGTGTTAGAGAAAATTGGAGGAAACTCACAAACATTGGGAAAACATACAAAGAAACTCATTGCAGATTATTGTAGATTGTGAGCCTTCGCGGGCAGGGTCCTCTCTCCTCCTGTACCAGTTATGACTTGTATTGTTTAAGATTATTGTACTTGTTTTTATTATGTATACCCCTCCTCACATGTAAAGCGCCATGGAATAAATGGTGCTATAACAATAAATAATAATAATAATAATGTTGTCCTTGATGGGATTTCAACCCATGACCCTAACGCTGCAAAGCAACAGTGCTAACCACTGAGCCAAAGTGCTCAGTGGTTATCACCTATTCAACTCATAGGTCATCACCTATTCAACTCCTGCAAATAGAAATCCTTCCCCTCCCCCCCAAAAAAAAAAAATTAAAAAAATTCTATATTATACAGTAATTGCACATCACTAGGATATATCACCACTTTGTTAATGGTGGCGTTTAAGACCCTCAGTGATCCTGAGGATGAAGGGGTGACATTGCTACTTTAGAGTTGCACCCTCTTCTAAGGTTTCCCTCTAGCCACCTACTGCACATGGAACTACAGAAGAGTCCCATTCATTTACTTGTACCGGATGTGCCAACTTTAGGAACTAGAATATGCCATCACTTTATGATTGGTCTAGAATCCCCCATTGATCCAGAAAATGGTGGAAAATGGTGGCATAACTAGTTCAGTGTTGTGCTCATCTACAAGCTTTAGGGCAGTCTTACACATCCAGATAATTCCGGTACCGGAATTATCCGTGTCCATGTGCCATTGCGTTTCTGTGGCACATCAGTGTGGCACACGTGCGGCACACGTGTGCCACCCGTGTGCCCACTGGGTACCACACGCACCATGCAGGAGACAGCGCTAAAGTTTAGCGCTGTCCCCTGCATCTGGTGCTGAAGCCGCGATTCATATCTTCCCTGCAGCAGCGTTTGCTGTAGAGAAGATATGAATAATCGTGTTTAAAATAAAGATCCAGGTCCCCACCCCCTGTACGCCCCTCCGCTGTTATTAAAATACTCACCCGGCTCCCTCGCTGGCTGGTGCTGCTTCCTGTCCTGGCCGCACCTTCTACTGTATGAGCGGTCACGTGGGGCCGCTCATTTACAGTGATGAATATGCGTCTCCACCCCTATGGGAGGTGGAGCCGCATATTCATGATTGTAATGGGCGGCCCCACGTGACCGCTCATACAGTAGAAGGTGCGGCCAGGACAGGAAGCAGCGACAGCCAGCGAGGGAGCCGGGTGAGTATTTTAATAACAGCGGGGGGGGGGGGGGGAGGGCGTACAGGGGGTGGGAGGGGGGTGGGATCATGGATCTTTATTTTAAACATGATTATTCACATCTTCTCTACAGCAAACGCTGCTGCAGGGAAGATATGAATCGCGGCTTCAGCACCAGTGGGGGGGACAGCGCTTACAGTAGCGCTGTCTCCTGCACGGCACATGGACTGCACACGGACAACGTCCGTGTGCGGTACGTGTTTTACACGGACCCATTGACTTTAATGGGTCCGTGTAATCCGTGCGCTGCCACGAACACTGACATGTCTCCGTGTTTGGCACACGGAGACACGGTCCGCAAAAAATCAATGACATCTGCACAGATGCATTGATTTCACTGTGTCTATGTGTGTCAGTGGCTCCGGTACGTGAGGAAACTGTCACCTCACGTACCGGAGCCACTGACGTGTGAAACCGGCCTTACCTGCACTTTATGTTCTCGTGACCACTCTCCCACATTCACTTGTTCCAATTGTGTCACCTTCACCAACAACAAGAAGAGCCGCATGGTTCCATTAACCATGAAATCAGCCTTCCCATTGCTTGACAGGGATTCTAACACCACTAGCATCATGTAATATTTTACTGTAATTTTATATGTATGTCTTTCAATGCTTTTGCAACAATACATTTGTGTTGCATTTTACCTTATTTTCACCCTAAACTATGGACAGAATTGTTACCTTTCTTTTTTTGCTAACATTGATTGTGTTGGCTTTTCTGAGGTTCTACATTCTTTTCCTTTTGTCCCCAGTTATTGCACTATTCTTTAAAGTCAGGAAAAAAATGACTGTTCAAACCAAGCACATGCGCTGAATTCATCGTTAGCCTGGCAAAACAGCTCAATGCACATTCTCATCTACTTGTTTTTCACCTATCTACCCCATCCTCTGACTCCTGTAAAGGATAGACCTGTAAATCAATGAAATTGGACGTAGAAGGAAAAAAAAAAGAAGGTGTTAAGGTGCACCGAACTACTCAGCCACACCGAGGGTGCACCAACTGCATGAGTAATAGTACTGTAGAGTATAAAGAGTTAATGTGGGGTGTTTTTTTTTTTAGGTTTTATAGTGTTTCATACTTTTTTATCCAGAATTTTAAATAATTCTTGACATATGGAGTCTGATATTTCTTTAGAGGATAGAGGAGGTCTGTATTCTTCTAGTGTATATATAACCTGTGCCATGCAGCCCTGCCCTTGGCATGTATATCCATTGAGCCTATGCTGGCGTTTTTGCTCTATGTCTCATGTGAGCTGCGCATTGTCATTAGAAGGTTCTAAAAACAGTAGACACACCTTCTTAAAATAAACTCCATGACAGAATATTTATCATCTAAACATACAACAAAGGGAACAAGCACACAGTCACAAGTATGTACCTGACTGAGCAAACATGCAGAAGCTTAGTGTATGATACATGTCTCTCGGAGTAAAAGCATCTCTCTATCTAAATATTAAAAACTACCATAGGATATCCTAGTAAATACCAGGTTTTTTTTGTAGAATATTAGTTATTATAACATCCAAAGTTACATTTCCTAATAACTGGAAACATGACTATGAAACTATGGCTAACCATGTTGCGGTATGGTGGCTCAGTGGTTAGCACTGCAGTGCTGAGGTCCAGGGTTCAAATCCCACCAAGGACAACATTTGCAAGAAGTTTCATACTAAACATAGATACTGAAATCCCCAATGGCGACAGTGATGATAATGTCAGTAAAGCACTGCAGAATATGATGATGCTATATAAGCAAAGCATAATAGTTTGGAAAGAGCTATGTTTGGTCGATTCTGGCCACCCAAAATACATAAATGTATACTGAAAGTCGATCTTCACAGAGGTGAATACATATTCACCTGTATATAACAAGCTCCAATACATCCACGTCAAGAGAAACTTTCAGTATACTTTTATGTATTTTGTGAACCATAGTCAATAGCCCATAAAAAAATACAGTTGAAAAATTATCATTAAACGGGTGGTCCCATAATTGACATTAAAGTGAGATCACAGGGGTCCCAATAGTTATCCCCTACTTACAAACGTAAATACAATTTATATATATAATATATATATATATACAGTACAGACCAAAAGTTTGGAGATACCCCATTTAAAGATTTTTCTGTATTTTCATGACTATGAAAATTGTAAATTCACACTGAAGGCATCAAAACTATGAATTAACACATGTGGAATTATATACTTAACAAAAAAGTGTGAAACAACTGAAATTATGTCTTATATTCTAGGTTCTTCAAAGTAGCCACCTTTTGCTTTGATGACTGCTTTGCACACTCTTGGCATTCTCTTGATGAGCTTCAAGAGGTAGTCACCGGGAATGGTTTTCACTTCACAGGTGTGCCCTGTCAGGTTTAATAAGTGGGATTTCTTGCCTTATAAATGGGGTTGGGGCCATCAGATGTGTTGTGCAGAAGTCTGGTGGATACAAGCTGATAGTCCTACTGAATAGACTGTTAGAATTTGTATTATGGCAAGAAAAAAGCAGCTAAGTAAAGAAAAACGAGAGGCCATCATTACTTCAAGAAATTAAGGTCATTCAGTCCGAAAAATTGGGAAAACCTCGAAAGTGTCCCCTAGTGCAGTGGCAAAAACAATCAAGCGCTACAAAGAAACTGGCTCACATGAGGACCGCCCCAGGAGAGGAAGACCAAGAGTCACCTCTGCTTCTGAGGATAAGTTTATCCGAGTCATCAGCCTCAGAAATCGCAGGTTAAGAGCAGCTCAGATTAGAGACCAGGTCAATGCCACACAGAGTTCTAGCAGCAGACACATCTCTACAACAACTGTTAAAAGGAGACTTTGTGCAGCAGGCCTTCATGGTAAAATAGCTGCTAGGAAACCACTGCTAAGGACAGGCAACAAGCAGAAAAGACTTGTTTGGGCTAAAGAACACAAGGAATGGACATTAGACCAGTGGAAATCTGTGCTTTGGTCTGATGAGTCCAAATTTGAGATCTTTGGTTCCAACAACTATGTCTTTGTGCGATGCAGAAAAGGTGAACGAATGGACTCTACATGCCTGGTTCCCACCGTGAAGCATGGAGGAGGAGGTGTGATGGTGTGGGGGTGCTTTGCTGGGGACACTGTTGGGGATTTATTCAAAATTGAAGGCATACTGAACCAGCATGGCTACCACAGCATCTTGCAGCGGCATGCTATTCCATCCGGATTGCGTTTAGTTGGGCCTTCATTTATTTTTCAACAGCACAATGACCCCAAACACACCTCCAGGCTGTGTAATGGCTATTTGACCAAGAAGGAGAGTGATGGGGTGCTACGCCAGATGACCTGGCCTCCACAGTCACAGACCTGAACCCAATCGAGATGGTTTGGGGTGAGCTGGACCGCAGAGTGAAGGCAAAAGGGCCAACAAGTGCTAAGCATCTCTGGGAACTCCTTCAAGATTGTTGGAAGACCATTCCCAGTGACTACCTCTTGAAGCTCATCAAGAGAATGCCAAGAGTGTGCAAAGCAGTCATCAAAGCAAAAGGTGGCTACTTTGAAGAACCTAGAATATAAGACATAATTTCAGTTGTTTCACACTTTTTGTTAACTATATAATTCCACATGTGTTAATTCATAGTTTTGATGCCTTCAGTGTGAATGTACAATTTTCATAGTCATGAAAATACAGAAAAATCTTTAAATGAGAAGATGTGTCCAAACTTTTGGTCTGTACTGTATATATATTTACCTACGCTTTAAATTCAGGGCTAATCTTTGTTATGACATTTTTATCTTCTCGTCATCATTTTGATAAAGCCAAATGATTTTCTGTAGACACATTTGGAAAAAAAATAATCTTCTTTATCGTAGATCACAAATTTCTTGAAAACGTCCAGTACAAAGATTTAATATGATCTTTGGAAACTATTGAAGCAAGTTCCTTCCATGGACTTGTTTTACAGACTTTGCTTTTAGAGAAACCGATACTCTGAATATGCCATTGGCCTTAATCTCACAAATCGTAAAATTATTAATTTTGTTTGGCTAAAGGTTGCTGTAAAATTGGCAGACGTAAAACTGAAGCTATAAATCTCTTCACACATTACCATGGATATTGAAGAATTTACACAAATATTGAAATCTAATATGTAGCTTCCAGCATAATCCAGCATTTTGCAATGTGAGAATCTAAAGAAAAATTAATTCTGAAAAAGAAAATATGGTGAAATAGTTGCAATTCAGCAACCCAGATAGATAAATCAGATAAAGTGTCACTGATACTTTTCCATAAGTATGTATCCCCTAGCAATAAGTAGGTCTGATACATTTAGCCACATCTATTGCTAACAGGTCCATCATGTCAAACAAGCAGCAATGCCTTATCCATAAACTCCATAAATTAAGTAGGAAAATTGAAGGCTTAGTGATCTAGGCAGTATGTAACAGACTGCCATGCGAAAGGGGCGCCGCTAGTCGTGAACACATTTCATGTTTCATACTTGATGCAAACACTTATTGAACATCACGTATGCAGGATAAAGTTACATACGCTATACTGTATTAAATATATACAGTCATGGCCAAAATTTTTGAGAATGACACCAAAATTATATTTTCACATGATCTGCTGCCCTCTGGTTTTTATTAGTGTTTGTCTGATGTTTATATCACATACAGAAATATAATTGCAACCATATTATGAGTACCAATAGGTTATATTGACAGTTAGAATGAGTTAATGCAGCAAGTCAATATTTGCAGTGTTGACCCTTCTTCTTCAAGACCTCTGCAATTCTCCCTGGCATGCTCTCAATCAACTTCTGGACCAAATCATGACTGATAGCCGTCCATTCTTGCATAATCAATGCTTGCATTTTGCCAGAATTTGTTGGTTTTTGTTTGTCCACCCGTCTCTTGATGATTGACCACAAGTTCTCAATGGGATTAAGATCTGGGGAGTTTCCAGGCCATGGACCCAAAATCTCTATGTTTTGTTCCATGAGCCATTTAGTTATCACCTTTGCTTTATGGCAAGGTGCTCCATCATGCTGGAAAAGGCATTGTTGGGCGCCAAACTGCTCTTAGACGGTTGGGAGAAGTTGCTCTTGGAGGACATTCTGGTACCATTCTTTATTCATGGCTGTGTTTTTAGGCAAGACTGTGAGTGAGCCGATTCCCTTGGCCGAGAAGCAACCCCACACATGAATGGTTTCAGGATGCTTTACAGTTGGCATGAGACAAGACTGGTGGTAGCGCTCACCTCTTCTTCTCCGAATAAGCTGTTTTCCAGATGTCCCAAACAATCGAAATGGGGATTCATCAGAGAAAATGACTTTGCCCCAGTCCTCAGCAGTGCACTCCCTGTACTTTTTGCAGAATATCAGTCGGTCCCTGATGTTTTTTCTGTAGAGAAGTGGTTTCTTTGCTGCCCTCCTTGAAACCAGGCCTTGCTCAAAGAGTCTCCGCCTCACAGTGCGTGCAGAAGCACTCACACCAGCCTGCTGCCATTCCTGATCAAGCTCGGCACTGCTGGTAGTCCGATCCCGCAGCTGAAACAGTTTTAAGATACGGTCCTGGCGCTTGCTGGTCTTTCTTGTGCGCCCTGGAGCCTTTTTGACAACAATGGAAGCTCTCTCCTTGAAGTTCTTGATGATGCGATAGATTGTTGACTGAGGTGCAATCTTTGTAGTTGCGATACTCTTCCCTGTTAGGCCATTTTTGTGCAGTGCAATGATGGCTGCACGTGTTTCTTTAGAGATAACCATGGTTAACTGAAGAGAAACAATGATACCAAGCACCAGCCTCCTTTTAAAGTGTCCAGTGATGTCATTCTTACTTAATCATGACTGATTGATCGCCAGCCCTGTCCTCATCAACACCCACACCTGTGTTAATGGATCAATCACTAAAACGATGTTAGCTGCTCCTTTTAAGGCAGGACTGCAATGATGTTGAAATGTGTTTTGGTGGTTAAAGTTCATTTTCTGGGCAAATATTGACTTTGCAAGTACAGTAATTGCTGTTAAGCTGATCACTCTGACATTCAGGAGTATATGCAAATTGCCATTAGAAAAAATGAAGCAGTAGACTTTGGAAAAATTAATATTTGTCTCATTCTCAAAATTTTTGTCCATGACTGTATATATATATTAATTCGCTGTATTAACTGAGGACATTACTTATGCGATCTGCAGCATATAAATTCTTTCAGAGTTTGCATTGTATTTTTTTGTCAATAGAATGCAAAAAAATGCAGTAAACAGGTTTTCTTATTATTTTTTTAGTATTTACCATCAATAAAACTATTATTATTATTATTATTATTATTTATTTATATAGCACCATTGATTCCATGGTGCTGTACATGAGAAGGGGTTACATACAAATTACAGATATCACTTACAGTAAACTAACAATAACAATGACAGACTGATACAGAGGGGCGAGGACCCTGCCCTTGCGGGCTTACATTCTACGGGATTATGGGGAAGGAGACAGTAGGTTGAGGGTTGCAGCAGCTCCAGTGTTGGTGAGGCGGTAGCATCGATAGTGATGAGGCGGCAGCGGGGTCAGTGCAGGCTGTAGGGTTTCCTGAAGAGATGGGTTTTCAGGTTCCGTCTGAAGGATCCGAATGAGGCTGATAGTCGGACGTGTTGGGGCAAAGAATTCTAGAGGATGGGGGATATTCGGGAGAAGTCTCGGAGGCGATTGGATGAGGAACGAATAAGTGTGGAGGAGAGAAGGAGGTCTTGGGAGGACCAGAGATCACGTGAGGGAAGATATCGGGAGATTAGTTCAGAGATATATGGAGGAGACTGGTTGTGGATGGCTTTGTAGGTCAGTATTAGTAATTTGAACTGGATACACTGAGGAAATGGGAGCCAGTGAAGAGATTTGCAGAGGGGGGAAGCGGAGGAGTAGCAAGGAGAGAGATGAATTAGTTGGGCAGCAGAGTTAAGAATGGACTGGAGAGGTGCAAGGGTGTTAGCAGGGAGGTCGCAGAAAAGGATGTTGCAGTAGTCAAGGCGGGAGATGATGAGAGCGTGCACAAGCATTTTAGTAGATTGATGGTTGAGGAAAGGACGGATTCTGGAGATATTTTTGAGCTGGAGGCGACAGGAGGTGGAAAGAGCGTGGATGTGCGGTTTGAAGGACAGGGCAGAGTCGAAGGTTACTCCGAGGCAGCGGACTTCCGGTACGGCCGAAAGCATTATGTCATTGATTGCGATAGATAGGTCAGGTAAAGAAGATCTATGGGATGGAGGAAAGATGATGAGTTCAGATTTGTCCACATTGAGTTTGAGGAAGCGAGAGGAGAAGGAGGAGGATATGGCTGATAGGCACTCTGGGATTCCGGACAGCAGAGCGGTGACGTCTGGGCCAGAGAGGTAGATCTGAGTGTCATCAGCATAGAGGTGGTACTGGAATCCATGGGACTTTATGAGTTGTCCCAAGCCAAGTGTATAGATTGAGAAGAGAAGGGGTCCTAGAACAGAGCCTTGGGGGACTCCAACAGAGAAAGGGTGGGATGAGGAGGTAGTTTGGGAGTGGGAGACGCTGAATGTGCGATTGGAAAGGTATGAGGAGATCCAGGATAGGGCGAGGTCTTTGATGCCAAAGGAGGAGAGGATCTGTAGTAAGAGGCAGTGGTCAACCGTGTCGAAAGCAGAGGACAGGTTGAGGAGCAGGAGTACAGAGTATTGTCCATTAGCTTTGGCGGTAAGTAGGTCGTTGGTGGTTTTGGTCAGGGCTGTCTCAGTTGAGTGATGGGGGCGGAAACCAGATTGTAGATTGTCAAAGAGCAAGTTAGATGAGAGGTGGGAGGAAAGTTCAGAGTGGACGTGCTGCTCCAGGAGTTTGGAAGCGAATGGGAGCAGCGATATTGGGCGATAGCTGGACATAGCAGTTGGATCGAGGGTTGGCTTTTTAAGGTTAGGCGTGATTGTGGCATGTTTGAAAGAAGAAGGGAAGGTACCAGAAGTTAGTGATAGGTTGAAGAGGTGGGTTAGGGATGGGATAAGTGTGGTGGTGAGGTTGGGGAGGAGGTGGGATGGGATGGGGTCAAGCGCACAGGTGGTGAGGTGCGATTTGGAGAGTAGACAATTAAGCCCCCCTTCAGTGATGTTGGATAGGTAGGTTATGGGGTTTGGGCATTGGTCTGGTATACAAAGGGGTTGTGGTGGATGAACAATGAAGACTTGCCTTGTCTGGTCGATCTTATTTTTAAAGTGTGTGGCAAAGTCCTCAGCAGAGATGAGGGAGGTTGGAGGGGGCAGTGGGGGGCGGAGGAGGGAGTTAAAGGTTTTGAATAACTGTTTGGGGTTGTAGGATAGGGAAGATACGAGGGTTGTGAAGTAGACCTGTTTAGCAGAGGTGAGAGCAGATGTAAAAGCGAGTGTTGCCTGTTTGAATGCAGTGAAGTCATCTTGCAGGTGTGATTTCTTCCAACGCCGCTCCGCAACCCTGGACACTTGCCGGAGCTTTTTAGTGGTGTTATTGTGCCAAGGTTGTCTATTGATACGTCGCACTCTGCCATGGACGAGAGGGGCAACTGTGTCAATAGCCGATGCGAGAGTGGCATTGTAGAAAGCAGTGGCACTGTCTGTGTTGTGGAGTGAGGATATGGATGCCAGTGGTAGGATAGAGTCAGAGAGTATATGGGTGTCTAAGTGTGCAAGGTTTCTGCGGGGGTGCGCATTTTGCTGGACATGGATGACCGGTGGGGAGGACAGGGATGAGAAGGTGAGCAGATGGTGGTCGGATAGAGGGAGAGGGGAGGTGGTGAAGTTAGATAGAGAGCAGAGACGGGTGAATACCAGGTCTAATGTATGTCCGTCTATGTGGGTGGCTACGAAGGACCGCTGAGTAAGTCCAAAGGATGAGGTAAGGGACAGAAGTTTGGAGGCTGTTGACAGAAGAGTATCAATGGGGATGTTGAAGTCACCCATGATGATGGTGGGAATGTCAGCAGAGAGAAAGTGAAGAAGCCAGGTGGAGAATTGGTCAAGAAAGGCAGTGGCCGGGCCTGGAGGTCGGTAAATGATGGCCACTTGGAGGTTGGAGGGAGAGTAGATGCGGACAGAATGGACTTCAAACTAACTTTATTAAACGTGCACTGTAGATAAATCATGCATGTAAACAGCACATAAAAAATACAGCTAAAACTCGCAGCACAAAAAGTGTGAAATCTATGTTTATAGCTCATTGTTATTACTGCAGAAAAAAAACGCAGCCAAAATACTGCGTGTGAACCTAGCCTTATTGTGTGCTGAGCACCATACAACAAGATTAGAAAAACATGGCTGTCTTATTCCAAAACATGTGTCATCCCTTTTTCCATGTCTTGTGTGGTATTGCAGTTGTGTTCAATTCATGTCAATGGAAAGACCATTTTAGACTCAACTCATACAGTAGATAACTGTGAAAGCAGCAAGGTTTTTCCAATCCTGAACAACACATTTAAAGGTATTTCCTAGTGGAAGCAAGTTATCACGTAACCACAGGATGGGTGACAACGTACTGATTGTTGGGGATCAGACCACTTGGGACCCTCACAATAAGCAGAACTGAATTTTCATGCCCAAAGGGGCATTTATATCCCCTTTACAAAATAGAGTGGCAAGTCGGGGGCTCAGGCACCACTTCATTCCTTCTCCATAAGAATTCCAGGAAAAAGCTGAGAGAATAGCACTTGAAATCCCCATAGGGAAGTATTGGAGCACTGGTCGAGCATGCGTACTGCCATTCCATTCTAGCAGGGATTAAAGTGCCTCGTTCTGCCAATCGGTGAGGGTCCTAACAATCAGACCCCCATGATCAATAACTTATTGCCTACCCTTGGAATAGGCAATGACTTGATTTCACTGTACAACTTTTCTCAATCCATAATACTGTAGCACCAATAGCAGCTAAAATGAGGTCCAGAGGCTCAGGGGGTTCAGACAGTTTTTTTGGGGGGAGTGACAAAACTATTTCAATAAAATTATTGATGTTGCTGTTTGCATTGCTGCAGTTCAATTTACTATTGAACAGTTGGTGACATACTCCTGGTTTTGCTATGGGGCCCTATTCTATTCTGCTTGCACTATTATAGAACAGTGCCGTGTCCGTGCTAGAGCTGGTCACGTGTAAGCAGAAATATCTAAAAGCAAGAACAGCTTAGCCATAAAAGTCAAAATTCTGACATGTTCTGTTCACGATGCAGTTCTATGCTCTTTGGCTATATATCAAAGACTGAATGTCATGTTCAAGGGGAAGAGACAAACAACAAACGATCCTGGAAAACATAAAACACAAACAATTGTTCTCTGACCTTGTTTGGCTTTTACTGAGCTCGTTTCGTAAGGCTCTGGACACACACACATATGTTATTGTAACGCTTATGTCTGTGCTCAGCCTGCAAGAAACAACAAGATGTCTGAGAGCGGCTAAAAGTCCATGAGATGAGCCAGATAGCTGTTAATCCTGCCATTCATTGTTGGACAGCAGAAAATGTGGCCACCACGATGAATTTAGATGACTAACGGCTGTTTGCTTCAATCAGTATTTAGAAAAATGAGCTTGTGAAAGTCAGAATCCTGAGCAAAAATGTATCGCAGATTATTTATATTGGACGGGGGGGGGGGGGGGGGGGAGCCAGCTGATCCAGCCTGGATACATACAAGTGCATCTCACTAAATTCGAATATCATCTACCAAGTCTGCAGTCTTCCCCATGATTGTGGAGCCTACTGAGACAGACTAAGGAACCTTTTTAAATGCTTAGTGAGGCTACTTTCACACATCAGGTTTTTGCCATCAGGCACAATCCGTCAAATGTTGGAAAAAAACGGATCCGTCACAGATTGTGAAAAACTGATGCGACAGATTAATTTTTTCGACGGATCTGACTAACATATCCAGATAATTGGATAAAAAAAAATTGGAGCATGCTCAGTTTGAAAACCCGGAATCTGGCGCCGGAATCCATCATTTCCCGATCAGGCACCTTCTGGCTCCGATAGGCTTCCATTCTAGCAAAAAGCTGGAAGCGCCGGATCGCTTTTTCGCCGGAGACAAAAAACGTTACTGTGTACTTTTTTTTCCAGAAACTGGAAACGGCAGATTTGCCGTATCCGGCAAAAACCGGACGAAACGCAAGGTCATCTGGCACTATTACAAGTCTATGGGGAAAAACCGGACGAAACGCAAGGTCATCCGGCGCTAATACAAGTCTATGGGGAAAAACCGGACGAAACGCAAGGTCATCCGGCGCTAATACAAGTCTATGGGGAAAAACCGGACGAAACGCAAGGTCATCTGGCACTATTACAAGTCTATGGGGAAAAACCGGACGAAACGCAAGGTCATCCGGCGCTAATACAAGTCTATGGGGAAAAAACGGATCCAGCGGCAACATTCGCCGTATCCGTTTTTTTTTAATTAGCCGGATTGAGCCTGACAGCGAAAACCTGATGTGTGAAAGTAGCCTAAAGGTACCGTCACACTGAACGATATCGCTAGCGATCCGTGACGTTGCAACGTCCTGGCTAGCGATATCGTTGAGTTTGACAGGCAGCAGCGATCAGGATCCTGCTGTGACATCGTTGGTCAGACAAAATAAAAAAAAAATACAGGCAAATGCATATAAAAAAGACTTAAAAAGGTGCAAATGGAAAGATGAACATGGTGCAATAAAATAAAGGCGCAAAACATTGAAACCAGGACAAAAAAACCCAGACCCAAAGGCAACAGTGAATTGGGCCGTAAATTTACACCATCTATTAGGTGACTTACTTTGCTTCACTTAAGTTAATTATGATTTCAGTTCTGGATTATACTGTAAAAATAAAGAAAAAACGTATTATTTACATATAAATATCTGTAGGAAAATTATGTTAACCTGCTAATATTCTGCTTATAGTCCTGGCCTAACGTGCCACTTATGCTATATTTGCTGGCAGCTCTCATTGAACAACAGAACATTGTAGATTCCCTTGCTTGGAGTTGAGAAAAGAACCGGCAAAGGGGAGATCACATCATCACTAATAAGTGGAGACCTTGTTTGGAAAAAAGTTTCAAAATAAGGCAGTTCTCTGCATGCATTTCCCAAGGCGTCCGTGACAATGGCCCCATTCACTGAACTCTATGCACCTTCCTGCTGTTCAGCTTTTGTCTAGAAAACGTTCTTAGGTTTCAGGCCTGTTTGGAAAGCCTGACTTGGCCAGGACACAGGTATTTGAGACATATGAGTGAGGCACATGCATGTGAGTACCTGAATAGGGTGTCAGATCTTGTGCAATGAAGGGGTCTGCAAAAGAAATGAGTGCTGTGAAGAATATCATTCCTCCCCCCCAAGGAAAGATATAGATATTTACTTTGTACTTCAAAGATTAAATATTTGTGGGCTCTTAACGATACACCTATGAAGTAACCTAAAAAAAAAGGAGGGGGTTATTAAAACAACATTTTTCCAGCTTAAACGTTTCCAACATTTTATACTGATAGGCCTCAATGAACTGAGGATTAAATATGCAATACACATAGATAAACAGATCAATGTAAAAATTACTGAGGCCTTCGTCTCCTTCCTCTGGAGGCACTAGTGTTGTGTGAGTGTGTAAAGTGGCTGAGAGCAGTAGTAATGACCGAGCTGCTATCCGTTTGCGCTCTGCCACTTTACAGGAAAACAGTGTCCAAATGAGGTGTGATATCAGGTGTGGGGTGCATCACACTCGCTTGTAGGCCGCAGGCCTCCGCTGTCGCCAGGCCTGCATCTTCAGGACTCAATTCAGGAGACATCAAGTTAATTACAACAAGCAAACATTTATTGGGGAGTTCAAGGTCATCAGGTTGTGACATGAGGGATAGGGCACAACCCTTCACATTTCTTGCTTCCTTACTACAACACCTCTTCAGCCCTACCACTTGTTCGTCCTGGACTATCACTAAGCCCACTGACTGTCAGCCTCAGGAATTTCCTGTCCAGTTCAGGAGTGTATCCGGGATCCATTACCTTCTGTCTACACGGGTCCCTGTCAATCGTCCTCTGTACGCCAGAGGACACAATTTGTCCGGCAGCCCCTATGCCAGACTTTGGACTTGTCTTCAAAAGGAGATTTGTAGTTAAAATTCTGCGCTGCCGCTAAGATGAATTTCAGGAGAGTAAAGTCGATTCACAGTGGTTTTATTCAACGCGTTTCAGGGGTCATCTAACCTGTTGGTGCCCTTTTTTTTGTAACCTAGCAAAACTATTTATACCTGTGATGCCTGTATGTTCTGTGCGGTATTTCCTGATGAAGGGGGCATGAGACCCCTGAAACGCGTTGAATAAAACCACTGTGAATCAACTTTACTCTCCTGAAATTCATCTTAGCGGCAGCGCAGAATTTTAACTACAAATCTCCTTTTGAAGACATTATTTTCTCTGGTCGGTGAAGACCTGTGGATCTGCAGCAGCCGCTATCTATATGCTCTAATCTCATCCTAACCAGGTGAGCAAATTTTGGTATATATTCTCCTCTTTGTAACGTGGATAAGACCCTATTGTGCTCTTTGTCTCCCCATTGTTTTACAATAGACTTTGGACTTAGGACATGACAGGAGCAACCAGTGCGGCATCCCCAATGTCTGGAATGATTGGTAAATGTTAGCCCTAGCAGTCCACTGCACCCAAAGTTGACCTCTTCACTGCACTTCCCTATCTGAGTCACTACTAGGATGTACCCATTTTTTACTAACACTAGTCCCCACTCACTGGACTAGTTCTATATATTAACTATATCCTATCCTACAGGCTAAACCTATTGCCCTTTTCTCTCGTCCTATATCGATACTAAGCCACTTAACTATATGAACAGTACTTATACTATCCCAAGTCTAATCCTGTGCTTACCCTGCAATATGCACTACTCGCATTGCACGTTAACACTGTACATTACCATCACGTAATATAAAAAAAACACATCACTATCCACATTACATGTAAAACCGCATGACACTGTACACCTAGTGTGATTGTTGTAGCTATGTAGCAGAACAGTCCACCACTCTTACAAGTGGTCTTCAATATGACGTATACTGATACTGGAGACCGATCTACAAACAGGATCATTGACAGAAACACACGACTGTTCTGCTGGCAATTTACAGATCTACCTGTTCCAATGTAAAGCTGTAGGCATGGTTTGGTGCAAAATGGGTATAGCATAAGATCAGTGGCAGATGACAAAAAAAATTAGACAAACATGTTCGGAAATTAGTTGTTGCAGACGACCAGGAGAGGATTATGAGAGGCTCAAGGCAACAATGTGAAAGCGATCCAAGCAGGCGCACGTCAGTGGAACAACACGGCGATGTGTACAGGGTAAGACACCAAGTGTCAGCAGTGCAAGAGTAAATAGAGGGGGATAAAATGAAGAGTGTGGCATATTTTAATTACCCATGGATATAATGGTCCATTCGGATCTGGTGCAATATAATTAATATCAGATGATGTGCACTTCAGTATATTATTTGCTAATCCTCGTAGCAATAGGCACTGGCACACACAAAATTCACACCGGCTGCACCAACAGTCAATACATGATCCAAATGTAAGTATTTGGTGCACGGCTATAGGTACATCTATTGTAGGTCCTGTCTTAGATGGCTTACAGCAATTTTATGAAAAGTTAAGAGCACTGTTTTAGCAAGAAAAAAGGACTTACCATATGTAATTCGCTTATCTTGGGACAAAATAGAGTACATAAATTATAAATAAAGTTCCCGGTAAGGCAACTAACAATACTATATTTCAGGATATGCACTTTACTAGGGAAGCTGTCACCATATACTGGCACCACAATGTTATTAACCGTTTTTTTAGTTCCTCACAACCTTTCCCAAACCTCTGCATTTCTTGCAAAAATTAGTTTGGAATTGTCCTGTGCAGTATGATAATGAGCAATTAACTCTTCGATGGGTATCTTGGACTTTGCTCACTGGCCCCCATGTGCCTGTTAACACGACCCCTCCACCCGCCTCTGATTAACATGCATGACCATTCTTATGGTATGTGCACATGTTGCGGATTTGCAGCAGTTATCCATTAGTTTACAGTACCATGGAGGTGACCCAGGACTTTAAAAAAAAACAAAAAAAAACCTTGCACAGGTGCCGCCCCCCCGCATCGTCCCCACCCTAGGCACGTGCCCTCAAGTGCCTAGTGGCAAATACCGCCCTGCATATGGAAGTAAAAAAATAAAGAAGTTAGTGACGAGATCGCGCCAAAAAGAGGAAATTGGATGAGAGACTTAGCCTGTAAATAGATAATAAGACTTGATACTCTGTGTTAGATAAAATATGCTCCAAACCCCATCATGCTAAATAAAAAGAAAATATTATATTTCTATAATGCTGCAAATGTGAATTCACACATGTTTGTGAAGACTTCAATATTTAGGTGGCGGATGGAAGAGGAGATTTCTGCATTACAGTCCAAAAGATTCTTGTTATCTTTACGGGGTGCAAACTCCAACATCAATGTAGACACCTGCCTTTTTGTTTTCCGGAGAAAATAACTTAAATAAAAGGACAATATGATAGAAATGAGCATAAATCATACCTGCATGGACTACTAACTATTGTTCACATGTTGATTATACGTAGGTGGCCCATACTTTTGACGTGGAGGTGTATATTTCAACAGAAAGGACTTCAAGGAATTTTCTTTTGCTGTGATATAATATGGCCGAGAGCGTGAACGCATCAAATTTCAACATTTTACAAATGGTGACAAATCCAGATCAATAAGAGAGGTTAAGCACTTACAGATTAATGGCTGTATTCTGCATGGAACAAAAGAGAGAGTCACCTGTGAATGTCTTACTGGAATGAATACTGAAAATACAATGACCACTATGGATGCAAGGACTACCCGGCGCCTGCCAGGTTTCACTTTCTTATTACAATACGTTGTGTATAAACCTGAGAAGAGAGGAATGGTTACTAAATATATAACTGTTACCTAATAAGATACTATAGACAACATTGCCTAGTCTGTAGTAAATGTGAGTGACATATAAAAGTGGCATAAAGAAAAAAATTCCCCCCAAAAATAATATAGTAATGTTATGTGTTTATCTGTTCCTAGGAAAAAGTCATAATCAATATGGGTAATATTACCGAATTTCCATGGCAGGTGCTCAACATTCTCCGATTCCTGCATAGAAATATTTCACTTTTTGGTCGCTACTTGTCCTGTACAATTGTTACAGAGTGTAAACTTAGACCAGACAGTATAAAAATGTTCTAAATTTATTACAGTGGTTCATGCTGGATGATTAATTTGGTGCCTCTTTAGACACTTGTCTAACTTCATATCATCTCTTAGTTGACATACTTTTCGCACTTTAATTTTGATGCAATTTATGACATCTTAAAATCACACTCCTTTTGTCTAAACAACACCCGTCTCACAAAACCACAGTCCCTTTTTCTTACGAGCCACAGGAGGAAATTCATAAAGGCTTATGCAACAGTTTCTGATGTCAAAAAGTAAAGAATTGTGTGGGATGTTGCTTTGCACAAACATTTGTGACTTTTTACTATTTTGTGTAAATGTTTTCAAAACGTGGAATAATCTTGGTGCAGTTAGCTAGGAAAAAAGGTTTAAGACAGATTTATGAACTTAGAAAGTCGCACAAAAAAGCGGACAAAAACTAGAGGGTTGGAATAAAAAGTGGAAAAATCGTTAGGGTTATATCTAAAGATGCACCAAAATATCAAACATTTATGAAACAAAACTTTAACAGATTTCACAAACATAACAGCATTGTGGCCATAAGCAAAACTAATTTAAAAAATTCCACTTGATATTCCAGATGATAACTTTTTCCCCAGAGTTTAAGACATAATAAATAAGTCTAAGACTAGATGCACAATTTTAGTGCATTTTACTCCAAAGTTGAAGACATGAGAATAATCTGATCTACTGTAAATATGTAATACATAGGATCACCTGAAAAAATGGAATTTATGTTGTTAGGAAAAATTCTTTCCTACCAGCAATTGTTTTGCAAATGTTCGAAAAACATTTTCACTATCGCCAAAAATTAATCTAAAAAAAATCAAGTAAATAGTAAATAGAAGACAAGAAAGGGAAAGGCAGGAGATGTAGCTGCTGTATTTTGGTTAATGAGGCTGTATGCTATGAAAGGGGAGAAGATTTAGGAAATGAAGAGGGGGCATGGTGTATGTGATTGGTGCTAAGATGGAAAAGCCCAACTTCTTAAAAAAATATGAAAACTAAAAAAAAAGTACATTTTCAGAAAACAGCAATGGGAAGAAAAGAAAAACTATTTATTTACAACATTTTAGGCATCAAATACGGTACACATGTATAGCTGGCTATCGTTTTTTATGTTTGCATAAAATGATGAGACTTGACTTTTAATTTCCACTCTAAGTTTACGAACACATTTTTTTTATCTTGTACTTATGTGTCAAGTTAAGAGACTTACTGACAGATAGTACTTGACAGACTCAACACCTCTCTCTGCCGCTATACACTCAAAGCCTTCATCTTGTTCCAGGAAGACACTAAGGTAGCTGTGAAGACATCTGCAATCTCTGGAACTATGTCTATTACCAGTGCAACTCTTCAGAAAGGAGTCCAGTTACAGCAAGAATAAGCCTTGCCTGTTTTGAGAGCAGGTTTGATATAATACGCAGTAACTAAGACCTATGCTAATTGTTGATTATTTTGATAGTTCTCAACCAAACAGAAACATTCCTGTTGTCTTACCCCATCAGCTGCTGTGGTATGGAAACAATGTTACCAGTAAATTACAAAGAAGTCTATCAGCAGAAAATGACTGTTCAAACCAAGCAAAGCTCCTTCTACATGGCCCTAATACAAAATTGAACCTTTTGAGACCGATTCATCAAGTCCGATGTTGAAGATGAGCTGTCGTGTTGGAGTTAGACCCCTCTTAGGCTACTTTCACACTAGCGTCAGAATCTCCCCGTCGCAATGCGTCGGGCAGAGATTCCGACACTAGCATTTAACGCACTGCACAACGGAGGCAGCGGATGCATTTCTCCGGCACATCCGCTACCCCATTGTGAGGTGCAGGGAGGTGGGAGCGGAGTTCCGGCCGCGCATGCGCGTTCGGAAAAAGCGGTCCGTCAGGAGCAAAAAACGTTACATGTAGCGTTTTTTGCTTCCGACGGTCCGCCAAAGCACGACGCATCCGTCGCACGACGGATGCGACGTGTGGCAATCCGTCGCAATGCGTCGTCAATACAAGTCTATGGGGAAAAACGCATCCTGCAAGCACTTTTGCAGGATGCGTTTTTTCTGCAAAACGACGCATTGTGACGGATTGCAGTTAACGCTAGTGTGAAAGTAGCCTTAATGTATCAGGTATGTCTGAAAAGTGGAGCTCGCCACACCACAAATCTTAGTCCAGTCAGAGACCAAAGTAAAATTTTTGGCATAAGGATTGACGCCACTAGTTATGAATTAGAGAAGCTGTGGTATCACACCCCGTCCCTCCCATCTGCGCGACACTGAGAGAAACTAGAGTGAAATCGCCAAAAGTCACAACATTTTTGACAACTCCAAGTTTCACCAACATTTTGCAACTTTTCAAAGCCTTCCCACCTATCTGTTTCTTTATCCATCTCCAAGTTTCTCTGGTTCATTTTTAAGCAAGATCTGTCAATTAAGGAAGAGGGGGCAGAGATAGTGTCGCAAGTGTGTCATGTCCTCCTGGGATATCTGGGGTTAGAAAATCTTTACTTATTGTGAATTGTAGGTCTTCCATTTATCCTGTGTTTTGTGCTCCATATTAAATGGATTTAGTTTCATTTTGTGTTGAAGAGGTTAACAACACTTTCTATGTTGGTTAGAAACATGCAGCTTCATCTCAGAGCTGCTCCTGACCTGGTCATTTCCTCTCTCTATAAAATCTGGCCAGACCTTCTCTTCCTCACCAGTGAAAGTTTACTTCCTGGTTCCCTGGAGTTGCTGAGTGGAGTTGGAGATTGTTTTTGCTGCTGGAGACTTTGCTGGTTTTGGGTGTATGCTTTCCTCATTGTCCTATTCCCATTTGGTTTGTACATTTCTTCCCTTCCCTATATATCTCTATACCATTTGTGAGTGTTTAGTATGTTAGTTGCTTTCTGTTATACCTGTTTGTCTTATGTGCTTATACACTAGCATTTCTGTGGCAGTCCTTCTGGTTGAGAGGGAGGGGACAGCTTAGGGTATAATAGGAGAGCAGTAAGATTGGTGGCACAAACCAGGGCCCCTTTTTCTAATCACGTACAGTCACAACATGACAGGTAGATAGAAAACAAGTTGGTGGAAAAGTACACTGACATGCTTTGCGTTTTGATTAGCATATTTGAATTGAAAAAAAAAAAACTCGTAAATGCTGCAGTAAATTTGGTTATGAAAGGCAGATATTTTTAAGGCAATGAACCCTACAAAGATGCTGCGTTTAGTTTGAAAAGTCATGTTGTGCTGACAGACTTCCTATAAAGAGGAACCTGTCAGCTCTTTTGACATGTCTGTTAGGCCGGCTTCACACTTGCGAGTTTTACGGACGTAAGAGCGCAGAAAATACGTCCGTAAAACTCGCAAAACATACGGCACAATTATTCTCTATGCCCCTGCTCCTATCTGCCATATTAAACTGATCAGTATTATACGGCTTTCTACGGCCGTAGAAAATCGCAGCATGCTGCGTTTGTCACCGTATTGCGCAAATAAAACGTCAATGAAAGTCTATGGAAGCCCCAAAAATACGGATCACACACGGACCAGCAGTGTGACTTGCGAGAAATACGCAGCGGTGTTAGCGAGAAAAGCCGGCAATTCAGTGCGGTGTACAGTAAAATCACACTGCCAGCTTCCAGTAGAATAGGTAGAATAAATGTGTACACATAGAATAGGTATATATATATATATATATGTCAGTGAGACACACATATATATATATATATATATATATATATATATATATATATATATATTTCTTCCAGCGCTAGACAGCTTTAAAGCCGGTAATTCAATTACCGGCTTTTGCTTTCTCCTTCCTAAAACCCGACATGATATGAGACCTGGTTTACATACAGTAAACCATCTCATATCACCATTTTTTTTTGCATATTCCACACTACTAATGTTAGTAGTATGTCTATGCAAAATGTGGCCGTTCTAGCTAGTAAATTAAGGGGTTAAATGGCGGAAAAAAATTGGCGTGGGCTCCCGCACAATTTTCTGGTGGTAAAGCCAGTGACTGAGGGCAGATATTAATAGCCTGGAGAGGGTCCACGGTTATTGGCCCCCCCCCCCCCCCCCCGGCTAAAAACATCTGCCCCCAGCCACCCCAGAAAAGGCACATCTGGAAGATGCGCCTATTCTGGCACTTGGCCCCTCTCTTCCCATTCCCATGTAGCGGTGGGATATGGGGTAATGAAGGGTTAATGCCACCTTGCTATTGTAAGGTGACATTAAGCCAGATTAATAATGGAGAGGCGTCAATTATGACACCTATCCATTATTAATCCAATACTAGTAAAGGGTTAAAAAAATACACAAACACATTATTAAAAATTATTTTAATGAAATAAAAATAAAGGTTGTTTTAATATTTTATTGAACGCCCAATCCAATCACTGAAGACCCTCGTTCTGTAACAAAAAAAACATAATAAACCAACAATATCCTTACCTTCCGCAGATCTGTAAAGTCCAACGATGTAAATCCATCTGAAGGGGTTAAAATATTTTGCAGCCACGAGCTTAGCTAATGCAACATTGCTCATGTCTGCAAAACCCCGGAGAATGTAGGTAAAGTAGGTCAATTACCTATATTTACCTGCATTTGCGGTGAGGCGCCCTCTGCTGGCTGTTCCTAGATCGTGGGAACTTTCCTAGAAAGCTCCCTGGCTCGAGTTCATATGAGGACAACCAGCAGAGGGCGCCCTCTTATGTTTTCGAGCCAGGGAGCTTTCTAGGAAAGTTCCCACGATCTAGGAACAGCCAGCAGAGGGCGCATCACCGCAAATGCAGGTAAATATAGGTCAATGACCTACTTTACCTACATTCTCCGGGGTTTTGCAGACATGAGCAGCTGCATTAGCAAAGCTCATGGCTGCAAAATATTTTAACCCCTTCAGATGGATTTACATCGTTGGACTTTACAGATCTGCGGAAGGTAAGGATATTGTTGGTTTATTATGTTTTTTTGTTAAAAAACGAGGGTCTTCAGTGATTGGATTGGGCGTTCAATAAAATATTAAAACAACCTTTGTTTTTATTTCATTAAAATAATTTTTAATAATGTGTTTGTGTATTTTTTTAACCCTTTACTAGCATTGGATTAATAATGGATAGGTGTCATAATTGACGCCTCTCCATTATTAATCTGGCTTAATGTCACCTTACAATAGCAAGGTGGCATTAACCCTTCATTACCCCATATCCCACCGCTACACGGGAATGGGAAGAGAGTAGCCAAGTGCCAGAATAGGCGCATCTTCCAGATGTGCCTTTTCTGGGGTGGCTGGGGGCAGGTGTTTTTAGCCAGGGGGGGCCAATAACCATGGAACCTCTCCAGGCTATTAATATCTGCCCTCAGTCCCTGGCTTTACCACTCTGGCGGAGAAAATTGTGCTGGAGCCCACGCCAATTTTTGCCGCCATTTAACCCATTAATTTACTAGCTAGAATGGCCAAATTTTTCATATACACACTACCAACATTAGTAGTGTGGAATATGCAAAAAAATGGTGATATGAGATGGTTTACTGTATGTAAACCAGGTCTCATATCATGTCGGGTTTAGGAAGGAGAAAGCAAAAGCCGGTAATTGAATTACCGGCTTTCTGCTATATCGCGCTGGATGAAATATTAATATATATACATATATGTGTCTCCCTGACATATATATATATATATATATATATATATATATATATATATATATATATATATAGAGACAGTATATATGTTTTTTTTTTTACACATGGATCCCTTGTATAGCCGTATGTCGGTTTTGCAAGCCTGCGATAAAAACACGCAGTACGGATGACATACGGATTACATACGGAGGATGCCATGTGCAAAAAACGCTGAAACACCCTGCCTACGGAGGAGCTACGGACCACTATTTTCGGGACTTTTCAGCGTATTACGGCCGTAATATACGGACCGTATTTTCATACGCTGAGTGTGAAGCCGGCCAAATACTGACAAATTAATGAACGTGTGAAAGTAGCAATGAAGCAATTCTGAAACAATTTTCCACCTAAGGGCTCATTTCCACTTGTGATAGACAAATCGGTCCGTAATCTGGACCGAAAAAAGGGATGAAAAGTATGCATTTGTCATGCGAGTTCAATGCGATTTTGTAATCGCACCATCCGTTTTACATCCGTATGCAATCCGTTTTTTTTCTCTGCAACTATTTTTATACAGTCATTTACAGGACTATTTACAGTGTTCTATGATACAGAATGGTAAGGTATCCGTAAAAAAAACGGATGGAATACAGATGTTCCGTATGCCATGCGTTTTTTTTATCGCACCCATTGACTTGCATTGGCGAGTCTCGTCCGAGACTCACAGCAAATCGCAGCATGCTGCGATTTTTTTTCTCAGTCCGATTTCGGATGAGAAAAAAATCGCAAATGAAAAGACACCTATTGAATAACATTGGTCCGAGTGCAATCCGATTTTTTTATCGGATTGCACTCGTCCGTTTTACTCGCAAGTGGAAGTGAGCCCTAACTGTGCATTACGCTGGTCCCTTGTTCTTTCTTTAGAAATCTCTGATAACTTTGACAGCTGGGTGTTATTATTCACCTGGTAAAGAGTATATTGGCACTGGCTGCAAAGACTGGAGAGGGTCAGACTATGCAAGGACTCATTCAACAGCACCTAGTTCCAAATTATTCATAAATGTCCAGGAGAAATATCACCGGAACAGTACAATACAATCTACAATTTTCATACTATAGAGAATACAATTACAGTATTCAACTAAGAAGCCATTTTCTAAGACATGACTAATTAGTCCTATCTAATGCTTCATTTAGAATTCTGCCGATTGCAGCTTGGAATGTCAGACGATTTCAGCCGATACATTCTCCGGCATTGCATTCTATGAGTTATAGTGTTTTGTTTTTTTGTTATAAGAAACCTGACCAGTTCCTGATATAAACACTATATTATGTACAGGAATTGTGTACGGCTATAGCTGTGAATATCTGTATCTTGGAAAAAAAAGAAAAACTGAATTAATACAGCTTTGGATGTAGCTGAAAAATGAAACAAACACTGATGACTTGTTTTTCCACTGAAAGTTTTCAAAATAAAATAGGAAGACTGAGATATAATCATATACGGTATGTGTTCTCTTCTTATGCAGTGTTTTATTCTGCGAAATTAAAATTTGGATGCAAAGGCAGCATTTATTAACATTACCAGCAAGTACTATATGACAAGTTGTTATATTAACCCAGAGAAAGGAAACCAACAATAGGAACAAAATGTTGCAAAATAACGGAATAGAAGGAAGGGTGGATAGCGACAATCACAGCAGGAGGCTTTGTATCCATAGAGAACATTTCTATCAAGTAACCAAAATAATGAAACTTTGAATATAGTAGATAGCCCGCTTACATTTATGAGAGAATAGTCTCTTATAAGCATACATAACGTAACACATTAATCAAAGAGTTTTATGGATTTCCTCTTACTTGGGTTGACACCACTGCAACCTATAGAACACCTGGGTGATTGTGAATTAAATGAAGCCTTTACGATAGTAGTGTAGCCGATTACTTGCTTATGTTTCAACTTTGTTCTATATGGTTTTTCTGAAGTAACTAGATTCCAAATCTGAGTATACATGGTTAGAGCTTTTACCAAAAATCAAGAAATCTGTATCTATGGAGCACATGTAGCCATGATCCCCAGTGCCACCAGTGATGCCTCATCTACCATCAGTGGGAGCTCATTGAATAAAAGAATTTCTCTTGAGCGCAATAATAGAGAATGTTAGAAACTTGATTCCAGCTCTCCCAGTTGCTCTATGCTCATCCATCTGGAGCTCAGACACCGGCCTCGCCCTGGCCTCACATCAAGGAAAACAGAAAAAAATTGGAGTCCTGCTCAACAGGACTGGATTTTCCTTTTCTTTTTCTTTTTCCAAAGAAAATATAGTGTATACAAAAGAAAAATTTACATGGTCGACATGACCCTGGTCATGAGTAAGACTGTCTAGTGCAGTCAAGACACGACAACTGGCTCATGTCGACCATGTAAATTTTTCTTTTGTATGCACTATATTTTCTTTTGAAAAAGAAAAAGAAAAGGAAAATCCAGTCCTGTTGAGCCGGACTCCAATTTTTTCTATTTGCAATAATAGAGCCCTATGAATGAGCTCCACCTAGTGGTGGCTGCACTCGGTCAGAATTATATCATACCAGTTTAGCAGTATTTTTAAAAATTTAAATTAGCACAAAATTTGGGATTTATTTAGATTTTAAAAAAACTACAGTCTACATCTAGCTGAATTCCTATTTTCTCTGCTGGTCTAGGGGCTGCCATACTTATATTTACTATATATTTTCATTGTCAATGGATCTTGCTCAAAATTATTGCGATCTTTCCAGGTTGCGTCCAATACCAGTGCTTGGATTTATTGGAAAATTGGATTAATAAAGAACTTAAAAAGTGATAGTAGGTGAAAAACGGCCATTTATTAATTATTTTAAAAACTGGTTCTATTGGGTTTGCAATCATAGATGTAGAATTTCATGAAATCTCTTGATAGGTGTAACATAAATACATATAAATAAAGACATATTTTGTCTAGCACTTGGATAGACAGACCAATACTAACTGCTATAGGCCAAGTACAGAAGCAATGCTTGCGTGCAGAGATTGAGAAAATTAGGACCTGTGCCGTTTAAAGGCTTAGCGTGCTCTTAACGATGACTGAACCGAGCATTAGTCCCAATTGGCTCGTAGCAGCAACCATTGACTTTATGCTTTTAAGGTGATGTATTTCATTTCAGACTCACAGCGAGAACAGGTTGTCATGACATGTAATGTACCGGCATTGAAGGACATCACTTAACAATGTCTGTCAAGTGGGTTAGTCAGAAATACTACAGAAATGAAGCGAGGCGTTGTTAGTGATGCTGGGGAGGTGCGCTGACACCTCTGCAATACACTTCTTGTATATTAATAAACAGTGATGACATTCTATTTACTAGTCACCAGAAATATTACCGTGGCTGTAGCTGTCCACGTTTCCTCCACTTAGAAATAACATTGGCTTTAGATTCTGCAAATGTCCAATCCTGCATATTAGCTAATTGTTTTTTTTTGTTTGTTTGTTTTAAGATCCGTTTATCAGAAACATTGTAAACACCAATTTTAATTTGATGGGTTTTAGAGCGGTTTTATAAGTGTAAGAGGCTTTTTTTGGTGCGACGTTGGTTTATATTTTTTATATGGATTTCAGTCAGAAAACTGTGCGAACATACTCCTAGAAGGGTTTCTTCACAAGGGTCAGATTTGATATTTACAATAGCATGTGCTGCAGAAACCTGAACGTCGACTTTGTGCTGTTTTGCATATAGATTTGTAGTTTAATGTGCCACAGATCTGCATGAGGATTGCTCCCAATAAGGGCTGGTGCACATGGCTGTATTCTCAGCCAGAGTGTGATCAGACAAATCATCGGATGTCGCACTCTGACCAATGTTCACATACACGATTTTGTCCTTGGACAGAGTCTGTCCGATATTCGGATTTCACTAAGCTGATTACCGGGTCCCGTGAATCGATTTAGACCAAAATATTATAATATATATATATATATATATATATATATATATATATAGTCCAAAAGAACGAAGGCAGCACTCCAATAGAACAAATAAGTGTGATTTATTGGTCCATGTGCGACGTTTCGGTCCAAGATGTGAACCTTTCTCAAACTTGTTTTTTCTATTGGAGTGCTGCCTTCTTTCTTTTGGACTATAGCATGAGGATTGGTACATACCTGGAAGGATTTTTTGCACCCTTTGTTTTCTTTTGGTGCTGCTTTTTGTTTATATATATATATATATACAGTGGGGCAAAAAAGTATTTAGTCAGTCAGCAATAGTGCAAGTTCCATCACTTAAAAAGATGAGAGGCGTCTGCAATTTACATCATAGGTAGACCTCAACTATGGGAGACAAACTGAGAAAAAAAAATCCAGAAAATCACATTGTCTGTTTTTTTAACATTTTATTTGCATATTATGGTGGAAAATAAGTATTTGGTCAGAAACAAAATTTCATCTCAATACTTTGTAATATATCCTTTGTTGGCAATGACAGAGGTCAAACGTTTTCTGTAAGTCTTCACAAGGTTGCCACACACTGTTGTTGGTATGTTGGCCCATTCCTCCATGCAGATCTCCTCTAGAGCAGTGATGTTTTTGGCTTTTCGCTTGGCAACACGGACTTTCAACTCCCTCCAAAGGTTTTCTACAGGGTTGAGATCTGGAGACTGGCTAGGCCACTCCAGGACCTTGAAATGCTTCTTACGAAGCCACTCCTTCGTTGCCCTGGCGGTGTGCTTTGGATCATTGTCATGTTGAAAGACCCAGCCATGTTTCATCTTCAATGCCCTTGCTGATGGAAGGAGGTTTGCACTCAAAATCTCACGATACATGGCCCTATTCATTCTTTCATGTACCCGGATCAGTCGTCCTGGCCCCTTTGCAGAGAAACAGCCCCAAAGCATGATGTTTCCACCACCATGCTTTACAGTAGGTATGGTGTTTGATGGATGCAACTCAGTATTCTTTTTCCTCCAAACACGACAAGTTGTGTTTCTACCAAACAGTTCCAGTTTGGTTTCATCAGACCATAGGACATTCTCCCAAAACTCCTCTGGATCATCCAAATGCTCTCTAGCAAACTTCAGATGGGCCCGGACATGTACTGGCTTAAGCAGTGGGACACGTCTGGCACTGCAGGATCTGAGTCCATGGTGGCGTAGTGTGTTACTTATGGTAGGCCTTGTTACATTGGTCCCAGCTCTCTGCAGTTCATTCACTAGGTCCCCCTGCGTGGTTCTGGGATTTTTGCTCACCGTTCTTGTGATCATTCTGACCCCACGGGGAGGGATTTTGCGTGGAGCCCCAGATCGAGGGAGATTATCAGTGGTCTTGTATGTCTTCCATTTTCTAATTATTGCTCTCACTGTTGATTTCTTCACTCCAAGCTGGTTGGCTATTGCAGATTCAGTCTTCCCAGCCTGGTGCAGGGCTACAATTTTGTTTCTGGTGTCCTTTGACAGCTCTTTGGTCTTCACCATAGTGGAGTTTGGAGTCAGACTGTTTGAGGGTGTGCACAGGTGTCTTTTTATACTGATAACAAGTTTAAACAGGTGCCATTACTACAGGTAATGAGTGGAGGAAAGAGGAGACTCTTAAAGAAGAAGTTACAGGTCTGTGAGAGCCAGAAATCTTGATTGTTTGTTTCTGACCAAATACTTATTTTCCACCATAATATGCAAAAAAAATGTTAAAAAAACAGACAATGTGATTTTCTGGATTTTTTTTTCTCAGTTTGTCTCCCATAGTTGAGGTCTACCTATGATGTAAATTACAGACGCCTCTCATCTTTTTAAGTGGTGGAACTTGCACTATTGCTGACTGACTAAATACTTTTTTGCCCCACTGTATATATATATATATATATATATATATAATCGTATATATACATACAGATTATATATTTTATTTTTTATTTTACATGAGGCAATTGGCAATTTTTAGCATACTTTACTGCTTTATTGAACAGCAAGGTGGATTGCTGCTGAGGGGAAAAAGAAAAAATGAAAAAGAATCTCTTTAAATCTTCAGCTTAGCGAATGTGAACGAGCTGAGTGTGATCTGAGTGTAAGGCTGGTTTCACACTGCGTTGCAGGCGTCCGTTATACGGACTGTTACACCGCGGCATAACGCAGTGTAACGCAGTCCGTTAACGCCGCCATTGAGTCCAATGTCGGATGCATCGCCCATAATGGGCGTGCACTAGCAATGTGCCGTCATTGAGTGATGGACCCTGGGACGCGGGCTGCAGCATTTCCGGGTTCGTCACTGCTAGCGCAGATAGAGCATCTGCTAGCTCTAACTGCGCTAGCGTGATGGCATGTCGGCACTTGCGTTAACAGCAGCCCGTTAACTCATGTGTTGAACGGGCTGCTGTTAACGCAATGTGAACCTAGCCTAAGTGTGAACGGCGGTAAGTGTGTGACTTGTGATTCAGTGACTTTGGATTCAGGGAGTTTCCAAGTGAAGAATTACTGAATTGCTGTCTGTGTTTTATTGATACTTTGCATTTATTTTTTATTTAACGTTTCTGTCTGGTGCAATCTCCATTAGGAAATGTGCTCCACTATTGCTAATGCCATCCTGTGTACATCTTGCCACATGTATGCAATCCTTGAGCAGCCGGTCGAGGGTGCATACTCCTGTGCGAGATGTGAGCACATTGTTCATTTGGAAACCCAGATTCTGCCGGGAAGGAATTTTTATCCCCAGTGTGGAGCTTACTCTTTGCCACAAGGTTTTTTTTGCCTTCCTCTGGATCAACATGTTAGGGCATGTTAGGTTAGGCTATGGGTTGAACTAGATGGACTTAAAGTTTTCCTTCAACCTTAATAACTATGTTACTAGGTTACTATGTTACTTTGGGAGTAAGAACTACAAACTCTGTTTGTCGTGATAGGGTTGTGTACAGAGGCCACATAGTTGCTGGCTGTTTAGTTATACAAGTTACTGAGTCAAATGCAGTCAGCAGTGTAAAGAATGGCAGTATTAATTGTGGTTACCACTAGGAACATACATATACCTCAGCTCTTTCTAAAGGTACCTTCACACTTAGCAACTTTAGAACGAGAACGACAGCGATCTGTGACGTTGCAGCGTCCTGGATAGCGATCTCGTTGTGTTTGACACGCAGCAGCGATCTGGATCCCGCTGTGACATCGTTGGCCGTAGCTGAAAGTCCGGAACTTTATTTGGTCGTCAGGTCGGCGTGATTCGTCATGTTTGACAGCAAAAGCAACGATGTCTGCAATTTTTTTCCATGGAGCTAACAACCAGCGAGAACGATAAGTACGTCATTGGATCGCTCCTGCATCGTTCTGCTGTTGCCGTGTTTGACGTCTCTACAGCGACCTAAACAGCGACGCTGCAGCGATCGGCTCGTTGTCTATATCGCTGCAGCGTCGCTGAGTGTAACGGTACCTTAACTATAGAGTGTCCTCCTATGACTAGTCTTGTGGCAGAGGGATACCGGGTTCCCTACTTAGGCCAGGACCCTACTCGGCCTAATATTTATCATTTATCCAGTGCTACCGGTTGGAATATCCCTTTAATCTGTTATATAACATATTTTTGTATGGATATATTGTACATGTTTTTGTTACCATGGTAAACGAATTGAAACCCTCCATTCTTTACACTGCTGGCTGCATTCAAAGAACTCATGTGCATCATAATAACTTATATACTAATTTGCAAAGTGGACTTTGATATCAAGCTGCCTGCTTCGCTTCTGTGCTTTGTAGAGAATAATACTTATTGGGCCTCATCTATATACATAATCATCTAAGGGGCACTTCCGTCTGTTTGTCTGTCTGTCACAGAAATCCCAAGTCGCTGACTGGTCGGGCACAGTCCGGCCGTGAAATGTCCGCTCCCTACTCCCATGCAGTCAGTGCCCCCTCCATACTCCCCACCCCCCCCAGTCAGCGCCCGCCGCCCACATAGCATTTTAGCAGTCTGTTAAACCGACTGCGTTACACCGCGGCATAACGCGGTGTAACGCAGTCTGTTAACGCTGCTATTAACACTGTGTGACAAACTTTTTACTATTGATGCTGCCTATGCAGCATCAATAGTAAAAAGATATAATGTTAAAAATAATTTTAAAAAATTAAAAATTGTGCTATTCTCACCTTCCGCCGTCCACCGATGCGCGAGAGCGGCGAAGCTGCCGCCAGCTTCCGTTCCCAGAGATGCATTGCGAAATTACCCAGATGACTTACATAGTAACATAGTTATTAAGGTTGAAGGAAGACTTTAAGTCCATCTAGTTCAACCCATAGCCTAACCTATTATGTCCTAACATGTTGATCCAGAGGAAGTAAAAAAAAAAATCCATGTGGCAAAGAGTAAGCTCCACATTGGGGAAAAAAATTCCTTCCCGACTCCACATACGGCAATGAGACTAGTTCCCTGGATCAACACTCTAAGGCCGGCTTCACACTTGCGAGTTTTACGGACGTAAGAGCGCAGAAACTACGTCCGTAAAACTCGCAAAAAATACGGCACAATTATTCTCTATGCCTCTGCTCCTATCTGCCGTATTTTACTGATCAGTATTATACGGCTTTCTACGGCCGTACAAAATCGCAGCATGCTGCGTTTGTGACCGTACTGCGCAAGAAATACGCCAATGAAAGTCTATGGAAGCGTGAAAAATACGGATTACACACGGACAAGCAGTGTGACTTGCGAGAAATACGCAGCGCTGTTAGAGAGAAAAGCCGGCAATTCAGTGCGGTGTACAGAAATATCACACTGACAGCTTACAGTAGAATAGGTAGAATAAATGTGTACACATAGAATAGGTATATATATATATATATGTCAGTGAGACACATATATGTATATATATTAATATTTTTTCTAGCGCTATACAGCTTGAAAGCCAGTAATTCAATTACCGGCTTTTTCTTTCTCCTTCCTAAAACCCAACATGATTTGAGACATGGTTTACATACAGTAAACCATGTCTTCTCTCCATTTTTTTTGCAGATTCCACACTACTAATGTCAGTAGTGTGTATCTGCAAAATTTGGCCGTTCCAGCTCTTAAAATAAAGGGTTAAATGGCGGAAAAAATTGGCGTGGGCTCCCGCGCAATTTTCTCCGCCAGAGTAGTAAAGCCAGTGACTGAGGGCAGATATTAATAGCCTGGAGAGGGTCCATGGTTATTGGCCCCCCCCTGGCTAAAAATATCTGCCCCCAGCCACCCCAGAAAAGGCACATCTGGAAGATGCGCCTATTCTGGCACTTGGCCACTCTCTTCCCATTCCCGTGTAGCGGTGGGATATGGGGTAATGAAGGGTTAATGCCACCTTGCTATTGTAAGGTGACATTAAGCCTAATTAATAATGGAGAGGCGTCAATTTTGACACCTATCCATTATTAATCCAATTGTAGTAAAGGGTTAAATAAAAGACAAACACAATATTTAAAATTATTTTAATGAAATAAAAACAATGGTTGTTGGAGTATTTTATTCTACGCCCAATCCAGTCACTGAAGACCCTCGTTCTGTGAAAGAAAAAACATAATAAACCAACAATATACTTACCCTCCGCAGATCTGTAACGTCCAACGATGTAAATCCTTCTGAAGGGGTTAAAACAGTTTGCAGCAAGGAGCTTTGCTAATGCAATGCTACTCCTCGCTGCAAAACCCCGGAGAATGAGTCTAAATATAGATCAATGAGCTATATTTAGCTTCATTTGCGGTGAGGCGCCCTCTGCTGGCTGTTCATAGATCGTGGGAACTTACCTAGAAAGCTCCCAGGCTTTCTAGGTAATTTCCCACGATCTATGAACAGCCAGCAGAGGGCGCCTCACTGCAAATGAAGCTAAATATAGCTCATTGATCTATATTTAGACTCATTCTCCGGGGTTTTGCAGCGAGGAGTAGCATTGCATTAGCAAAGCTCCTTGCTGCAAACTGTTTTAACCCCTTCAGAAGGATTTACATCGTTGGACGTTACAGATCTGCGGAGGGTAAGTATATTGTTGGTTTATTATGTTTTTTCTTTCACAGAACGAGGGTCTTCAGTGACTGGATTGGGCGTAGAATAAAATACTCCAACAACCATTGTTTTTATTTCATTAAAATAATTTTAAATATTGTGTTTGTCTTTTATTTAACCCTTTACTACAATTGGATTAATAATGGATAGGTGTCAAAATTGACGCCTCTCCATTATTAATTAGGCTTAATGTCACCTTACAATAGCAAGGTGGCATTAACCCTTCATTACCCCATATCCCACCGCTACACGGGAATGGGAAGAGAGTGGCCAAGTGCCAGAATAGGCGCATCTTCCAGATGTGCCTGTTCTGGGGTGGCTGGGGGCAGGTGTTTTTAGCCAGGGGGGGGCCAATAACCATGGACCCTCTCCAGGCTATTAATATCTGCCCTCAGTCACTGGCTTTACTACTCTGGCGGAGAAAATTGCGCGGGAGCCCACGCCAATTTTTTCCGCCATTTAACCCTTTATTTTAAGAGCTAGAACGGCCAAATTTTGCAGATACACACTACTGACATTAGTAGTGTGGAATCTGCAAAAAAAATGGAGAGAAGACATGGTTTACTGTATGTAAATCATGTCTCAAATCATGTCGGGTTTTAGGAAGGAGAAAGAAAAAGCCGGTAATTGAATTACCGGCTTTCAAGCTGTATAGCGCTGGAATAAATATTAATATATATACATATATGTGAAGACACAAAAGAGAATAGTAAAACCAAAAACACTCAGTTTGAAAAAATGTTGCAGTAATCCGCAAGTGCTAGTAAAAGATGTAAAAAACAGGGTATTTGGTTGATACGTTTTTTGCAAAAAATGTATACTAAGCTGCTCTACCAATCTTCACGGTATACCCTTATCAGAGCAGTCCTAACTAATGTATGCAATCCCTATCTGATGTATTTAAAAACCTGATCATCTGTATATAACCTGTGTGAACAGGGTTCAGAGAGGAAAAATCCATGTGTGCATACAGGGTAGAACAGCTTTTGTGCAGATAGCCCAAGAGGAGTGGTGGAACTCCCCAGTCTTGTAGACACAAGAGAACAATTATGGAAACAGGAACACATGGGCTACTTGCACAAGACTGGGGAGTTCCACCACTCCTCTTGGGCTATCTGCACAAAAGCTGTTCTACCCTGTATGCACACATGGATTTTTCCTCTCTGAACCCTGTTCACACAGGTTATATACAGATGATCAGGTTTTTAAATACATCAGATAGGGATTGCATACATTAGTTAGGACTGCTCTGATAAGGGTATACCGTGAAGATTGGTAGAGCAGCTTAGTATACATTTTTTGCAAAAAACGTATCAACCAAATACCCTGTTTTTTACATCTTTTACTAGCACTTGCGGATTACTGCAACATTTTTTCAAACTGAGTGTTTTTGGTTTTACTATTCTCTTTTGTGTCTTCAGGTTTCTTGGTGGTGTGTGAACATGATCATACAGACTTGTTCACTGTGCAAGTAGCCCATGTGTTCCTGTTTCCATATACATATATGTGTCTACTGACATATATATATATATATATATATATATATATGACAGTATATATATATATATATATATATATATATTTTTTTTTTTTTCTTTTTGGGACACATGGATCATTTCTATAGCGGTATGTCGGTTTTGCAAGCCTGCGAGAAAACCACGCAGTACGGATGCCATACGGATTACATACGGAGGATGCCATGCGCAAAAAACGCTGACACACCCTGCCTACGGAGGAGCTACGGACCACTATTTTCGGGACATTTCAGCGTATTACGGCCGTAATATACGGACCGTATTTTCATACGCTGAGTGTGAAGCCGGCCTAACAAGGAATCTAATATATATAACATGTAACATTATACTTTTCAAGAAAAACATCCAGTCCCCTCTTACATTTCAGTAATGAATCACTCATTACAACATCATACGGCAGAGAGTTCCATAGTCTCACTGCTCTTACAGTAAAGAATCCGCGTCTGTTATTATGCGTGAGACTGCTCAGTCATCTGGGTAATTTCGCAATGCATCACTGGGAACGGAAGCTGGTGGCAGCCTCGCACGCATCGGGACAACTTCGGTGGACGCTGCTATATACTACGTGGCTGCTATATACTACGTGGCTGTGCTATATACTACGTGGCTGTCTGTGTTATATAGTACGTGGGCTGTGCTATAAACTATGTGGCTGTGCTATATACTACATGGCTGTGCTATATACTATGTGGCTGTGCTATATACCACGTGGCTGTTATATACTACGGGGCTGTGCTATATACTACGTCGGTGGATGCCGGAGGGTGAAATGGTGCCACATTGCTGTATACTACGTGGGCTGTGTTATATACTGCGTGACTGATATATACTATGTGGGCAGTGTTATATACTGCGTGGGCTGTGTTATTTACTGCGTGGGCTGTGTTATATACTACGTGGCTGCTATATACCACGTGGCTGTGCTATATATTATGTGGCTGCTATATACCACGTGGCTGTGTTATATACTACATGGGCTGTGTTATATACTACGTGGGTTGTGTTACATACTACGTGGGCAGTGTTATATACTGCGTGGGCTGTGTTATATACTACGTGGCTGCTATATACTATGTGGCTGCTATATACTATGTGGCTGTGCTATATACTACGTGGCTCTGCTATATACTACGTGGCTGTCTGTGTTATATAGTACGTGGGCTGTGTTATATACTACGTGGCTGTGCTATATACTATGTGGCTGTGCTATATACTACGTGGCTCTGCTATATACTACGTGGCTGTCTGTGTTATATAGTACGTGGGCTGTGTTATACACTACGTGGCTCTGCTATATACTACGTGGCTGTCTGTGTTCTATAGTACGTGGGCTGTGTTATATACTACGTGGCTGTGCTATATACTATGTGGCTGTGCTATATACTATGTGGCTGTGCTATATACTACGTGGCTCTGCTATATACTACGTGGCTGTCTATGTTATATAGTACGTGGGCTGTGCTATATACTACGTGGCTGCTATATACTACGTGGCTGCTATATACTATGGGGCTGTGCTATATACTACGTGGCTGCTATATACTACGTGGCTGCGCTATATACTACGTGGCGTTATATACTACGTGGCTGCTATATACTACGTGGCTGCTATATACTACGTGGCTGCTATATACTACGTGGCTGCTATATACTACGTGGCTGCTATATACTACGTGGCTGCTATATACTATGTGGCTGCTATATACTACGTGGCCATGCTATATATGCACCAGATTTGAACCACGCTTTGCTGATCGGCCAGTCGGGCACAACCAATCCCCGCGGAATTTAACCCCAACTGACAGCGCAACGTACATACATACATACATATTCTAGACTACCTGATGCGTTACAATCGGGCCACCATCTAGTTTAACAGAAGTGTCTTACAGTAAAAAGTGTTGCCCATAGCAACAAAATCAGATCTCTACTTTCTTTTTACCACAGCAACCAATCAGAGCTCAGCTTTCTTCTTACCACAGTAACCAATCACAGCTGAGCTTTCTTCCTCTTTTTACCACAGCAACCAATCGGAGCTCATCTGACTTTCCTGAGGTAATTTTTGCCCCACACAAAAAGTGCGGGAATTGTGACGTTGAAGAAAAGAGCAAGATGTCGTCTTTCCTGCTGCACTGAGGTAAAAGGTGGCAAGTATTGGAGATGGAAGATATTAATGAGGAGACAGACTATACACGTCCATGTATCAGTGCTGGGCATGTGAAGCTTGTCGTGTGGGTGCGTCATTACCGTTGTTGCTGACATTTTTTCTCAGGTTCTGGAATGAGGGATCATTATTGAAGAGCTCCACATATTGAGGACTTTGGGAAACCTGTCTAACAACCATTGTACGAATATGGTGGCCATATTTGTTGTCAATCACTTTTCCAAGGTTCTTAAAGGGAATGTGTCATCAGAAAATTACCTATTGTTTTATTGTAATTTTTTTTTTAACCATATCACAATCTGTATTTTAAAAAAAAATTTGAAAGTTTGCAATTTTTCACACCGGTCACTGAGGCTGTTTTTTTTTTTACACTGGTACTTCCCATTTTTTGAGGTAACACCACATGTACATTAGCCACGATGGTCAGACTTTGACCCTATCTTATGTATTGAATCAACTAATGAGCGTGTGCAAAGGTTACTGTGAAGGTAGGAGGAGCAGGGAAGCTGTGACATCGCCTGTTGTGATTGGTGGATCCTGTGTTATCAGCTTTGCAATAAGGTTTTACCTGTCGTTGTAATTCTGCCTCTGATGATAATTGCACCTGCTGAAAACTCTTCCTGGAAGTACGAGTCTCTAAAACGCCCTAGTTTCCAGTGTGAAAATATTAAATTGTCCTTTAACCCCTTTCTGCCATTAGACGTACTATTGCGTCCATGTGGGGTGGGCTTTACTTCCCAAGGACGCAATAGTACGTCATATGCGATCGGCAGCGCTCACGGGGGGAGCGCCGCCGATCGCGGCCGGGTGTCAGCTGTTTATCGCAGCTGACATCCGGCACTATGTGCCAGGAGCGGTCACGGACCGCCCCCGGCACATTAACCCCCGGCACACCGCGATCAAAGATGATCGCGATGTGCCGGCGGTGCAGGGAAGCACCGCGCAGGGAGGGGGCTCCCTGCGGGCTTCCCTGAGCCCCCCGCAGCAACGCGATGTGATCGCGTTGCTGCGAGGGTCTCACCTCCCTCCCTGCTCCCTCCAGCCCCGGATCCAAGATGGCCGCGGATCCGGGTCCTGCAGGGAGGGAGGTGGCTTCTCAGAGCAGGCACTGTGAAGGCTGCAGCGCTGCATGTCAGATCAGTGATCTGACAGAGTGCTGTGCAAACTGTCAGATCACTGATCTGTGATGTCCCCCCCTGGGACAAAGTAAAAAAGTAAAAAAAAAAAATTTCAAATGTGTAAAAAAAAATAAAAAAAAATATTCCAAAATAATGAAAAAAAAAAATAAAAATATTATTCCCATAAATACATTTCTTTATCTAAATAAAAAAAAAAAACAATAAAAGTACACATATTTAGTATCGCCGCGTCCGTAACGGCCCGACCTATAAAACTGGCCCACTAGTTAACCCCTTCAGTAAACACCGTAAGAAAAAAAAAAAAAAAACGAGGCAAAAAACAACGCTTTATTATCATACCGCCGAACAAAAAGTGGAATAACACGCAATCAAAAAGACAGATATAACTAACCATGGTACCGCTGAAAACGTCATCTTGTCCCGCAAAAAACGAGCTGCCATACAGCATCATCAGCAAAAAAATAAAAAAGTTATAGTCCTGAGAATAAAGCGATGCAAAAATAATTATTTTTTCTATAATATAGTTTTTATCGTATAAAAGCGCCAAAACATAAAAAAATGATATAAATGAGGTGTCGCTGTAATCGTACTGACCCGAAGAATAAAACTGCTTCATCAATTTTACCAAACGCGGAACGGTATAAACGCCTCCCCCAAAAGAAATTCATGAATAGCTGGTTTTTGGTCATTCTGCCTCACAAAAATCGGAATAAAAAGCGATCAAAAAATGTCACGTGCCCGAAAATGTTACCAATAAAAACATCAACTCGTCCCGCAAAAAACAAGACCTCACATGACTCTGTGGACCAAAATATAGAAAAATTATAGCTCTCAAAATGTGGTAACGCAAAAAATATTTTTTGCAATAAAAAGCGTCTTTCAGTGTGTGAAGGCTGCCAATCATAAAAATCCGCTAAAAAACCCGCTATAAAAGTAAATCAAACCCCCCTTCATCACCCCCTTAGTTAGGGAAAAATTAAAAAAATGTATTTATTTCCATTTTCCCATTAGGGCTAGGGCTAGGGTTAGGGCTAGGGTTAGGGCTAGGGTTAGGGCTAAGGTTAGGGCTAGGGTTAGGGCTAGGGTTAGGGCTAGGGTTAGGGCTAGGGTTAGGGTTAGGGCTAGGGTTAGGGCTAGGGTTAGGATTAGGGTTAGGGCTAGGGTTAGGGCTAGGGCTACAGTTTGGGTTGGGGCTAAAGTTACAGTTAGGGTTTAGATTACATTTAATAATAGGGTTGGGATTAGGGTTAGGGGTGTGTCAGGGTTAGAGATGTGGTTAGGGTTACCGTTGGAATTAGGGTTAGGGCTGTGTTTGGATTAGGGTTTCAGTTATAATTGGGGGGTTTCCACTGTTTAGGCACATTAGGGGCTCTCCAAACGCGACATGGCGTCCGATCTCAATTCCAGCCAATTCTGCGTTGAAAAAGTAAAACAGTGCTTCTTCCCTTCCGAGCTCTCCCGTGTGCCCAAACAGGGGTTTACCCCAACATATGGGGTATCAGCGTACTCAGGACAAATAGGACAACAACTTTTGGGGTCCAATTTCTCCTGCTACCCTTGGGAAAATACAAAACTCGGGGCTAAAACATATTTTTTGTGGGAAAAAAAAAGATTTTTTATTTTCACGGCTCTGCGTTATAAACTGTAGTGAAACACTTGGGGGTTCAAAGTTCTCACAACACATCTAGATTAGTTCCCTGGGGGGTCTAGTTTCCAATATGGGGTCACTTGTGGGGGGTTTCTACTGTTTAGGTACATTAGGGGTTCTGCAAACGCAATGTGACGTCTGCAGACCATTCCATCTAAGTCTGCATTCCAAATGGCGCTCCTTCCCTTCCGAGCTCTGCCATGTGCTCAAACGTTGGTTTCCCCCAACATACGGGGTATCAGCGTACTCAGGACAAATTGGACAACAACTTTTGGGGTCGAATTTCTCCTCTTACCCTCGGGAAAATACAAAACTGGGGGCTAAAATATAATTTTGGGGGGAAAGATTTTTTTTTTTAATTTTCACGGCTCTGCGTTACAAACTGTAGTGAAACACTTGGGGGTTCAAAGCTATCACAACACATCTAGATGAGTTCCTTAGGGGGTCTAGTTTCCAAAATGGTGTCACTTGTGGGAGGTTTCTACTGTTTAGGTACATTAGGGGCTCTGCAAATGCAATGTGACACCTGCAGACCATTCCATCTAAGTCCTCATTCCAAATGGAGCTCCTTCCCTTCCGAGCCCTCCCATGCGCCCAAACAGTGGTTCCCCCCCACATATGGGGTATCAGCGCACTCAGGACAAATTGGACAACAAATTGTGGGGTCGAATTTCTCCTGTTACCCTCGGGAAAATACAAAACTGGGGGCTAAAAAATAATTTTTGTGGGAAAAAAATTTTGTTTTATTTTTACGGCTCTGCATTATAAACTTCTGTGAAGCACTTGGTGGGTCAAAGTGCTCACCACACCTCTAGATAAGTTCCTTAGGGGGTCTACTTTCCAAAATGGTGTCACTTGTGGGGGGTTTCTACTGTTTAGGTACATTAGGGGCTCTGCAAACGCAATGTGACACCTGCAGACCATTCCATCTAAGTCTGCATTCAAATGGCACTCCTTCCCTTCTGAGCCCTCCCATGTGCCCAAACAGTGGTTCCCCCCACATATGGTGTATCATCGCACTCAGGACAAATTGGGCAACAAATTTTGGGGTCCAATTTCTCCTGTTACCCTCAGGAAAATACAAAACTGGGGGCTAAAAAAATAATTTTTGTGGGAAAAAAATTTTGTTTTATTTTTACGGCTCTGCATTATAAACTTCTGTGAAGCACTTGGTGGGTCAAAGTGCTCACCACACCTCTAGATAAGTTCCTTAGGGGGTCTACTTTCCAAAATGGTGTCATTTGTGGGGGGTTTCAATGTTTAGGCACATCAGTGGCTCTTCAAACGCAACATGGCGTCCCATCTCAATTCCTGTCAATTTTGCTTTGAAAAGTCAAACGGCGCTCCTTCCCTTCCGAGCTCTCCCATCCACCCAAACAGTGGTTTACCCCCACATATGGGGTATCAGCGTACTCAGGACAAATTGTACAACAACTTTTGGGGTCCAATTTCTTCTCTTACCCTTGGGAAAATAAAAAATTGGGGGCAAAAAGATAATTTTTGTGAAAAAATATGATTTTTTATTTTTACGGTTCTACATTATAAACTTCTGTGAAGCACTTGGTGGGTCAAAGTGCTCACCACACCTCTAGATAAGTTCCTTAGGGGGTCTACTTTCCAAAATGGTGTCACTTGTGGGGGGTTTCAATGTTTAGGCACATCAGTGGCTCTTCAAACGCAACATGACGTCCCATCTCAATTCCTGTCAATTTTGCATTGAAAAGTCAAACGGCGCTCCTTCCCTTCCGAGCTCTCCCATCCGCCCAAACAGTGGTTTACCCCCACATATGGGCTATCAGCGTACTCAGGACAAATTGTACAACAACTTTTGGGGTCCAATTTCTTCTCTTACCCTTGGGAAAATAAAAAATTGGAAGCGAAAAGATAATTTTTGTGAAAAAATATGATTTTTTATTTTTACGGTTCTACATTATAAACTTCTGTGAAGCACTTGTTGGGTCAAAGTGCTCACCACACCTCTAGATAAGTTCCTTAGGGGGTCTACTTTCCAAAATGGTGTCACTTGTGGGGGGTTTCAATGTTTAGCCACATCAGGGGCTCTCCAAACGAAACATGGCGTCCCATCTCAATTCCAGTCAATTTTGCATTGAAAAGTCAAATGGCACTCCTTCGCTTCAGAGCTCTGCCATGCGCCCAAACAGTGGTTTACCCCCACATGTGGGGTATTGGCATACTCAGGACAAATTGTACAACAATGTTTGGGGTCCATTTTCTCCTGTTACCCTTGGTAAAATAAAACAAATTGGAGCTGAATTAAATTTTTTGTGAAAAAAAGTTAAATGTTCATTTTTATTTAAACATTCAAAAAATTCCTGTGAAGCACCAGAAGGGTTAATAAACTTCTTGAATATGGTTTTGAGCACCTTGAGGGGTGTAGTTTTTAGAATGGTGTCACACTTGGGTATTTTCTATCATATAGACCCCTCAAAATGACTTCAAATGAGATGTGGTCCCTAAAATAAAATGGTGTTGTAGAAATGAGAAATTGCTGGTCAACTTTTAACCCTTATAACTCCCTAACAAAAAAAAATTTTGGTTCCAAAATTGTGCTGATGTAAAGTAGACATGTGGGAAATGTTACTTATTAAGTATTTTGTGTGACATATCTCTGTGATTTAATTGCATAAAAATTCAAAGTTGGAAAATTGCGAAATTTTCATAATTTTCGCCAAATTTCCGTTTTTTTCACAAATAAACGCAGGTACTATCAAATAATTTTTACCATTGTCATGAAGTACAATGTGTCACGAGAAAACAATGTCAGAATCACCAGGATCCATTGAAGCGTTCCAGAGTTATAACCTCATAAAGGGACAGTGGTCAGAATTGTAAAAATTGGCCCGGTCATTAACGTGCAAACCACCCTTGGGGGTAAAGGGGTTAAGGGAATATTGGTCTTATCCAGTTTCAGCTTAAAGGGATAGTTCCATCTTCAAGATCCTACCCGAATATGTAGTAGGTGTAATATTAATAATAATATTAGCAAATGCCTCCAATTAGAAACATAGTATAGTTTTTCTGATTCGCTATGTCTCTTTTCTCATGTGCAGGTATTGCAGGACCTTAGGTATCCATGGTTATGACCACTAGCAACTAGCTAACTGTCACTATATCAGTGGTTGTAACCATGGATACCTAAGGTCCTGCAATGCCTGCACTTGAGGAAAGTGACAGACAATCAGAAAAACTATGCTACATTTCTAACTGGCAGTATTTGCTAATATTATTATTACACCAACTACATATTGGGATAGGATTTTGGAGATGGGAATACAATGGTTCAGCATCACCAGTGATTGGCTGAAGGGGTCACATCTGTTTCAAAATACACATTTTGGTAATTTTCCAAAAAAAGAAGTAATGTTAAAGGGGTATTCCAATTTTGTTAGCATTCATGGCATATAAACAGGATATACCTGATAGCAATCACTGTCCTAATATACAAAACGTTTTTCGCTTAAATTGATTGTTGGCAGCGGTCACAATCACTATTATCATAATATCACCCTTACAGGATGTCAACAAAGACCGGAAACAGTGCCGGAGAGTCAATAATGGAATAAGTGTCGGTGAGTTCAACTGCTTTTATTAATTTTATTTGTAGCAGGTTAAAACTGTATTTATGGAAAATCCCTTTAAATTCCAAAAGAACGACTAATTTGAGAAAGTCCCACAATGAGATTTTTATTTTTCAATGTGAATTCTTCATTGACCTAATTATAGTATTTTGCTCAGCCAAGCAGATAAATGTGACCTTGCTTTTACATTGCTTTGTATTTGATGTTTGTGATGGTATCAGCAGGAGGCTTCCTAAGGACATTTACTGTAATCGGTAGGTATTAAAGTAAAGGGCGTGATCCCAACAAAAAAAGGTCATGGCCTGCCTATGCACACTTTGTATAGGAGTTGAAGAAAATGTAACACTGTAAATAGCAACCTTGCGTAATGGCAAGGATCAGCCTCATGACTTGCCAATTCATCGATTTCTTTTTTTTTTTCTTCATTACATCCTATTTAATGTCTCTGTATACCCAGGTGAAAGATGTTGGCATGGGCACAAAACATTCTTTGGCTCCAGCAATTGTCACCCGTTTATACTGCTACATTGTTTCTAACTTCTGTAGAAACACTGGGTTTTTCTTTCCAACTCTTGGAAAAAATTCTACTAGTTTTCCTCACCATGAGTTTTGAATATTTAGTGGCATTTAAATGTCTTTTTGGTGGGATTTTTTTAAAATTTTGGAAAATTAATAACATGATAATGTATGTAAAGCGCTGAAAAATATGATTCCGCTACTTAAGCAAAGCATAATAATAATAATAATAACGTGTATGTTTTACAAAATTTATTAAAGGGGTGTCTGGTGTTAGGCTACCAGTCAGCCGTTACACTATGGAACTTGTAAATCCTCAAATCCACACACTCAAGTATGTGAGTTGCATGCATCTGACCACATTTCATCTTCTAGACTGTGTCCAGCATTGCTCAATGCACTTACATTGAGTGAGGTCGTGCCCATCTAATCAGCATGTGAACACATGTATACAAATCACAGACTTGCAATCATGCACCTGCCACTCCCATCGCCGGCACCAGAGAAATCATATAGTACATGGATGTGAGGATTTGCAAGTCTGCAGTCGCATAGAGTAACTGCAGACTTGTAGCCTATTTATTTATTTTATGCTTTTCTTATTCACCATTATATTCAGCAGCGCTTTGCATACATTATCATCACTGTCCCCAATGGGGCTCACAATCTTAATTCTCTGCCTCAGTATGTCTTTGGAGTGTGGGAGGAAACTGGAGCACCTGGAGTAAAACCCACGCAGACACAGGGAGAACATACAAACTCCTTGCAGCTGCTGTTCTTAGTGGGATTTGAACCCAGGACCCCAGCTCTGCAAGGCCGCAGTGCTAAGTACTAAGCCACCGTGCTGCCCAGGCTGGAAAACCCCTATAAGTCTTAAGCTGGAGTCACGCCAGCATATAGCTTTCTTGTATGCGAGAGCATCAGATGCTATATGCTAATGACCCTCAGCTCCTGCTCTGCTGCGAGCGGGAGCCAAGTGATATGTTACTGTGTTCCGAGCCTCTTGCATGACAGGATCAGAGCACAACTGTGGAGGAGACGGAGAAAGTAATTTCTCCATCTCCTCTGCTGCCGGTGTCAGCGTATATAGCACTGCACTTGGGAGATATCCGAGGGCAGTGCAATGTTTGACTTGTTCCCATAGACATGTATGGGCGCAAGTGAACCAAGTCTTGCTGCCAATCGCATCATGCTGCGGTTGTTCTTTCATGCCAAATCGGCGTGAGAAAATAATGACAGATCTGAGCTGTCCCAATAGAGTAACACTGAGTCGAGTGCTATTCAATGTTTTATCGCATATCACTCGGCTGTGTTACAAGGTAGCGTGACTCCAGCCTTACAGACAAACCTATGGGAGAAAACACCATGCTGCATTTTGAAAAGAAAAAAAAAATGCTGAATACTGTAGTCCAAGTAGTCTCCACATCTATTCCAGCACATGTCAGCTGTTTTGAACAGCTGACATGTGCTGCTAACAGCCACGGAAGGAATCGCGATCCTCCCGTGGCTGTTAACCTGTTAAATGCTGCTGTGAAACTCTGACAGCGGCATTTAACACGCGCATCCGGCAAGCGCGCCGGAAATCAGCCCATCGGTGACTGTGTCACGTGATCACGGGTCACCGATGGGTTGGCATGACAACCAAAAGTCTCCTGCAGACTTCTATGATTGTCACGGCCAGGTTGCTATGAACGCCGCCCGGTCAACGGCGCTCACAGTTAATGATCAAATGTGTAGATACAAAAAATCTATAGATGAAATACAATATTAATGTTATAATACCAAGGACCTAGTAATTCTAAAATAGAATATATGATCAGCATCAGAAATCCATGTGATCCACATTCAAATGTGGATCAAGACACATGGAACTCAAATGTGTGGTGATGTGGACCAATGGACCAATACTCACAAATAGGTATGGACACCAAATGATAACCAGGCTAACGAAACAAAGGCTCATACATGTGATAATGTGGTCCAAGGTTCACATGGAGATCAAAGAACTGTTGCACAAGAATGCCCGACACATGTTGTCACTAAAAAAGCGGCTTCAACTGGAAGTCAACAGGACAGCTAAAGACTGTGATTGGCTGCAATAGTCAGATGGCTAGAAGAAAGTGTAATCAGAGAGACATCCTATGACCCAAAAGTCTAGTTACCTGGCCACTGCACCCAATCACAAGCTTGAGCAGTTTTGTTGACATTTGTACAAAGCAATCTTCCTTGCATTTGGAGTCTACTTGATCCACATGGTTAGTGGAAGGAGAATAGTATGCCTCCGCACTTTGTTTTCAAAACATTAATGCATAAAACAGGTGTCGGATAAACAATTTAACCCCTTAGTGACCACCAATATGACTTAAAACTGACCTGAGATATAAGAAAAAAGCCTCCCCCTACAGGTGACAATCCTGCAGCTGTCGGCTGTACAATGTAGCTGACAACTTGCTGTATCAGCCACAATCAATGTCAGCACCGACCATGGACATTTTAACCCCGTACATGCTTCTGTCAACAGTGACAATATATAGGACCCCTAAAGCCATTTCAAAACTGAATAGGTCCCTAAAAAAAATAAGTTTTGTAAATTTCCTTGAAAATTTTTTTTAAAAATTACTGGTACATTTTCAAACCTTCTAAAATGTTAAAATAAAATAATATTTTACTAATTGTGCTGATGTGAAGCAGACATGAGGTAAATGTTATTTATTAATGTTGTGTGGTATGACTATCTGGATTAAAGGGATAATTATTCAAAGTTTGGAAAATGCAATTTTTTTTGTCAAATTTCTGATATTTTTTATAAATAAATACTAAACATATCCTAAATTTACCATTATCATACATTTTAATGTGTGATGAAAAAGGTTTCTCAAAATCAATATGCTATGTTGAAGCATTCCAAAGTTATTACTACATAATGTGACATGTCAGATTTCAAAAATTTGGCCCGGTCATTAAGGGGTTAATAAATGTAGATTGCAATGATGTGCAGTTTTCTAATATTCTTTGTAAAGGTTTACCACAATTATATCTAGCCTAGACAATCACCCGTGAGCTCAACTGTCTGCACTTCAGACAAGCACAGGAACACTATAGCAAAGGACTGAAGATTTCTGAGAAATTGGCATTATTATGCCTTCTTGTACGGCACATGGTATCACGATTACTGCAGAGTAATATCTAGTTTTCTAATCCTATTTCTTGGATGGTATTACCTACCGCTTTTCAAAATGGAATTTAGTAAAGAAAATAACTTAATTGAGATAAGTGGACATTGCCAAGTCTGTAAAATGAGATAATTACTACTGAAAGCAAGAAATGCTGAGTTAAGTAATTGTAAAAGTGAAATCATAAGGCTGACAATCTTTTGGTTCCATTATGTCATTTAACTTCTCATCCGTAGCCATCCTGTTGCCAAGCCAATGGCCTGCAGCTGGATCTATACTTCGTTGGCACTTTCTGTTCCCTGCTTTATGGTTTGCCCAGCTGTAGATTACACATTGCTTGGGAGGTATATTTTAAAATCTGTCTTGAAATATTGTGGAACAAGTTAGAACAATGATGGTATCTTATAAAACAAATAAACGTTTACGTGTTATAAGTTATTAAGTTTTGTATGCATCTTTCAGTAAGTTTGATCATAATAAATATTATAAGGCATCTTGTAGAATCAGGTAGATAGTTGTAAAGAGATATAAGAATGTGTTCTGACGTGATGTAAAATTACAGTACAATACTTTTGTGTTTGAATTTGTGGGTCACTGCTTCTTCACTACGTACGACGCTACTGCAGCTTTACAGTACAATAAACCTCATTTCAAGGCAGAAACATTACTGTGTCCAACAGTTATTAGATATATGAAACTGAAATTGCTGTTGCAAAAAATTTTTTTTTTATAAAACATTAAGCTTAACCCCTTCATGACCTTGGGATTTTTCGTTTTTCCGTGTTCGTTTTTCACTCCCCTCCTTCCCAGAGCCATAACTTTTTTATTTTTCCGTCAATTTGGCCATGTGAGGGCTTATTTTTTGCGGGACGAGTTGTACTTTTGAACGACATCATTGGTTTTAGCATGTCGTGTACTAGAAAACAGGAAAAAAATTCCAAGTGCGGTGAAATTGCAAAAAAAGTGCAATCCCACACTTGTTTTTTGTTTGGCTTTTTTGCTAGGTTCACTAAATGCTAAAACTGACCTGCCATTATGATTCTCCAGGTCAGTACGAGTTCATAGACACCAAATATGACTAGGTTACTTTTTATCTAAGTGGTGAAAAAAAATTCCAAACTTTGCTAAAAAAAAAAAAAATTGCGCAATTTTCCGATACTCGTAGCGTCTCCATTTTTCGTGATCTGGGGTCGGTTGAGGGCTTATTTTTTGTGTGCCGAGATGACGTTTTTAATGATAGCATTTTGGTGCAGATACGTTCTTTTAATCGCCCGTTATTGCATTTTAATGCAATGTCGCGGCGACCTAAAAAACGTAATTTTGGCGTTTCAAATTTTTTTCTCGCTACGCCGTTTAGCGATCAGGTTAATGCTTTTTTTTAATTGATAGATCGGGCGATTCTGAGCATGGCGATACCAAATATGTGTAGATTTGATTTTTTTTTATTGATTTATTTTGATTGGGGCGAAAGGGGGGTGATTTAAACTTTTATATTTTTTTTTATTTTTTCACATTTTTTTAACTTTTTTTTTTTTTACTTTTGCCATGCTTCAATAGCCTCCATGGGAGGCTAGAAGCAAGCACAACTCGATCGCCTCTGCTACATAGCAACGATCTGCTGATCGCTGCTATGTAGCAGAATTGCAGGTGTGCTGTGAGCGCCGACCACAGGGTGGCGCTCACAGCCACCGGCGATCAGTAACCATAGAGGTCTCTAGGACCTCTATGGTTACCATCCTGACGCATCGCCGACCCCCGATCATGTGACGGGGGTCGGCGATGACGTCATTTCCGGCCGCCCGGCCGGAAGCGGTAGTTAAATGCCGCTGTCTGCGTTTGATAGCGGCATTTAACTAGTTAATAGGTGCAGGCAGATCGCGATTCTGCCTGCGCCTATTACGGGCACATGTCAGCTGTTCAAAACAGCTGACATGTCCCGGCTTTGATGCGGGCTCACCGCGGAGCCCTGCATCAAAGCGGGGCTTCTGACCTCGGACGTACTATCCCGTCCGAGGTCAGAAAGGGGTTAAGATTAACAGGGGTGCCCAAACTTTTTCATATAACTGTATATATATATATATATATATATATATATATATATATATATGCTTTCTAATAAAAGGACATAAAACACATAAATCCGTTTATGTATATATATATATATATATATATATATATATATACTGTATATACACTGCTCAAATTTTTATTCATTGCATAGTGGAATGTGTTCATAACAGTAAAACATGACAATTATCAATGTAAATCAAAATGAATATCCCATGGAGGTCTGGATTTGGAATGATACTCAAAATCAAAGTGGAAAATCAAATTATAGGCTGATCCAACTTCAGTGGAAATGCCTAATGTCAAGGAAAAGATGCTCAGTATTGTGTGTGGCCTCCACTTGCCTGTATGATCTCCCTACAACACCTGGGCATGCTCCTGATGACGTGGTGGGTGGTCTCCTGAGGGATCTCCTCCCGGAGAACGGGTGGGCCAATCCATAGCTTCAATGCCACATGAGGTCTGGCATTGTCCTGCATTAGGAGGAACCAAGGGCCAACCGCACCAGCATATGGTCTCACAAGGGGTCTGGGGATCTCATCTCGGTACCTAATGGCAGTCAAGCTATCTCTGGAGAGCATATGGAGGGCTGTGCAGCCCCCCAAAGAAATGCCACCCCACACCATTACTGAACCACTGCCAAACCGGTCATGCTGAAGGATGTTGCAGGCAGCAGATCGCTCTCCACGGCATCTCCAGACTCTGTCACGTCTGTCACATGTGCTCAGTGTGAACCTGCTTTCATCTGTGAAGAGAACATGGCGCCAGCGGTGAATTTGCCAATCCTGGTATTCTGTGGCAAATGCCAAGTGTCCTGCATGGTGTTAGGCTGTGAGCACAGCCCCCATCTGTGGAATCAGACCATCCTCATGGAGTCAGTTTCTAACCGTTTGTGCAGACACATGCACATTTGTGTCCTGCTGGAGGTCATTTTGCAGGGCTCTGGCAGTGCTCCACCTGTTCCTCCTTGCACAAAGGCGGAGGTAGCGGTCCTGCTGCTGGGTTGTTGCCCTCCTACGGCCCCTCCAGGTCCCCTGGTGTACTGGCCTGTCTCCTGATGGCGCCTCCAGCCTCTGGACACTACGCTGACAGACACAGCAAACCTTCTTGCCATAGTAAGCATTGATGTGCCATCCTGTATGAGCTGCACTACCTGAGCCACTTGTGTGGGTTGTAGAGTCCATCTCATGCTACCACGAGTGTGAAAGCACAACCAACATTCAAAAGTGACCAAAACATCAGCCAGAAAGCATTGGTACTGAGATGTGATCTGTGGTCCCCACCTGCAGAACCACTCCTTTATTGATGGGGTCTTGATAATTGCCAATAATTTCCATCTGTTGTGTATTCCATTTGCACAACAGCGTGTAAAATTGATTGTCAATCAGTGTTGCTTCCTAAGAGGACAGTTTGATTTTACAGAAGTTTAATTTACTTGAAGTTATATTCTGTTTATTTTTTTGAGCAGTGTGTATATATATATATATATATATATATATATATATATATATATATATATACACACACTGCTCAAAAAAATTATGTCGTGGCCTGTGCTATATACTATGTGGCTGCTATATACATACATATTCTAGAATACCCAATGCGTTAGAATCGGGCCACCATCTAGTATATATACATATATATATACTGTATATATATACACATACACACACACACACTAAATGGAGGCTCGATGCTATTGCATCGGGAGGGTGGTAATATCACGATGGGGGCAGGCTTTGCAGCGTTGAGAATCTCTGCCCCATGTGCTCACCCACCTATCCACTCTCTCTTTCCCCATGTGCTGACTTCTCCCGTCTGTGCTCTCTTCTTTGACCTGTCTACCCCATGTGCTATCCCCCTTGTCTCTCTCTTTCCTGTGCTGTATTCTCCCCTCAAAGACAATACTGACATTACAGCAGGAGATTGCAGAGGATACATTTTGTGAGGTAAAATATTGTTTAAAAAGTCAGTGAAATATTTTACCTGACAAAAGAAATCCTCTGTGATCCCCTGCTGTAATGTCAGTGTTGTCTTTTGCTTCCTCCCCTGCCCAGGAGATGTGGTATGCTCCGTACAGACACAGACAATTTTTAAAATTAACTTTCGTTCGTGGGAAAACCCCTTTAATGTGACCGGCTTCCTCTGCCTGTGGACACATTGCACATCTGCCGCCGGGATCAGCGACGGCGTATACAGTGAGTGTGTGTGTGTTCCGTACGGCGTATACAGTGAGTGTGTGTGTGTTCCGTACGGCGTATACAGTGTGTGTGTGGTGTGACGGTGTTCCGCTGGTGGTTCCGCGCAAGAGGCTGGTACCACCAGCAGTTTCATATTGAGATACCCACAGGGCCGTATTTGCCCCTAGGCACGCGAGGGCACGTGCCTAGGGTGGCGACATTGCGGGGGGCGGCACCTAAGCAAGGTGTTTTTTTTTTTTTTTATAAGTCCCGGGTCAAAAACGCGACCGACGGCCCCGTCCCCAGCCTCCGAGTCCCCCCAACCTCCGAGTCCCCCCACCTCCAAGTCTCCGAGTCCCCACCACCCTCCTTGAAGACGATACTCACCTGCTCCAGCGATGCCTGGTCTCAGCGTCTGTAGCGCGTCCTGAGTGAGCGGTCATGTGGTACCGCTAATTAAGGTCATGAATATGCGCATATTCATGACCTTAATTAGCGGTACCACATGACCGCTCACTCAGGAAGAAGGCGCTGCGGCGGGACAGAGCCGGAGCCGGAGGGATGTCGGTGCGGCGTGTGGGACAGGCAGCTGACAGGTGAGTATGAGGGACGGGGGTCGGGGGAGGATGGTAAGCCACCCGCGCCATGCAAGATGGCCCGGGAGAAGGAGTGGGGGAGGGGGTGGAGAGATGAGCCATGCATAGAGAGGGAGGGAGGGGGGGGGGAATTATGAGCCATCAGCCATGCATACAGGGGGGGGATTATGAGCCATCAGTCATGCATACAGGGGGGGATTATGAGCCATCAGCCATGCATACAGGACAGGGGGGGAATTATGAGCCATCAGCCATGCATACGGGGGGGGGGAATTATGAGCCATGCATACAGGAGGAGGGGGGGGGGATATGAGCCATGCATACAGGAGGAGGGGGGGATATGAGCCATGGCCATTATACAATATGGAGCATCATGTGGGGCCATTATACAATATGGAGCATCATGTGGGGCCATTATACAGTATGGAGCATCATGTGCGGTCATTATACAGTATTGAGCATCATGTATGGCCATTATACAGTATGGAGCATCATGTGAGGTCATTATACAATATGGAGCATCATGTGGAGCCATTATACAGTATGGAGCACTGTGTGGCCATTATAAAGTATGGAGCATCATGTGAGGTCATTATACAGTATGGAGCATCATGTGCGGTCATTATACAGTATGGAGCATCATGTGGGGCCATTATAAAGTATGGAGCATCATGTGAGGTCATTATACAGTATGGAGCATCATGTGCGGTCATTATACAGTATGGAGCATCATTTGGGGCCATTATACAGTATGGAGCATCATGTATGGCCATTATACAGTATTGAGCATCATGTGCGGTCATTATACAGTATGGAGCATCATGTGTGGCCATTATACAATATGGAGCATCATGTAGGGCCATTATACAGTATGTGGAGCACTGCTTAGCCATTATACAGTATGGAGCACTGCGTGGCCTTTTTTTTGGGTTTTAATTATTGTATATGAAACAGTGTGATCAGCAGTGCTGAATGGGTGTGGTTGGGACTTGGATTTGGGTGTGATTAGTTGTGAAATGGGTGTGGTCAGAGGCGTGGCCTAAAATTTGCCGCAGCGCACTACGTGCGCCGCAACCTTTACACCTTTTTCCCTTCTTCAAAAGTTGGGAGGTATGGTACTGCATTTCCCAGATCACAGCAAGTACCGCAAATCCCATAGGGAATGAATGAAACCAAACGCAATGTTGCCGTAAGTGATCCCTTACGTGGCAGATGCAGAAAAACTGCCCGATCTGCTGCAAAAGGCGACTTTCACAACAGCGATTCTTGCCAAAGTCACTGCGGATAGTGTCATACTCACCAATGGGGGAGGCAGCACTACAAGTGCCTAGGGCAGCAGAAACTCGAAATACGGCCCTGGATACCCATCACTTGGGTGTCCCAATATGGAGGTCAGTGAACTTTCGCCGCTTGGAATTCTGGGATACGGACACATCTAAACAGAACACGATGTGAAGACATTACCAGGTAAGTACAGTGCCTTGTCAAAGTATTCATCCCTCTAGAACTTTTCAAGTTTTTTCTACATATCATGCTTCAAACATAAAGATACCAATTGTACATTTTTGGTGAAGAATCAACAACAAGTGGAACACAATTATGAAGTTGAACGAAATTTATTGGTTATTTTAAATTTTTGTGCAAATTCAAAAACTGAAAAGTGGGGCGTGCAATATTATTCAGCCCCTTTACTTTCAGTGCAGCAATCTCACTCCAGAAGTTCATTGTGGATCTCTGAATGATCGAATGTTGTCCTAAATGGCTAATGATGACAAATATAATCCACCTGTGTGTCATCAAGTCTCTGTATGAATGCACCTGCTCTGTGATAGTCTCAGGGCTCTGTTTGAAGCACAGAGAGCATCATGAAGACCAAGGAACACAACAGGCAGGTTCGTGATACTGTTGTGGAGAAGTTTAAAGTCGGACTTGGATACAAAATGATTTCCAAAACTTTAAACATCCCAAGGAGCACTGTGCATGCAATCATATTGAAATAGAAGGAGCATCATACCACTGCAAATCTACCAAGACCCGGCCGTCCCTCTAAACTTTCATCTCAAGCAAGGAGAAGACTGAACAGAGATGCAGCCAAGAGGCCCATGATCACTCTGGATGAACACTAGAGATCCACAGCTGAGGTGGGACAGTCTGTCCATAGGACAATAGTCAGTCGTACACTGCACAAATCTGGCCTTTATGGAAGAGTGGCAAGAAGAAAGCCATTTCTCAAAGATATCCATAAAAAGTGTTGTTTAAAGTTTGCAGCAAGCCACCTGGGAGACACCAAACATGTGGAAGCAGGTGCTCTGGTCAGATGAAACCAAAATCGAACTTTTTGGCAACAATGCCAAACAATATGTTTGGCGTAAAGGCAACACAGCTCATCACCCTGAACACACCATGCCAACTGTCAAACATGGTGGTGGCAGCATCGTGGTTTGGCCCTGCTTTTCTTCAGTAGGGACAGGGAAGATGGTTAAAATTGATGGGAAGATGGATGGAGCCAAATGCAGGACCATTCTTGAAGAAAACCTGTTGGAGTCTGCAAAAGACCTGAGACTGGGACGGAGATTTGTCTTCCAACAAGACAATGATCCCAAATATAATGCAAAATCTACAATGGAATGGTTCACAAATAAACGTATCCAGGTGTTAGAATGGCCAAGTCAAAGAATTTCAGTCTCTCGATGTACAAAACTGATAGAGACATACCCCAAGCGACTAGCAGCTGTAATTGCAGCAAAAGGCGGTGCAATAAAGTATAACTTCAACTATATCAATAGTAAAAGAATAAAAACTGAAAATGTAGGCCCCTTAAAAAATGTGAGTGAGGAAAGAATGGTTGTAGATGACGAGGAAAAGGCTAACATATTAAACACCTTCTTCTCCACGGTATTCACGGTGGAAAATGAAATGCTAGGTGAAATCCCAAGAAACAATGAAAACCCTATATTAAGGGTCACCAATCTAACCCAAGAAGAGGTGCGAAACCGGCTAAATAAGATTAAAATAGATAAATCTCCGGGTCCGGATGGCATACACCCACGAGTACTAAGAGAACTAAGTAATGTAATAGATAAACCATTATTTCTTATTTTTAGGGACTCTATAGCGACGGGGTCTGTTCCGCAGGACTGGCGCATAGCAAATGTGGTGCCAATATTCAAAAAGGGCTCTAAAAGTGAACCTGGAAATTATAGGCCAGTAAGTCTAACCTCTATTGTTGGTAAAATATTTGAAGGGTTTCTGAGGGATGTTATTCTGGATTATCTCAATGAGAATAACTGTTTAACTCCATATCAGCATGGGTTTATGAGAAATCGCTCCTGTCAAACCAATCTAATCAGTTTTTATGAAGAGGTAAGCTATAGGCTGGACCACGGTGAGTCATTGGACGTGGTATATCTCGATTTTTCCAAAGCGTTTGATACCGTGCCGCACAAGAGGTTGGTACACAAAATGAGAATGCTTGGTCTTTGGGAAAATGTGTGTAAATGGGTTAGTAACTGGCTTAGTGATAGAAAGCAGAGGGTGGTTATAAATGGTATAGTCTCTAACTGGGTCGCTGTGACCAGTGGGGTACCGCAGGGGTCGGTATTGGGACCTGTTCTCTTCAACATATTCATTAATGATCTGGTAGAAGGTTTACACAGTAAAATATCGATATTTGCAGATGATACAAAACTATCTAAAGCAGTTAATACAAGAGAAGATAGTATTCTGCTACAGATGGATCTGGATAAGTTGGAAACTTGGGCTGAAAGGTGGCAGATGAGGTTTAACAATGATAAATGTAAGGTTATACACATGGGAAGAAGGGATCAATATCACCATTACACACTGAACGGGAAACCACTGGGTAAATCTGACAGGGAGAAGGACTTGGGGATCCTAGTTAATGATCAACTTACCTGGAGCAGCCAGTGCCAGGCAGCAGCTGCCAAGGCAAACAGGATCATGGGGTGCATTAAAAGAGGTCTGGAAACACATGATGAGAGCATTATACTGCCTCTGTACAAATCCCTAGTTAGACCGCACATGGAGTACTGTGTCCAGTTTTGGGCACCGGTGCTCAGGAAGGATATAATGGAACTAGAGAGAGTACAAAGGAGGGCAACAAAATTAATAAAGGGGATGGGAGAACTACAATACCCAGATAGATTAGCGAAATTAGGATTATTTAGTCTAGAAAAAAGAAGACTGAGGGGCGATCTAATAACCATGTATAAGTATATAAGGGGACAATACAAATATCTCGCTGAGGATCTGTTTATACCAAAGAAGGTGACGAGCACAAGGGGGCATTCTTTGCGTCTGGAGGAGAGAAGGTTTTTCCACCAACATAGAAGAGGATTCTTTACAGTTAGGGCAGTGAGAATCTGGAATTGCTTGCCTGAGGAGGTGGTGATGGCGAACTCAGTCGAGGGGTTCAAGAGAGGCCTGGATGTCTTCCTGGAGCAGAACAATATTGTATCATACAATTATTAGGTTCTGTAGAAGGACGTAGATCTGGGGATTTATTATGATGGAATATAGGCTGAACTGGATGGACAAATGTCTTTTTTCGGCCTTACTAACTATGTTACTATGTTACTATGTTACTAAAGTATTAAGTTAAAGGGGCCAAATAATATTGAAAAAGGGAAGAATTGATCAATTGTTTGCTAAATGTCTCATATTTGAAATACAGTTAGAATTTATATGCAATTGCACTTCAGTTATTGCGTTCTGACCATAAGCAGTGCTGGCTTCTTCCCTCTTTTTTGCCAAATAATATTGCATGCCCTACTTTTCAGTTTTTGAATTTCCACAAAAATTTAAAATAACCAATAGATTTCGTTCAAGTTCACAATTGTGTTCCACTTGTTGTTGATCCTTCACCAAAAATTTACATTTGGTATCTTTATGTTTGAAGCATTATATGTGGGAAAAGGTTGACAGTTCCAGGAGGCCAAATACTTTCGCAAGGCACTGTATGTGTATATGTGTGTATATATATATATATATATATATATATATATATATATACACATACACACCCACACACAGAAAAATGAACACTACTGAACTCTTTAAGGGACAAAATATATGCAAACACCGAAAGCATGGGATCTAAACTAGATTGTTGCGAAAAAAATTTACTTACAAAACATGAGATTCTTAGCGCATAAATTGGCCAATTCATGTATGCCCATCTACCATGGCAAGGTGACCTCCTTCTGATGAGTACCTATCCTCCTAAACAGGCCGCTCTTGGGCTATAAACCTATAATTTGAAATGGGATGGTAGGAACCAGCACTAATTAAAACCACCATTGAGCTGGTGGAAGAAGTGCAGAGTCAGAAAAGAGGCAGTCACAACCTCCAATGGCAATTTGCAAAAAATAAAAAAAACAACCTGACCAGCAATACCATATAGTGTGAACAGGTGCAAGCTGCAATGACCATCACATATAAAAAAAAACACACTCTTTAAGGGTATATATATATATATATATATATATATATATATATATATATATATATATTGACCATTAAATGCAAACACTGAAAACATGAAATCAATACTACATTGTTGCTAAATAAAATGTACGGTACTTACAAAAAATGAAGGGTTCTTAGCTCATGAATTGGCCAATTCATGTATGCCCATCAACAACGGCATGGTGTCCTCCTTCTGATGGGTACTTATCCTCCTAAACATGCCGCTCTTGGGCTATGAGCCTACAATTTAAGTTGACAAACATGCCTCTCTCATGCTACAAACCTACTATATACATATTATATATGTCAGATGGCTAGGGCTAAATTATAGCTCAGGCTTTGATTAGTTGATTAGTGCACTTGGCTGGCCTTGAATGTAAACAGGCTAGGTATTCATCTGAAGCATTTAGCTCAGGGAATCTGACCTGACTGGATGTGTTCTGAAGCTGAAAAGAGGGACAAGCCAGAATGCCCTTCTGAGAAAAGTCTGCACAGGCCGTGCAGAACCACAAGTGTCAGTGGTTGCTATGGACAACGGCGATTTTGTTTGACTAAGCTGAAGGTAGCTAGGGGTGTATGAGTATCCAGGGTCTGTTCTGTTTAGTTAGCACCTAGACAAGGCTAGGGATTGATGTTTATGAGTTTGTTTTAGTGCTGTGCAACCTGCAGAAAGCAATAAAAACTGCATGTGTTTGGACTAAAACTGCATGTTTCCATGTATGGCATAACCAGACATAACATAACCATAACACCTTAGTCAACTATTCTTTTTATATATATGAACACATACTTGTTTTTTTAATAAAATAACCTGAGTCAAACAAACACATTTTTCTGCTGTGTAAGGCTGGCTTCAGACTTGCTTTCGGCAGGGCTGCGGGTGAAAGCCTTCTTCCTCCGTTATGCCCTGCCCACTGCCGCACCTCTTCCTTCAGCTCCGCCTGCATCTGCATGCGTCCTGCGTACCCTGTCTTTAACATTGGGTACGCAGGCCTTGCGGATGTATGCGGGTGCCTCTGCTTGCGTTGTTTTGACGCTGCGCTGACCTGCGTCATACGCAACATGTTGCGGTCGGCGCAGCATCAAAAAGACGCATGTTAAGGATAGGTTACGCAGGACGAATGCAGATGTAGGTGGAGCTTAATGAAGACGTGTGGCAGTGGGCGGGGCTTAATGGAAGATGGCTGCCATCCGCAGCCCTGCCGAACGCCAGTGTGAAACTAGCCCAATAATAGTGTTTGCTTAATTATACAGTTTCACATGTCTCGGGCATTTTGGCAGAGTGTCTCAAGTGGTCCCATCTTGCCTGTTTGGTTCAGCCAAGCACGTATGTTCTATGTCTGAGGAAAGGGGTGTAAGTTAATAAGAGGCACCATTGGTGGTCGCTTAATTATGCAGAGAACAAAGAGATCAGGCATGTTGAAATCCAACTGTCCAATCTTTATTTCCCTCACCATGTGTTCTTAAGGTACCTTCACACTGAACAACATTACAACGATAACGATAGCGATCCGTGACGTCGCAGCGTCCTGGATAGCGATATCGTTGTGTCTGACACGCAGCAGCGATCTGGATCCTGCTGTGACATCGCTGGTCGGAGCTAGAAGGCCAGAACTTTATTTCGTCGCTGGATCACCCGCTGACATCGCTGAATCGGCGTGTGTGACGCCGATCCAGCGATGTGTTCACTGCTAACCAGGGTAAATATTGGGTTACTAAGCGCAGGGCCGCGCTTAGTAACCCGATGTTTATCCTGGTTACCATTGTAAATGTAAAAAAACACATACTCACATTCCGGTGCCTGTCACGTCCCCGGCGTCCACTTCCCTGCACTCCTCCTGCATCCTGTGTCAGCGCCGGCCAGCCGTAAAGCAGAGCACAGCGGTGACGTCACCGCTCTGCTTTACGGCCGGCCGGCGCTTACACTGGTCCTACCAAAATTAGCAGGTTAGTATATTTAGACAGCCTCCTTTATTAATGTCATCAATATACAAATGTTTCCTTCTGTTATATTAAAATCTCATATAAAGCTATATCATGGAAACCCCCTAACAAGCCAAAGATGACAGCCTTAGCTGTTTACCTCCATCACTAGAAAAATGATTTTTACTTGATCTAATTCTTACCTTTTAAGGCACCGTCACATTTAGTGACGCTGCAGCGATCTAGACAACGATCCCGATCGCTGCAGCGTCGCTGTGTGGTCGCTGGAGAGCTGTCACACAGACAGCTCTCCAGCGACCAACTATGCAAAGTCCCCTGGTAACCAGGGTAAACATCGGGTTACTAAGTGCAGGGCAGCTCTTAGTAACCCGATGTTTACCCTGGTTACCAGTGTAAATGTAAAAAAAACCAAACAGTACATACTTACATTCCGGTGTCTGTCCCCCATCGCTGTGCTTTCCTGCACTGACTGTGAGCGCTGGTGCACTGACATCACCGCTGTAATCTGCTTTACGGCTGGCCGGCGCTGACAGTGCAGGGAAGCAGAACGCCGAGGGACACGACAGACACCGGAATGTAAGTATGTAGTGTTTTTTTTACATTTACACTGGTAACCAGGGTAAACATGTTTACCCTGGTTACCAGTGAAGACATCGCTGAATCGGCGTCACACATGCCGATTCAGCGATGTCTGCGGGAGATCCAGCGATGAAATAAAGTTCTGGACTTTATGCTTCAACCAACGATGTCACAGCAGGATCCAGATCGCTGCTGCGTGTCAAACACAACGATATCGCTATCCAGGACGCTGCAATGTCACGGATCGCTAGCGATATCGTTGTTAAATTGTTCAGTGTGAAGGTACATTTACTTTTATGGCCACAGACATATTTTCTCTGTCTGTATGTTACTAATTGCAGCCTATACTATATCTGATCTTTTCAGTACATTAGTAATAAGGACAGCAGTATCCTAAGCCTCCACTGTGTAAACAAATGAAGGTTAATAAACTTTACCTGTAGCAGATAGGTAATAATTGACTGAGCAATGAATAGCTTCTTTGAGGGTATAAATATGCAATGTAGGTCACTAAACTCTGTAAATAAATGCTGCATTCAATGACTTAACACAGGATGTACATTTGTAGCTATGCTCAAATAACAGCAACAGTGAAAATCAAACTTCCTTCTGGCACCACACAGTCCATAGACCTCTGACAAATTAAATAAGACATGGGTTAGCTCAAGGAGAATTGAAGATAACATATGTTGTATTAGTGCATATAGATGTGCAAAAAGGAAGGGGTGCTCTGCTCAAGACACCTCTTTATGAAGCAAAAGGGAGAAGCTCTTTGAAAAGCAGCTACCACTTTTCCAGAGTAAGCCAATCCATACATTACATGGACTTCCTTTTATATGCGGTATTTTTCAGACTATAAGACGCACCTAGGTTTTAGAGGAGGATATTAGGGAAAAAAATTGAAGCAAAAAAACGTGGTCAATTCTGTACTTAACCCCTTCATGACCCAGCCTATTTTGACCTTAAAGACCTTGCCGTTTTTTGCAATTCTGACCAGTGTCCCTTTATGAGGTAATAACTCAGGAACGCTTCAACGGATCCTAGCGGTTCTGAGATTGTTTTTTCGTGACATATTGGGCTTCATGTTAGTGGTAAATTTAGGTCAATAAATTCTGCGTTTATTTGTGATAAAAACGGAAATTCGGCGAAAATTTTGAAAATTTCGCAATTTTCACATTATGAATTTTTATTCTGTTAAACCAGAGAGATATGTGACACAAAATAGTTAATAAATAACATTTCCCACATGTTTACTTTACATCAGCACAATTTTGGAAACAAATTTTTTTTTTGTTAGGAAGTTATAAGGGTTAAAATTTGACCAGCGATTTGTCATTTTTACAACGAAATTTACAAAACCATTTTTTTTAGGGACCACCTCACATTTGAAGTCAGTTTGAGGGGTCTATATGGCTGAAAATACCCAAAAGTGACACCATTCTAAAAACTGCACCCCTCAAGGTACTCAAAACCACATTCAAGAAGTTTATTAACCCTTCAGGTGCTTCACAGCAGCAGAAGCAACATGGAAGGAAAAAATGAACATTTAACTTTTTAGTCACAAAAATTATCTTTTAGCAACAATTTTTTTATTTTCCCAATGGTAAAAGGAGAAACTGAACCACGAAAGTTGTTGTCCAATTTGTCCTGAGTACGCTGATATCTCATATGTGGGGGTAAACCACTGTTTGGGCGCACGGCAGGGCTTGGAAGGGAAGGAGCGCCATTTGACTTTTTGAATCAAAAATTGGCTCCACTCTTTAGCGGACACCATGTCACGTTTGGAGAGCCCCCGTGTGCCTAAAAATTGGAGCTCCCCCACAAGTGACCCCATTTTGGAAACTAGACGCCCCAAGGAACTTATCTAGATGCATAGTGAGCACTTTAAACCCCCAGGTGCTTCACAAATTGATCCGTAAAAATGAAAAAGTACTTTTTTTTCACAAAAAAATTCTTTTAGCCTCAATTTTTTCATTTTCACATGGGCAACAGGATAAAATGGATCCTAAAATGTGTTGGGCAATTTCTCCTGAGTACACCAATACCTCACATGTGGGGGTAAACCACTGTTTGGGCACATGGTAAGGCTCGGAAGGGAAGGAGCGCCATTTGACTTTTTGAATGAAAAATTATTTCCATCGTTAGCGGACACCATGTCGCGTTTGGATAGCTCCTGTGTGCCTAAACATTGGCGCTCCCCCACAAGTGACCCCATTTTGGAAACTAGACCCCCCAAGGAACTTATTTAGATGCCTAGTGAGCACTTTAAACCCTCAGGTACTTCACAAATTGATCTGTAAAAATGAAAAAGTACTTCTTTTTCACAAAAAAAATCTTTTCGCCTCAATTTTTTCATTTTCAAATGGGCAGTAGGATAAGATGGATCATAAAATTTGTTGGGCAATTTCTCCCGAGTACGTCGATACCTCATATGTGGGGGTAAACCACTGTTTGGGCACTCGGCAGGGCTCGGAAGGGAAGGCGCACCATTTGACTTTTTGAATGGAAAATTAGCTCCAATTGTTAGCGGACACCATGTCGCGTTTGGAGAGCCCCTGTGTGCCTAAACATTGGAGCTCCCCCACAAGTGACCCCATTTTGGAAACTAGACCCCCCAAGGAACTTATCTAGATGCATATTGAGCACTTTAAACCCCCAGGTGCTTCACAGAAGTTTATAACGCAGAGCCATGAAAATACAAAATAATTTTTCTTTCCTCAAAAATGATTTTTTAGCCTGGAATTTCCTATTTTGCCAAGGATAATAGGAGAAATTGGACCCCAAATATTGTTGTCCAATTTGTCCTGAGTACGCTGATACCCCATATGTGGGGGTAAACCACTGTTTGGGCGCACGGCAGGGCTCGGAAGGGAAGGCACGCCATTTGGCTTTTTAAATGGAAAATTAGCTCCAATCATTAGCGGACACCATGTCACGTTTGGAGAGCCCCTGTGTGCCTAAACATTGGAGATCCCCCAGAAATGACACCATTTTGGAAACTAGACCCCCAAAGGAACTAATCTAGATGTGTGGTGAGGACTTTGAACCCCCAAGTGCTTCACAGAAGTTTATAATGCAGAGCCATGAAAATAAAAAAATATTTTCTAAAAAATGATCTTTTAGCCTGCAATTTTTTATTTTCCCAAGGGTAACAGGAGAAATTTGACCCCAAAAGTTGTTGTCCAGTTTCTCCTGAGTACGCTGATACCCCATATGTGGGGGTAAATCACTGTTTGGGCACATGCCGGGGCTCGGAAGTGAAGTAGTGACGTTTTGAAATGCAGACTTTGATGGAATGCTCTGTGGGCGTCACGTTGCATTTGCAGAGCCCCTGATGTGGCTTAACAGTAGAAACCCCCCACAAGTGACCCCATTTTGGAAACTAGACCCCCAAAGGAACTTATCTAGATGTGTGGTGAGCACTTTGAACCCCCAAGTGCTTCATAGAAGTTTATAATGCAGAGTCGTTACAGGAGAAATTGGACCCCAAAAGTTGTTGTCCAGTTTCTCCTGAGTACGCTGATACCCCATGAGTGGGGGTAAACCACTGTTTGGGCACACGTCGGGGCTCAGAAGGGAAGTAGTGACTTTTGAAATGCAGACTTTGATGGAATGGTCTGCGGGTGTCACGTTGCGTTTGCAGAGCCCCTGGTGTGCCTAAACAGTAGAAACCCCCACAAGTGACCCCATTTTAGAAACTAGACCCCCCAAGGAACTTATCTAGATATGTGGTGAGCACTTTGAACCCCCAAGTGCTTCACAGACGTTTACAACGCAGAGTCGTGAAAATAAAAAATCATTTTTCTTTCCTCAAAAATTATGTTTTAGCAAGCATTTTTTTAGATTCACAAGGGTAACAGGAGAAATTGGACCCCAGTAATTGTTGCGCAGTTTGTCCTGAGTATGCTGGTACCCCATATGTGGGGGTAAACCACTGTTTGGGCACACGTCAGGGCTCGGAAGTGAGGGAGCACCATTTGACTTTTTGAATACGAGATTGGCTGGAATCAATGGTGGCGCCATGTTGCGTTTGGAGACCCCTGATGTGCCTAAACAGTGGTAACCCCTCAATTCTACCTCCAACACTAACCCCAACACACCCCTAACCCTAATCCCAACTGTAGCCATAACCCTAATCACAACCCTAACCACAACCCTAATTCCAACCCTAACCCTAAGGCTATGTGCCCACGTTGCGGATTCGTGTGAGATATTTCCGCACCATTTTTGAAAAATCCGCGGGTAAAAGGCACTGCGTTTTACCTGCGGATTTCCAGTGTTTTTTGTGCGGATTTCACCTGCGGATTCCTATTGAGGAACAGGTGTAAAACGCTGCGGAATCCGCACAAAGAATTGACATGCTGCGGAAAATACAACGCAGCGTTTCCGCGCGGTATTTTCCACACCATGGGCACAGCGGATTTGGTTTTTCATATGTTTACATGGTACTGTACACCTGATGGAACACTGCTGCGAATCCGCAGCGGCCAGTCCGCAGCCAAATCCGCACAATGTGCACATAGCCTAATTCTAAAGGTATGTGCACACGCTGCGGAAAACGCTGCGGATCCGCAGCAGTTTCCCATGAGTTTACAGTTCAATGTAAACCTACGGGAAACAAAAATCGCTGTACACATGCTGCGGAAAAACTGCACGGAAACGCAGCGGTTTACATTCCGCAGCATGTCACTTCTTTGTGCGGATTCCGCAGCGGTTTTACAACTGCTCCAATAGAAAATCGCAGTTGTAAAACCGCAGTGAAATGCGCAGAAAAAAACGCGGTAAATCCGCCATAAATCCGCAGCGGTTTAGCACTGCGGATTTATCAAATCCGCAGCGGAAAAATCCGCAGAGGACCAGAATACGTGTGCACATACCGAAACCCTAACCCTAGCCCTAGCCCCATTTTGGAAGATGGCGGCGCCCAGGGAGAAGACGGACGGGACCCCGGCTGGATCGGTAAGTATGATGGGGTGGGGGGGGACCACGGGGGGGGGGGGATCGGAGCACGGGGGGGATCGGAGCACGGGGGGGGGGGAATCGGAGCGCGGGAGGGGGGAATCGGAGCACGGGGGCGTGGAACGGAGCACGGAGGGGCTGGAATGGAGCACGGGGGGGTGGAACGGAGCACCGGGGGGGTGGATCGGAATGCAGGGGGGGTGATTGGAGCACGGGGGGGTGATTGGAGCACGGGGGGAGCGGACAAGAGCACGGGGGGAGCGGAGCACTGGACGGAGGGGAGCCGGAGCAGTGTACCGGCCAGATCGGGGGGCTGGGGGGGGCGATCGGTGGGGTGGGGTGGGGGCACATTAGTATTTCCAGCCATGGCCGATGATATTTCAGCATCGGCCATGGCTGGATTGTAATATTTCACCAGTTATAATAGGTGAAATATTACAAATCGCTCTGATTGGCAGTTTCACTTTCAACAGCCAATCAGAGCGATCGTAGCCACGAGGGGGTGAAGCCACCCCCCCTGGGCTAAACTACCACTCCCCCTGTCCCTGCAGATCGGGTGAAATGGGAGTTAACCCTTTCACTCGATCTGCAGGGACGCGATCTTTCCATGACGCCACATAGACGTCATGGGTCGGATTGGCACCGACTTTCATGACGCCTACGTGGCGTCATGGGTCGGGAAGGGGTTAATATCCCCTATCCTGGTATATATGGTCCCCTCATCCCCATCTTGATACACATGGCTCCCTCATCCATATCCTGGTATGCATGGTTCCCCTCATTCCTACCCTGGTATGCATGGCTCCCTCATCCCCTTTCTGGCATGCATGGCTCCCTCATCCCCTATCCTGGTATGCATGGTCCCCCTTATTCCTACCCTGGTATGCATGGCTCCCTCATCCCCTTCCTGGTATGCATGGCTCCCTCATCCCTACCCTGGTATGCATGGTCCCTCTCATCCATGCCCTGGTATGCAGGGCTCCCTTATCCCTATCCTGGTATGCATGGTCCCCCTCATTCCTACCCTGGTTTGCATGACTCCCTTATCCCTACCCTGGTATGCATGGCTCTCTTATCCCTATCCTGGTATGCCTGGTCCCCCTCATTCCTACCCTGGTATGCATGGCTCCCTCATCCCTATCCTGGTATGCATGGTTCCCTTAACCCTATCCTGGTATGCATGGCTCCCTCATCCCCTTCCTGGTATGCATGGCTCCCTCATCCCTACCCTGGAATGCATGGTCCCTCTCATTCATACCCTGGTATACATAGCTCCCTCATCCCCATCCTAGTATGCATGGCTCCCTCTTCCCCTTCCTGGTATGTATGCCCCCCTTATCCCTATCTTGGTAGGAGTGGTCCCCCTCATCCCTATCCTGGTGTACAGGGTCCCCCCATCTCATCCTATTATGCATGGCCCCATCCTTAACCTGGTATGATTGGCCCCAAACTCTGCTCCTGGTATGCATGGCCCCATCCATATGATTAGCCCGAACCTACCCACCCACCCCCATACTGGTATGCATGACCCCATCCTTATAATTGGTCCTCACCCCCCATCCTGGTACTGACACTGCCCCATCAGGAAACATTAAAAAAACCAACACATTATACTTACCTTCGCAATGCTCAGCCAGCAACTGCTTTATGTTTGTAAGCAGCACATGGCAGGGATGTCATGCGCTGCTCACAAGGAGAGCACAGTTGCCAGAATACTCAATGGTCTGCACACCAGGACTGTGTGCGTGCAAAGCAGTGAGTATTCAGTGCTCTCTAGCGAGCACAGTGTCAGCTGGAGACTTCCTGTTGCTGCCAGTGGTCACATGTGCAGATACTTAAGAGACATGAATATTTCATGATCCTCCTTGAGATGTTTCTACTCCTTCATTGGAGTCCAGCTCTGTTTAATTAAAATGATAGGACTTGATATGGAAAGGCACCTGTCTATTTAAGACTTCACAGCTCACAGTGCATTTCAGAGCAAATGAGAATCATGAGTTCAAAGGAACTGGCCAAGGAGCTCAGAGACGGAATTGTGGCAAGGCACAGATCTGGCCAAGGTTACAACAGAATTTCTGCAGTACTCAAGGTTCCTACGAGCACAGTGGCCTCCATAATCCTTAAATGGAAGAAGTTTGGGACCACCAGAAGTCTTCCTAGACCTGGCCGTCCAGCCAAACTGAGCAATCGTGGTAGAAGAGCCTTGGTGAGAGAGGTAAAGAAAAACCCCAAGATCACTGTGGCTGAGCTCCAGTGATGCAGTAAGGAGATGGGAGAAAGTTCCACAAAGTCAACTATCACTGCAGCCCTCCCCACCACCAGTCGGGCCTTTATAGCAGAGTAGCTCAACGGAAGCCTCTCCTCAGTACAAGCCATATGAAAGCCTGCATGGAGTTTGCTAAAAAACCCATGAAGGACTCTTAGACTGAGAAATAAGATTCTCTGGTCTGATGAGATGAAGATAGACCTTTTTGGTGATAATTCAAAGCAGTATGTGTGGAGAAAACCAGGCACTGCTCATCACCTAACCAATACAGTCTCAACAGTGAGACATGGTGGTGGCAGCATCATGCTATGGGGGTGTTTTTCAGCTGCAGGGACAGGATGACTGGTTGCCATTGAAGGAAACATGAATGCAGCAAAGTACAGGGTGGGCCATGTATATGGATACACCTAAATAAAATGGGAATGGTTGATGATATCAACTTCCTGTTTGTGGCACATTAGTATATGGGATGGGGAAAACTTTTCAAGATGGGTGGTGACCATGGTGGCCATTTTGAAGTCAGCCATTTTGTATCCAACTTTATTTTTTCCAATGGGAAGAGGGTCATGTGACACATCAAACTTACTGAGAATTTCACAAGAAAAACAATGGTGTGCTTAGTTTTAACGTAACTTTATTCTTTAATGAGTTATTTACAAGATTCTCTTTGTTTACAGCCATTGACATGTCGCAGAGGTTAACACGTGAGGAGCGGATAGAAATTGTATTGATGTCTGGTGACCGCAGTACCCGGGCGGGTCATTGCAGCAGATTTCAATGCAAGACGCCCTACGCAAGAAAACTGTCACCATTCCCATGTTGTTTAGGTGTATCCATATAAATGGCCCACACAAAAAAGTTTGCCTCATCACTGAACATAATGTTCTGTGTAAATTGAGGGTCCTGTTCCAATTTTTGTTTTGCACTTTCAGCAATTCAGTCAACATGGGGTGCAGAGTGTACCGTAATGAGCAAAAAAATGAGCTTTTTTAATTTACCAAATGGCTGCAATGAAGCAAAGAGTGAAAAATTTAAAGGGGTCTGAATAATTTCCGTACCCACGGTATATCTATCATGTAATACCATCAGGTAAATAAGAACAAGAGGTCTTGGAAGTGATAATATTGCCACCCACAGATCCCTGATCTCAACATCATTGAGTCTATGTAGAATTACATGCATGAAGAGACAGATGGATTTACACAAGCCTACATCCACAGATGTGTGATTAGTTCTCAAGATGTTTGTAACAACCTCTCTGCTTAATTTCTTTAATTCTATGTACCCAAAAAACAGCAACAAAACAATGTTTTCATGCTGTTTTGAAGGCAAAAGGTGGTCTCACCAAATATTGATTTGATCAAGATTTCTCTTTTATTTATTCACTTTGCATTTTATTAATTGGGAACTATAAACTATTAACACCTCTATTTTTTTTTTTAAAGCATTCTTATTTTCCAGCATTTTTCCACACCTGCTTAAAACCTTTGCACAGTACGGTAGATACATAAGAATTAATCCTTTCAGGATATCTAGAGCCATATTTTATCATAATTCCTTCACCTGTGTCAGTCAGAAATGACTAAGGCCTCTTTCACACTTCCGTCTTTTTGCTCCCGTCAAAATCCGTAATTTTGTGAAAAAACGGATCCATCAAATCTTTCGTTTTTTTCCTCATAGACTTGTATTAGCGTCGGATTGTGATGTATAGCCTTCCATTTCATCCGTCGTGCACTGGATCCATTGTAAAATCGCTGTCTGTGGGGCGGAGGCAACGCACATAGAAACTTTTTTTCTGTACGTCGTAAAATCTCCCAGCGACGGATCCTGTGGTGTCCGTCGTTGTCTATAATGGAAGCCTATGGACGCAGGATCCGTCGCTGACCATCAAAAACAGGAATACAGCGACGGATCCCGTTTTTTTGAATATGAGCATGCTTGGAAGGATTTTCTAGTCAGGGGAAAATTCTCTCTCTCTCGCTCTCTCATCCGTTTTCTACAATCAGCACAGGATCCGTCTTTTCAACATTTTGACGGATTGTGACTGATTGTAAAAAATGGAAGTGTGAAAGAGGCCTAAGAGGGAGCTTATAAGCAGAAGCATGCCTTTGCCTGTGAAACAGCTCCATATCATCAGGCTTCCTCCACCGAACTTGACATTTTCTTCAACTTCTCAATCCATTAGCCCCTTTTTCCCTTGTTTCTTTCAGACTCTTTTGCACCTATCAGAGCCTAGGCTAATGACTTTCGTGTCATTGCTCCAAATCACCTGTTTCAATCTTTAAGTGTCCACTATTTGTGCTCGTTTACAAACTCGAGCTTGTTATGACAATATTGAAGTTGAGGCTTCTTGACCTTTTTTCGGGCCACCATTCCAGACTTGTGTAATGTGCATTGCACGGTGCTTGCATCGACGTCTGTGTGATCTCACTATTATGAAGCACACAATCCATCTTGTCTGTCGTGTTTGTAGCGTCACAACTAATAGACCTTGGGATAAGCCGACTTGTTGACTCCGATATTTTGCCTGGATGTACACCATTTGGCTTCTTGAATGGATGGACGGACTTCATTTCGTGTTCTCCAACTGCCATGGCACTCACGTGATGCAGTTTACCTATTGTCTTGGCCAAGACCGCTATCGATGAGCTGGATGACGCAGTTTTTCTTCTCTTTGGGAAATAGTCTTCAGGGCTGCTCCTCGATTCAAACCAATGACATTTCACTTGGGAATCAACACGCACCTAATAATGCACTGAGCTATTAGAGAATGTGAGAACAGGTTGTATTTTTTAGTATTCAGGAAGAAAAATATTTTTCCACCACCATGAGCAAAACAGTAACAATGCAGTGACCTGACAAGAATCTGCATAACTAATCAAATGCTAAATAGTTATGAGTATATTTAAAAGAAAGGGAGACAAAAAGCGCAAAATAGGGTCTTATCCCACAAATAGACAGGAGAGCTTTCAAAAAACTGCTCACCTGATTTTGCAGAGTAAAAGCATGTGTAAATGTAGGCTGCTGCAGATCCACGAGTCGATCAACGACCATGTAGTACAATATACTGCGTAGGAAATGTGGATTATGTCCGTGCTGCCTTAGCAATGAAACTCCAGGGGATGATGGAGTTTAACGGTGGTTTATTCAACGCGTTTCAAGGTCATTAAGAACCCTTCTTGTTGTATGTGGTACTTCCTGAAGAAGGGGTCTTAATGACCTTGAAACGCGTTGAATAAATCACCGTTAAACTCCTTCATCCCCTGGAATTTAATTGGTAAGGCAGCACGGACGTAATCCACATTTTCTACGCTGTATATTTAAATAGCTACACGTAAAATTTGTATGAAATGTATGTATGTATGAAATGTATGTATGTATGAAATAGTCAAGATGATTGTCTATAAAATGATCCCACGATAAAAGCAGTAGTGGATTATGAGATATGGAGCCTGAAAGTGAAAAATACAAAACATTGTTACCCTTTTGCTCTTCACTGTACCTTGAAAAAATAATGCTTTGATGCTGTTTTGAAAGCGACTGGTGGTCACACCAAATATTGATTTGACTTAGCTTGTAATTTGTTTATTCACTTTGCAATTTGTTAATTGATTAATGTAAACTGTTGACTTCTATTTTCCAAAGCATTCTCTCTTTACATCGTTTTTTCTACACCTAGCTACAAATGTTGTGCACAGTAGTGTATGTTAAGATGCATTTTTTCCAATAGAATATGTCATGTGCCATGTGGCCAGTCGCTCTGCTACAAAGTCATGTGTTTGTTAGGCTAAGTTCAGTCAAGTTCTGAACTTTGCGGACCAGTGACGTCCATACGGACATGAGTTCCGTGTGGAAAATTGCCTATTTGCACTAGTACATAGGCTATCATTGTTTGGTGTGTTATCTGTATGGGTACTGTTGCACACAGACTGCAGGCGGACAAAAAAAAACCACTTGTGTGACCATACCCTTACTGTGAATTACCACGATTTGGTGATATAATTTTTGAATCCCCTTGTTTCACTTTTACATGCTGCAAAGTAAAAAATATTGCAAACTGGATTAAAGCTTGGTTGTGTGACTAACTACTGCAGCCATATTGCATCGGAGAATATGCTCTTTTCTCATTTTGACAACTTCAGACTTTTTTTGTTTGGGATCTTAGAAAATCAATTTCAGGCAACAGGCGAAGATCTTGAGAAACTGATATGCAAAGTATATCAGAAAGTAGTACAAGTAATTATTATTCAGTTATTGAGGTATAATTATATAAGATTAGACAAAACCTTTAATGAGTTTATCCAGTGGGTATTTTTTTACCAGTGGCTCAGAATGGGTTAAAAAAGAAGAAGCAATGTTTCTGGGTCTCCCAGGGTTCCTTCTTCATGGCCCTGTCTTGATACACAGGAAATGCTAGGAAACGCCACTTTGCAAAAACATTTGGATCCCTGCGTGACCAGGTATTAGTTGATTAGAATTCTATTTGCCTTGCCTGCTCTCTTCACATGTTGTTTTTTTTTATGGGATTTTGCTCTACTGTATTAATCTATTTTGTAGAGAAACCTTGGAATGTATTTTTCTGTAATACTTCCTAGGCAGTTGAAACAGAATATCATTACAAACTTGCCCATGCATGAAGATTTGGATGGATACTGTTGCAATTCCTAGTATCTATGACCTTTCCATTTCAAAACATTGAATAATTAATAATTAATTGTGTGAGCTCATTTATGGACCACTGAATAGTTTTATATTCACTCTATTCTTTCATGAGGTGATTAATGTTTGCATTAACAATAAAAATACTTGTACACATAATACATCTTCTAATTTACATAAAATGAGGAGGTAAAGTGGGTAGAGCAATATGACTGCAGTTTCAGACCAAGTGTCACTCTCGGACATGGGTATGTCCCAAAGCTTACCTAATGCCCTATGCGGGTCCTTCCACCCGCCGTTGTCATGTGCCTAGTCCCTGACTGTCACCTCTACTAACTCTGGCTAGTGCACTGGCCTGCAAAGATGCTAACCTCACCACTGCAAATTATATTACACAGGGAAAGAGACAAACAGAAAGGATACTGCTCAGCTCAGAATCTGTTGCTAAGCTCTATAGCAGCAGAATAAATGGCACCAGGATAACAGAACTCAAACAGCGGCAATACTACTGTCACAGGCGAGGTCGACACACCTAGCTGGTCTGCATAGAGCAAAAACTCTATAACCGACAATGTGCTGATGGGTCAGGTGTCTATTTAAAGGGAGGTGGGAGTGGTTACCTACCAGCATCAGTAGACCAGCCTAAAAGAAACTGCCAGCAAGAGAGTAAGATTAACTCTTGCTGGATCAAAGGAAAAAATAACATTTAAATTTCAGCAGACCCAGAGCTGCCACAAATCCCTTAAGAATTTGTGACAATACCCCGTTTTCTATAAGAGGCCTCTGGACCCTTAGGACTAGACTAGTCTGGAAATGACATACGGCAAGTAAGCATCAAAACACTAGCATTCACCTCTGTAGTCACCTCGTCCTCAAGGTCATAGCAAAGGCAGACTGACGATGATGGTGATAATGTAGGCTCTGGAGGCGCACAAATCTCTTAAGCGATGACATGTGGAACACATTGACATACTGTCACGATTCATTTAGGTATTCATGCCGGCTCTGGTTCTGCTGTAATTTAAATGTTTTTTCCTTTTGGTCCAGCAAGAGTTAATGTCTGTCTCTTGCTGGCAGCTACTTTTAGGCTGGTCAGCTAATATTGGTTGGTAACCACTCCCACCTTCCTTTAAATAGTCACATGACCCATCAGCTGATCGTCGGTAATAGACTTATTCTATTCAGACCAGCCTGGAGTGAGGAACTCTCCCGTGTCAGTAGTTCTGTTGCAACTGTGGGAGTTCAGATACAGGGTGCCATTTTCGATGATGCTGTGGAGCTTGCCAGCAGAGCCTGAAGCTAAGTATATTGTCCCTTTTTCTTTGTCTGTCCTGTGTTTGTCTATTTCCCTGTGTTTTACCATCTGCAGTGGTGGGGTTAGTGTCCTTGCCAGCCAGTGCACTAGCCATTAAGGAGACAATCAGGGTCTAGGCACGGGATGGCAGCTGGGACAAGGACCCACATAGGGCATTAGGGGAGTTTAGGAACAGGCGCAGGTTGGTGTCAGGAGGTGTCCAATCCCTTGCTCCATACCATTAGGGCCTTCCTCTCCCCTTTTCCATTCATTCGTATTTCTATGCTGTGTCATCCGCCAGACATACCCGTGTCTGAGCATGACATTATAACCGACTTGCACTATTTTCTGGAGTCTCTATGGCTCCTGCTGAGGCTTTTGCATGCCTGACTCAGACCCTGATGGAGGAGGTTACTGAGTTGCGGTCACAGGCGTTGCAGCAGTTTCAGCAGATGTCTGGGGTCTTGGTTTCGGCACTACCAGAACCCAAAATATGTCTCCCTGACAGATTCTCTGGAGGAAGAGATAAATTTATGGCTTTCAAGGAAGCCTGTAAATTATATTTCAGGCTCCACCCTCGTTTCTCAGGGAGTGAGGATAATCGTTGAGGATTGTAGTCTCCCTTCTGAAGGGTGATCCCCAGTCCTGGGCCTTCTTCCTGCTGACCAACTCTCCATCTTTGTGGTCAGTGGATGAGTTTTTTTGCTGCTTTGGCCCAGGTGTACGGTGATCCTGATGGCTTCTTCCTGGCTGAGTCTAAACTCCGTAAGATCAAGCAGGGGCCCCGGCCGGCTGAAGAGTATTGCTCGGTGTTCCGGAAATGGGCCACTGACACTCAGTGGAATGACCCTGCCCTAAGGAGTCATTTTTGTCAGTATCTGTCAGCTGGACTTCAGGATCTTCTGGTACAATATGCTACTCCAAGGTCGTTGGAGGCCGCCATGACCCTTGATATCAGGGTGGATAAAAGTGTCAGGGAGAGACATACCCCGACTCTGCCCCCTGTTGTTCTTCCTAGAGAGGAGGTTACACAGGTGCTATCTGATGAACCCATGCAGTTGAAGGGGGGTGTCTCTTCTTATACTAGGTTGCCTGCGGTTCACCGTGGGATGGGGGCAGGTTTTTACTGTGGCCTTATTGATCATTACATTAAAGTCTGTCCATCTCACACCAAAAATGTTACTCTAGCTCAAAAGCCATGTTCCTCTGCTCCTGTGCAGGGAGACGATCAGGGTGTGTACATTTCCTCCACTTTTAGGTCTCCATTTACCATTTGTGCTGAAATAGCAGTTGGTGGGAAAACAAACTATTCCAGGTCCTTGTGGATAGTGGAGCTGAAGTCAGTTTGGTGGATTCTCACTTTGCTCATACCCATGGTCTGATCAGTAGGATGCTGGCGAAATCCATTCCTATTCGCACAATTCATTCTGTTCCTCTCAGCCAGAAGAGTATGACCCAAGAACACAGACATCTGCTGAAACTGCTGCACCACCTGTGACTGAAACTCAGTAACCTCATCAGTGAGAGTCTGAGTCAGGCATTCAAAATCCTCAGCTTGAGCCATAAGGACTCCAGAAAATGGTGCAGGTCGGTTATAATGTCACGCTCGGATACAGGTATGTCTGGAGGATGACACAGCATATGAGTACAACAAAATGGAAAAAAAGGAGAGTAAGGACCTCACGGTCAGGAGCGGGGCATGGGACATCACCTGACACCAACCTGTGCCTGTCCCTAAGCTTCCCTAACGCCCTAAGGAGGTTTTTCTCCCCGCCGCCATTAGGTGCCTCACTGTCGCGTCTACTAATCCTGCCTAGTGCACTGGCCTGCAAGGACACTAGCCTCACCACAGTAGATGATATTACACAGGAAAATAGATAAACAAGGGACAGACAAAAATGATAATACTCAGCTCAGAATCTCCTGCTAAGCTCCACAGCAGCAAAGTTTACGGCACCAGGATAGCAGAACTCCAACAGCGGCAATACCATAGTCAGAGGGGAGCTCCACACACTTAGCTGGTCTGCATAGAAGAAAACTATATAACCGACAATCAGCTGATGGGTCATGTGACTATTTAAAGGGAGGTGGGAGTGGTTACCAACCGACATCAGCAGACCAGCCAAAAAAACTGCCAGCAAGAAAGTGACATTAACTCTTGCTGGACCAAAGGAAAAAAAAATCTAAATTTCAGCAGACCCAGAGCTGCCACAAATCCCTTAAGAATTCATGATACAAAGTGTAGGGTTTTCTTTTTATACATGGAGATATATAGTTCTGAACAGGAACAATATAGACAAATAGTAAGAATATTTGAAGAAAATGATGACTGTGCCCACTATTCCCCCCTAAAAAAAAATGACAAATTGACAAGAATGGCTGAGAAGCTTGATAAATCTGTAAAGATCTTTACATTGTTGGCCAGATTGTCGGAGGTGTATAATAGTTCACTGGAAAGAGGGGAGCTACCTTCATCAATGAGAGAGGCTATTGTGGTCGTTATACCTAAGGCCGATAAGGACCCACAACTACCAGAATCCTATAGACCAATCTCACTTTTGACGGCCGACATCAAGATTCTGGCAAAAGCTCTGGCAAATAGGTTATCCAGGGTGATTGACAGACTGGTTCACCCGGATCAGTCAGGCTTTATGCCCAACAAATCAACGGCACTCAATCTGAGAAGGTTATTTTTAAATTTGCAAATCCCCTCTGACAATGTCGGAAGACGGGTTGTGGTATCCTTAGACGCCCATAAGGCTTTTGATTGCGTGGAGTGGAGCTATTTGTGGTCAGTACTGGAACGAATGGGGTTTGGACCTAAATTTATTTCATGGGTGCGGCTGTTGTACTCTTCTCCGGTAGCCAAAATTAGAGTGAATAACGCTCTCTCTGAGACCTTTTCATTGTCTAGAGGTACTAGACAGGGCTGCCCTTTGTCCCCGCTGCTCTTTGCGTTGGCGGTGGAACCCCTTGCTGCGAAGATCAGAGGTTCCCGGGAGGTGAGGGGTTTTATGTACGGGGAGGCAGAGGAAAAAGTAGCGTTGCACGCTGATGATATTCTGCTATTCTTGGAGGATTCTGAGGAGACCCTGGTTAAGACGGAAGCCATTATTGAGGAATTTGGTAGTTACTCGGGCCTAAGGATCAATTGGGACAAATCGAATATGATGTTGATAGATGGGGATAGCGGGGACGGTGGTGGGGAGGTTTCTTCTACAAGGTTGAAGCTAGTTGATAAATTTAAATACCTGGGGATTCAGATCGCTCTCCCTTTGACTAGCTTTGAGGAACTGAATTTGGCACCTCTTCTGCGTAGGATACGTACTAAGGTCCAGGCGTGGAGGAAGTTACATTTATCAGTAATCGGCAGGATAAACTTGATAAAGATGATTGTGATGCCACAACTACTTTATGTGCTGCACAACTCCCCTATATGGACATCGCAGAATAGGTTTCGGAGGATTAGATCTTTGTTTGGGGAGCTGATTTGGGGTGGAAAGAGCCCCAGATTTAAACAGGAAACTCTACAGAGACCAAAGATGGAGGGAGGGGTGGCATTGCCTAATCCATGGTTGTATTTTTTGGCTTCACAGTGCCAGCATTTCAAGGGATGGGGAGATGTGGTAGGTGGGACGCGGGCACCTTGCAGCCTGAGATCACTGATTGGGACGAAGGTGTTGAGTGAGGGTCTGGAGGGGGGACATTTCCGAGAGAAGGGCTCTAAATTTTGTACTATTAGGCTCATCCATAAGGTTTGGGACAAAGTTAAGGGGATTAGGGGTGTGCACGCACTCACTAGATTCTCACCCATTTGGAATAACTGTGTCCTACAGGAGTTTAGACAGATGGAGGGATTTCATAATTGGAGGGAGGCAGGCATCTCTCGGATGGGCCAGATTCTACATCAGGGCAGAATTAGAGATTTTGAGGCATTGCAGGAGGAGTTTTTACTACCGGACTCTGAGTTGTTTCAATACCGCCGTCTTTCCCATGCGCATCGGGCACAGTGTAGGAGAGGACCCGTTGAAATACAGGTGGACATAATGCTAGATTTTATCCTTGTAGGGGGTGGCACGAAGGGGGTGATTTCGGGAATATACGAATTCCTTTTGTTCTCTTTCTTGGAGGAACACCCTATTAGAGCAAGGGCGAAATGGGAGGCGGACCTGGGGGCAATTGATAATGATCATTGGGGAGTTGAAGCAGCGTATAAGTGCAGAGTTGTTAGAGACCCGATAGTATGTGTGCTGGGATATGTGGAAGAAATTGGAGTTGACAATACTTGGAAGATTGCAATCGCTAGGCTACTCTACATGGCCAGGAAAGTAATAGCACGAAACTGGATAAACGCGGAACCACCTGTGAGAAGGGAATTTCTCCAATATGTTCAACATGGTCTAAAATTGGAAAAGGGGGTGTACAGTAAAAGGGGGAAAATAGAACTCTTTAATAAAATATGGTCTCCTTGGCTTGATTTGGATTGAGGAGTATAGGCGTCGTGTTTCCTAAGACCTGGAAGAGGATAAATTACAAGAGGCAGATAATGCCTCGGTGGGGTGGAGATTGAGACTGAGCTGTCTTATGGGGGAGGGGGGTAGTTGGGGTAATGTTGGGGTTTATTAAAGTAAGAAAATGTGTATCTGATATAATGCAATGTAAATGGCATTCTGTTGTTCTCCTTTTTTTTTTTTTATATATTGTTAATAAAAATCTATTTAAATTAAAAAAAAAAATGATCATTGGGAATCAGTACTGGACTATGTGCCCAAAATATCAATGAGCGAGCCTGGGAGGCTGTCACAATTATTTGTTATTCATAGGGCATATAGAACTCCGGATATGTTATTCAAAGCCGGATTGAGATCTAGTTCAGAATGCCCCAGATGCTCGCAGTCCGATGCAGGCATCCTTCATATGTTATGGCAGTGCCCCAGGTTGTCCTCCTTCTGGGTGGTGGTGCTGAATAAAGTGGGACTGGCATATGGTTGCACTGTGCCGCGTGATCCCCTGGTATGTGTTTTGGGCTATGTTGAGGAGATCATAACTGATAAGATGTATAAAGTGGTTATTGCCAGACTGTTATTTATCGCGCGAAAGTTGATTGCCAAATTCTGGATTAGAGAAGAGCCACCAACAAGGAGAGACTTTATGAAGCAAGTGGACCATATTATTGCTTTGGAGAGGAGTATCTACGTTAGGAGGAGCAAGGCGGACCTCTTTGACAGGCTGTGGAACCCGTGGCTTGAATCAATGTGATTTAAAAGACCTTGTGCTTCATTGGGAGGTTTATTGACAAATCATCTTCCTTTTCTTGTACTTTTATATATGACAAAGTAGGGGGGGTCGACTCTTGACAGGTCTCTAGAGGGGGGGGAAGGGGGGTGGGAGTTTGGTTTGGGACTAAATAGGTTTTCCTTTTAAAAAAAAAAAAAAAAAGTATTGTACACTGGTATATTGCTGATAACAAAGTATTCCTTTTATTGTTTATGTGCAATATTTATGGTTTAATAAAAAATATCTGTAAAGATCTTTGCACCTGAGTTTTGGCATGCTACAAATAACACACATAACTAACCAGCTTTGTAATTGTTGGTCACTGTTTGAAACATTGCACATACCCTATAAAGTTTTCTGTCGTCATGGATTATCTGTCTGTTATGGTTCTTAATCAGTAATAAGTCATTGTTGTGGTGTTACAGGTGATTGCACACAGGTATAATAATTGTTCATCCAGTTAATTCATCTGCGTAATAACGGCTTTAATCCATGACCTGTTGAGAGCCCTGGAAAGGAAAGGCTGAGTGATGCTAATCTAAGATGAAGAACCTGTTACTTGCTAGGACTAGTGAGACTTGTGACACTGATAGGTTATCATCACGTTTTAAACAATTTCAATGCACAAAATTATAAATGATGAATCTACAGTGTGGCAGAGTTTAAAGAAGAAGCAATTGCCTTTCGGTTAAATTGGTTGGCAAATCATACCATATTGGTGACTTATACCAGCAGTATAATTAGTAGGAGATAGGTGAGTGCCCGACCACAGACACTATACTCTACAGCCCCATTGGTGTTTATTTATATCTGTCAGCTGCCGGGGCAAATGCCAGCTAATCAGAGGGAGTGCTGGGTGTTGCGCCCCCATGGTCTAATATTTACAATAGATGGGTCATCAAAATGGTGTGACCTGTATAAGCTAGATTAGGTACACACTCAGTCTGTGCCCACTGTTGGGTCCATCACTCAGCTTGGCGTTTGTTCTCTGTATGCACTATATGCATGGTATCCGTTTCTTTGCAGTGGTGTTTTTTTATGAGAAAACACAGACTACTGAACTGTAGAAAATAGACAATGATGACTGCACATTAAAAAATCACATATTGATCTAATGCCGCTGGGCAAAAATTTACCAAACTGAACACAAGTTTCTTAGTTTAACATTCTGATCAGACTGCACGAAACCCATTACCACGTTACGGCGAACCTCTCATTGGGTCCCTAACTTTTTATAGACTTAAAAAGTGTGGTGCCTTGTGCCAACCACCTCCATGGCTGACCAGGTGCCTCACAACAATTTAATTAGCAGGAGTCTGCAAGAAGGAGTCTGCCTATTTTTGCTCTAAATTCACAGTCTGAGAGTTTGTGATAGGTGAGTTTTTTTGTTCCCTTCACTTGGTGTTGGTGCTGTGTGGCTGTCATTGTTGCTGAGGTTTTGTGCCTGGAGTCATGGACTCACAGCTTTGCAACATGGCTGCTGTGAGACATCAGATGATGTAAACTTCTTCCTAGCGGCATTAGATCAATGTATGATTTTTGGATGTGCTGTTCAGCAGAGAACACACTGCTACCCTTTCCTATACAGTAAAACAAGTGAGACAAATACCTGCCAAAAGAAGGCCAAAACACACTTTTGGCCTGTGTGTGGTATATCAGGGTCTATATGAAAGGTACGGTATATGTCAGGAAAAGTTCCCAACATATTCATAGGTATTGAAAGATAGATAGCTATTAGAAAATATACAGTTTAAATATTCTACAGACATTTTGATTCACCCAGTATATTAAGTCCTGAATGAAAGGATAGTCACTTTGACCCAAGTACTAGGGTCTCTATTAGCAAATGCTTCACTCCCTGCATTATTCTAAATCCTCCTGCTGAGATTGTTATGTTTAATGGAGGGGTTTCCGTAGGAAGGCTTATTTTACTTAGAACACCCTGCGGATCACGCTGAGCATAACTCTACTTTAATCTTTAGTCAGAATGACTGTAGTGCTTCCATGGATGTGATCATAGTAATTAATATAGTAACTGTACAATAATAACTCGCCTTAAACTATTTTGATTTTATAGAGAGTGGGGAGCAGATACAAGCAATTATTTCCTCATATCATTCCCTTTTTTTAAAATATTGATTTACGGTAAGTGTTTGTTAACACCTACATTTTAGGACTGACTGGTATAAATTGCATAAATACTTTGATGAATGCCTTAGTTTTAGTTCTCATTTACTTCAAAAGCTTCTGAATCTGTTACTTTTGACAAGAAGAATAGCACAGCATGCAGCACTATACTTACTATCAAAATAATGGAGCCGATCAAACCCTATTATATGACATTTGGGTCTGGTAGGCACAACTAGAGTCCATTATGTGACAGTTCCTTAACTTCGGAAGTGGCAATGCAGATGTCAACTCAGAATAACAACAGACAGCAATATCAGAAACACATCAGCAAAATACAGAAGTGATTGGCTTTGGCTCCATGTGCTCAACCATATCATGAGCAGGTGAAGGTGTTGCCTTCTATTGCATGCATTATTCTGGTCCACAAAATGAACCAGTATAGTTTGTTTTTTTTTCACCTTGACCATCAGTATGTGTGGAAAATCCTTGATTTATACTGCACACTGATTACAAGAGAAGCTTGTAGACAGCACAGACAAAATTTACAAATGTGTAAATATGCCCATACTGTATTATTCTATGCTTTATACAGAACAGCTACAGCAGACACTAACAGTGGGGATAATAAGTATTTGATACACTGCCGATTTGCAAGTTTTCCCACATATAAAGAATGGAGAGGGCTGTATTTTTTATTGTAGGTACACTTCAGCTGCGAGAGGACAGAATCTTAAAAATGTTCCAGAAAATCACATTGTATGAATTTTACATAATTAATTTGCACTTTATTGCATGAAACAAGTATTTGGTATAATAGAAAAACAGAACTTAATATTTGGTACAGAAACCTTTGTTTGCAATTACAGAGGTCAGAATTTTCCTGTAGCACTTGACCAAGTTTGTACACACTGCAGCATAGATTTTGGCCCACTCCTCCATACAGATCTTCTCCAGATCTTTCAGGTTTCGGGCCTGCCGTTGGGCAAATGTCATCCGATTATCCCGAAGAATGTAAGTCCGCAAGGACAGGGTCCTCTCCCCTCGGTACCAGTCTGTCATTGTAAATTTGTTTACTGTCAACGATATCTATAACCCTGTATATAACCCCTTTTCTCATGTACAGCACCATGGAATTAATGGTGCTATATAAATAAATAATAATAATAGTTTTACTGGGACAGAGAGGAGCCAGAAGACTGCAGCGCCTGATTTACTCGACTCACTCCTGCACTGGTTACAAGCACTTCACCTTCGTATTAAATGGTGTAAATGTCTTTTGGCAGTGCAGGGGTTAATCTGCTCAGTTGAGAGCTCCTGGGGAGTTTAGGCTCTCATCTGTGCACTGTTAGCCACTCCCATCTCCTATATAAACTAGTTCCTGATTAACACTCATTCTCAGAGATAGCTTCTCCTGCAAGGCTGGAGGTTGTGGTTTGTGGTCATTAGAGTAGGCGGTTGGTGGATTTATCTGTGACTGTTGCTAAATTTTGAGTGTATAATAATTTCCTTTCTTCTCCTATTTTGGTTTCACCCCATCCTCCACTGCCCAGTGCATCCCTCTGTTATTTGTGTGTATATGTTTGTATGTTTGGTATTTTTCGTTACCCCTGTTCACATTACCTTGTTAGTCTGGTTGATCTATTACGTTACACGACTAGTCCCCTCTTCCCTGGGTTGGGGGAAGGGTACAGACTAAGGGCGGATTCAGGAGCTAAGGCAAGGTACATGGCCCCGGCGTCTTCACCATCCGAAGTAACCAGGTGAACAGGGTGAGCAAGGGCGTGTTCAGTCGCAGCATTTCAGAGGTTAAAGTGCCAGGAGTGGTGTGTTACCATTCCTGGCACTTCGTGCCGGGTGTCAGCTGTCAGAATCAGCTGACACCCAGCGGCGATCGCCCACCCACAACCCGTATGTGCGGACGATCACGCAGACGTAATAATCAAGCCCTGGTCAAATAGGTCAAGGGCACAGAGACAGATTTTAACGTCTAATGTCAGAAAGAGGTTAATCAGTATAACGGTGCCAACCTGATGCTGTCTGTAGGTTACTGTACAAAATCCTGATGACAGATTCCCTTTAATCCATGTTTCATGGATAAAAACACATACACATCATAGTCTCTGTGGTTGTCCACATGTCTGCTTTTTTTTGTGAACCATGAGTCTACAAAAAAAATCATGGAGACATGTCAGTTTTCAATTCGAGTAGTCACAGATCGAAATCACCTATATAGGAATATGGATCCGTGAAAATCACGGACAGCACCCAAATGCCATCCTTGTGCAATCCATGGAATGTCCGCCTTTAAAGGGGTTATCCAGATTTGAGAGTTAAGTCTGCAGTTACTCTATGTTACTTGCACTTTTGAATCATGACGGCGTGCGGTACAATTTGCATATGCACCGCCCCAGAGATCTGGTCGTTGCAGTATGCCACTCTGCCGCTAAGGGGAGTGATGGTACGTCTGATGGCACTGAAGGAATTCTACTGACCAGGTATCACCAGCACACATTACACTTCACACTCCGGCCACTAGGGGGAGAAAAAGGCTTTATTTATTGGGCCACTCCTCACACTGGTAAAACTAGGGGTTGGATAGGAAGTTAGTCGGAAGCTGACTGGGTTGGATTCAGGCAACATCCCATGGCAGGGGGTGTTGCAGGGAGAAGATTCAGGGGGGTGCCTGTCAGGCGTGGGAACCTGACAGGTGCCTAGCGAACAGAACAGAACGTTACGGAACCGCGCCTGCACTACCTTGCGGCGGTATCCTAAGAAAGAGACATGAAGCAAAGGATATTGTGGAACAGTAAGAAACGAGATCAAGCACAAAGGAGAGCCAGTAGGAGTCGTGCCCCGAGAACGGCAACATCCTACTGAGGCGCATAGCTGGTGGCCAGAACACCGACGAAGTAACTGACTCTATGCCTTACTTCAAACTCCGCAGGACAGTTGATTATAGGTTGGCTGTCTACCTTAAATTTCCTACGCAGACATAGGGGGCAACGCGTGGAGAGGGGCGTCTCTAGGGTCCCGGAAGAGCTCCGAGCCTTCCCGTCATACGGGTGCGTCCTAGCCATAACATACCTGGGGGACGAGAAACTAGTAACATCTGGAACGAAATAGAAAGAAAGAGAAAGAAAGAGAAAGAACTAGAAAGAACGAACGAACGAACTAGAACAGAAGTTGTGAGGACTATACCGAATGCTCAGCAGGGTAGAACTACAACACACAGGCGCTATTGGTAGGCAACGATTTCCACCTGCAAAGGGAACTCTCGATGTGCCATCAGACCGGCCGGTCTCAGACAGCCCTGTTAACTGTGCTCTGGATTGAGGATCCTGAAGTCTTCAGTAAAGAGGTAGAGAGACTGCAACCCTGTGTCCTCGTTATTGTCTGCACCTCACACCATCTCCATCCACCCTACTGGGAAGCCCTGGGGACATACTTCACCTGTGGGAAGGTATACCATCTAGCTGCCATTTCATCACCCCAGCGGACCCCACAGCAGCTTCGGTCACCCTGACCGAACACCACAGGTGGCATCACCTCTCGTGTCTCCCCTTTTCCTCATAGTTTGTAGCTTGCGAGCAGGGCCCTCATTCCTCCTGGTATCTGTTTTGAACTGTATTTCTGTTATGCTGTAATGTCTATTGTCTGTACAAGTCCCCTCTATAATTTGTAAAGCGCTGCGGAATATGTTGGCGCTATATAAATAAAAATTATTATTATTATTATTATTATCACGAAACCTTGACAGACTCCTATCACCTTTTATTGGACGCCCCTTAGCAGGGTCACGGACCGGGTCCAGCCACCGTGACAACCCCAGAACTGAGACAGAAAGGACCGGTACCGAGTAACCTGTGGTCCTGTGTCTGGGGGCGCTCCACATACATGTCGACTAAACGTGTTTGGTTTCTCTCAATTCTTTTCTACGGAGAGAGGCTGTCACGATTCAGAAGTCTGCAGTCCCATAGAGTAATTACAGACTTCACTCTCGAACATGATCAACCTCATTAACATTAAAATAGTTAGGAGATTGCTATTTTTTTTCTTTGCATATGAGAAGATCACAGATGAAACACTGATGGTAAAACTGACACTTTGACCAAACACTAATGAAAACCTGATCCAAAACACTGATAGAATTTTTTTTACCTATGTTAAAAAAAAGTGCATATGAATGAGGCCTTAGGTGCATAATTGGCAAAAGAAAGACATGAACAGCAGACAGGATAATTATCAAGGAACAAGAACAGGTCAGAGGTCACAAGTGCTTACAGCGCAGTAGGCATGTTAATGCTATCACTTGAACACTTTCATTTTTAAAAGCTTAAGGGTGCATTTTCAAAACTGAAAATTGTGCTGTCAGGATTGTTTGTAAGCAGTAGTTTATAGAAAAAAAATGTTTTTCTCATATAGCGTTCCTGAGTTGAGGAGACAGATCCATTATGTGTGTGCTGCAGAGTTCTCTGTATACATAAATACATGAGCTGCACCCTGCTCATCCTTAAAATCCCTATCTGTTGTATTTAAAAACCTGATCATCTGTATAGTACCTGTATAAGCAGGGTTCAGAGAGAAAATATATCCATGTGGACGTGAAGGATGGAACAGCTACAATGCAAATGACCCACAGAGGAGTGGTGAACTCCCCAGTCTTGTAGAAACAAGAAAACAATTATAGAACCAAAAACACATGGGCCACTTGCACAGTGAACAAGTCTGTAGAAACCTGTTCACACCACCAAAGAACTTGAAAACACAAAAGCGCACAGCGAGGTCAAAAATACTCTATTGTAAAAAAGTCACAGTAAATAAGCAAGTGCTAGTCAAAAAATGAAAAAAATACAGGGTATTTAGTTAATACGATTTTTTTGCAAAAAAAAGTATGTTAAGCTGCTCCACCAATCGCCAAGGTATACCCATAATAGAGCAGTCCTATCTAATGTATATAATCCCTATCTGATGTATTTAAAAACCTGATCATCTGTATAGTACCTGTATAAGCAGGGTTCAGAGAGAAAATATATCCATGTGGACGTGAAGGATGGAACAGCTACAATGCAAATGACCCACAGAGGAGTGGTGAACTCCCCAGTCTTGTAGAAACAAGAAAACAATTATAGAACCAAAAAACACATGGGCCACTTGCACAGTGAACAAGTCTGTAGAAACCTGTTCACACCACCAAAGAACTTGAAAACACAAAAGCGCACAGCGAGGTAAAAAATACTCTGTTGTAAAAAAGTCACAGTAAATAAGCAAGTGCTAGTCAAAAAATGAAAAAAAAACAGGGTATTTAGTTAATACGTTTTTTTGCAAAAAAAAAAGTATGTTAAGCTGCTCCACCAATCGCCAAGGTATACCCATAATAGAGCAGTCCTATCTAATGTATATAATCCCTATCTGATTTATTTAAAAACCTGATCATCTGTATAGTACCTGTATAAGCAGGGTTCAGAGAGAAAAAATATTCATGTGGACGTGCAGGATGGAACAGCTACAATGCAAATGACCCACAGAGGGGTGGTGAACTCCCCAGTCTTGTAGAAACAACGTATTAACTAAATACTAAATACAGGAATGCCAGCAGGTAGGAAGAGGATCACAGGCTTCACGGCAAATATGGACTACGAATGTAGTCACCACTAGACCTAATCATTTTGCTTACCTCTACTTGTAAATGATGAGAAGTTATACACAAAGGCCCACATTTATGAAGTTCACACCAGTCGCAAATGACGACACTGAAGCATTGATTCTTCAAATATTGTTTGCCAGATTTTTATTCTAAAACTGCTTGAAAGGTCGCAAAAGTTTTGTGCAACTCAGTGATTTTTCACATTTTTACGCAAGTCCTGGTCAGCTCCACCAACTTTTTGAAAAGTAGTTGAACACTCATGAGGAGGGAGCGTAGCAGAGTTTGGACAGCAATTTCATCATTACTTACATCACAAACAGGGTGTAAATTATGACAGAATTGTACTCCAGCACCTGACTGGAGTACATTTTTTTGCGGTGGTGCACATAAGCTGAAATATGCGGCAGTCTTGTTGAATTGGGGCCTCAGTGTTAGGGTTCACTCCGACTTGCGATTGAATCGGACGAATGCAATCCAATTAAAAATCGGATTGCATTTGTACTAATTCAATCCTATAGTTCTGTTCTCAATTGCCTTTTTTCTTTCTTTCTCACATCGGATCACGATTGGACAGGAAAAAAATTGCAGCAAGCTGAATTCGGTTTGCACGCACCCATGTAAAAGTCTATGGGTGCGTGTGAAACATCGTACTACACTCGGATATCACCCGAGTGCAGTGCGATTCCCACCAATGCCGGCAGCAGAGGAGATGGAGGAATACATTTCTCCGTCTCCTCCGCAGCTGTGCTGCGATCCTCTCATGCGAGAGAATCGGAGCAAAGAGCACTGACACTCGGCTCCTGCTTGCAGCCAAATGTCATTAGCATATTGCATCTGATGTTCTCACATCGGATGTGATTCACTAGTGGGACCCAGGCATTAACGTGAAAAATGGACCAGACAGGTGCATGCTGTGATTTTTTTCACATTGAGCATCAGATATGAGTTCGTCAAAACTAGCTTTTGTGTTTTAAGCTTTTTTAACACCAACAAACTTTTTTCGAAACACTAGCTTGATTCAAGGGAGGGCAAACTATATCAGAATTTGGCATATTTTTCCATTAAAAAATGAATGCCTTTAATTTATAAACTATATCCAGGGATTTGCAATCTTGTACACTCCAGCTGCTCTGCAACTGCAAGACTGAATTCATACATCTGTTTTTCTCAATCCCAGAATGGAATGCATCGACTGGTTGTGGGTCTCTTGAGCCAAACTGGACATCCTCGAAGGCATATATGAAATTGCTGAGATTGGGTTAGAAGACCCACAATTGGTCTGTTCATCGCAGACCATAATCAGACATGACAGTATGTATGAATTTGGCCCAACTCGCAGCCTTTCCTGACAGCAGCCTAACAGGTTATGGCTGTCAGGAAATGGTGGAAGTTATAGTGTTATTATAACTGATTGAGGTGCTGAAGATGACTGATCATTGGTCTAAAACATTTCCTTTAAATATGCTATAGGTTTTAATTTGGTAGGTTAAATGCTGGCACTTCTGAGTATCCCATTTATAAAGCACATAGCAGAGACTCCTATAAATGTCACTTGTGTACAGTGAGGTATAGAAAAGGATTAACCAGCTCACACCAGCTAGGTATCCCAGGAGGCCTAGATCTGCAAGGAACCACTTGTAGGAATGAAGAGAGGAAATTATCCAGCTTCCAAGCTTGCAAAAAATTGCTTGCTTTGTTAAAGAACGCAATGGATGTTCGAATCACGTAGCTGTGTCTACACTCATGATGGAATCTATTAATATTTTTTAATCTAATGCAATTTTGCAAGCTTGGAAGCAGGATCATTTCCTCCCTTCATTTGTACAGTGAGGTATACCTGCTACAGAAAAGTGAGCACTTGAGGTAAAATTATGAAACATTATAACCATATTGAAGTTGTAAAATGACTGTAATGGTCTGAGGAATATGTGCTCGAACAGTTCCCTTACTTCATTTTCCTTCCCATGACCTCTGACTACATACTGTGTTATTTCAACCAAGTCACTGAATCAGCCCAGTGCTCTTGGCTTGTAGCTGAACGGAGATACTCATTTATCAGAGATCATTTATCATAGCCTGCGTAGGTCTAGTGACAAACAACTCAACTAATGCCAAGTGCAAGTCTCTCTTCTCAGTTCTTATCAAATTATTAGCTTCAAGTTCTAACGAGCCGTTATCATCTCCATTTCACATCTAATGAGTTAGTGGTTACACACATTCTACAAGAATTTTGCTTTTAGGGCCCTGTAAGTACAGCAAAGAATGATGTTTTTGACACAGGATAACTTATTAAGGTGGGTTATTTTTAAAGTGTTGGTGGCCAAGACAATTTTGACCTTAATGACAAAGCAAATTTTTGAAATCTGATTCTGAGGCTGTTTTTTTCGTGACATATTGTACTTCATGATAGTGGTAACATTTGTTCGATATGACTTGCGTTTATGTGTGAAAAAAATTTTGGCAAATTTTGCAATTTTCAAACTTTGAATTCTTATGCCCTTAAATCAGAAAGTTATGTTACACAACATAGTTAATAAAATTTTGAACATGTCTACGCTTTACATCTGCATCATTTTTGAAACATTGTTTTTTTGTTAGGAAGTTATAAGGGTTAAAAGTTGATCAGCCATTTCTCATTTTTTCCAACAAAATTTACAAAACCATTTTTTAGGGACCACATCACACTTGAAGTGACTTTGGGGGGCCTATGTAACAGAAAATACCAAACAGTAAGACCATTCTAAAACTTGCACCCCTCAAAGTAGTGAAAACCGCATTCAAGAAGTTTGATAACCCTGTCGGGGCTTCACAGGAACTAAAGCAATGTGGAAGGAAAAAAAATTAACATTCAACTTTTTTTTCACAAAAATGTAACTTTCGCTCCAAATTTTTTGGGCGTACAGCAATACTTGGAAAGAAAGGAGCACCATTTGACTTTTTGAAAACAAAAATAGCTGGAATCGAGAGCGGATATCATGTCGCATTTGGAGAGCCCCTAATGTACCTAAACAGTGGAAACCTATTTGAACCTATTTTGGAAACTAGACCCCTTAACGAATGTATATAGATGTGTGGTTAGCACCTTGAACGCCCAGGTGCTTCACAGAAGTTCATAACGTAGAGCTGTGAAAATAAAAACTCACATTTTATCCACAAAAATGTACTTTGAGCCCTATTTTTTTCATAAGGGTAACAGGAGAAAATGGACCCCAAAATTTGTTGTAAATTTTCTACTGAGTACGCGGATACCCGATATTTGGGGGAATACTACTATTTGGGTGCACGGCAGAGCTCAGAATGGAAGGAGCACCGTTTGACTTTTTGAATGCAAAGAATAAAGTTGTAGCATGCATATTACAAACAGGGAGAAAAATCATAATACATTACGGAAAATATAAAGAAAATATAACTACCCCATGTATGTATGCTAGGACCAAATAGGGATAACTGCATGAAACAGATATCCTAATCACCACAAAACGCAGATAAATCCCATAAAATATCACCCCTAGCCCTTTGCTTGGTTTAGTGTACTGCTACTTAGTGCTCCACCATCCTAACCTTTTTCCTCTGTACCTGCTTCTATGTATCGGTTTTATTTTTAATAAATAAAGGTGATATTTTATGGGATTTATCTGCGTTTTGTGGTAATTAGGACTTTTTGAATGCAAAATGGCTGGAATCGAGAGCGGATGCCATGTCTTGTTTGGAGAGCCCCTGATCTGCCTAAACATTGCAAACCCCCACAAGTGACCCCATTTTGGAAACCAGACCCCTTAGGGAACTTATCTAGATGTATCCTGAGCACCTTTAACCCCCAGGTGCTTCACAGAAGTTTATAACGTAGAGCAGTCAAAATAAAAACTCACATTTTACCCACAAAAATGTACTTTTAGCCCCAAATTTTTATTTTCATAAGAGTTACAGGAGAAAATGGACCTCAAAATTTGTTGTGCAATTTCTACTGAGTACACGATACCCCATATGTGGAGGAAAACCACTGTTTGAGGGCACGGCAGGGTTCGGAAAGGAAGGAGTGACGTTTTTGAACGCAAACATTGATGGAATCGACTGTGGGCATTATGTCGCATTTGCCTAAACAGTGGAAACCCCCCAACAAGTTACCCCTCAAGGGTTGAAAACTACACTCTTCAAGGATTTTATTCAGGCATATAGTGAACATTTTGAACCCATAAGTACTACACAGAATTTGATAACATTAAGTCATCATATTGAAAATGTTCATGTGTTTTCTCAAAAATGTTGTTTTAGCCCCAAATTTGTAATTTTCACAATTGATAATAGGAGAAATTGGACCCCATAATTTGTTTTGCAATTTGTCCCGAACATAAATATACCCCATATGTGGTCAAAAATGTCTGTTTGGGCACATGGTAGGGATTGGAAAGGAAAGAGTGCTATTTGTCTGGGATAGATTGTGAATGCCATGTTGCATTTGAAGAGCCCCTGACATGGGAAAACAGCAGAAAGCCCCCACAAGTGACCCATTTTGGAAACTAGACCCCTGAAGGAATTAATCTAGGGCTGTAGTGAATACTTTGAATCCACAGGTGCCTCACAAAATGTAACAACATTAGGACATGGAAATATGAAATTTTAGTGGTAAGAATTTAATTTTTGTATTTGCTGCAAATTTGTCAGGTACACAAGGGTTAATAGGTGAAACTAGACTCCACAATTTATTGCGCATTTTTTTCCGAATGTGGTGCTGCCCCATATTTTGTCAGAAATTACTGTTAGGCCACACGTCAGGGCTGAGAAGCAAAGAGTGCTATTTGACTTTTGTAACACAGATTTTCCTAGAATAGTTTGTGGGCGACATTTGCAGAGCCCCGGAGGTGCCAGAACAGCAGAAAAAAAAAACAAACAAACAAAGTGAACCCCATTGTAGAAATTGCACCTCTCGATGAATTCATCTACGACTGCAGTGACTATTTTGTGACATCCACGCCAGGCTTTATTTTGGAGAATTGCTAATCTGCGAGTCTAATACCCAAACATTATGTCCCCATACAGTGTAGAGCCCCCATATACTCTAGAACCCCCATACATTGTGCCCAGATTGTGCTTCTGGCGATACGCACCCGTAATTCTCTCCATTATAATAATGCCAAACATGTGGCTGCTTACTGTGGTTTAGGCACAGTGGGGCTCTGAAGGAGGGGGCATTTTGATTTGGGAGTGCAGAATTCACTTGATTTTATTTGAGGGGGCGATAGCCATATAGCTTTTCCAGAGTCTTTGTTCTACCAGTAACGTGGGAACCCATATTGTTCCAGTGACAGATGATGGACCTGAGTGGGGGATGGTTTTGTGCAGGATAAATTAGGGTTTCTATTTGTAAAATTTTGGGGTGCATAACATTTTTTGATTGCTTCCAGAATAAGGCTTGGATCACATTCTCGTGTTCTACGCTGAGCACTTACGTTAGGGTTTCCGTCTAAATCCCACAAAAAAACGATTCAGATGAAACACCCAACAGAACTACCCAACATAATTAGGCAGATGGAGACACTATGTAGTCCGTTAGGCGTCTGCTTCGGTGGTATCCATCTTTTTCAGCATTAACAGGTCTGTGGTCGCCCACACTTATGCGATAAAAAGATGGCTAAAATGATGGGACATCGTTGGAACACAGAACAATCCAAAGTGACTCCATCTGCCTCATAAGAGAGTTCCGTCCGGGATTTTGTCAGAATCGCGGCTTTGGGGAATTTACACGGAAACCCAGATACAAGCACTCAGTGGAGAGTGCAGGATAAATGTGGGCTGAGCCTCATTCTGATTTTTGGGAAGTGCAATGAACAAATAGACAGCAGTACAAGAATATTTCTTAATTTTATTTTTGCACTGTTCATTGTGTGGTATAAGTGATAAGGCAGATTTATACGTCAGGTCGGTGCGATTACAGCAATTGATACCAGATTTATATAGCTTTTTAGGTTTTGCTGCATGTTTTTTTATGGCATTGCCAAACGGAATACATAACATGTCAGTTTTACAGAGCGGGTCATTCCGAACGCAGCGATACCAATTATGTGTACTTTTTTGTTTAATTTTGTTTTATTGGAAACGCTGAATTTTGAGTGGTGAAACAGATTTTCTTGATTTGATTGCACTTTTTTGTGTTTTGTTTACTTTTTTACATATTTTATTTAACTTTTTTCACTTTTCTTTTTACACTTTTTACACTTTTTTAGTGTGGGACATGTATAATTTATACATTGATCACTGACTCATACACTGCTGTACTCATGTAGAGCTGGATTTCACAGTCACATCACATGACTTCAGGGTACCATGGTTACCATTGGGACCTGTGATTATCATCGCGAAGGTTAGATGGTTACTAAGGGGGTCTTGTGACCCCCTTGTACAGTAACAACTTAAATACCACTGTGGTGGCTGACAGTGGTATTTAAAGGGTTAATTGGCCCTGATCGGTCGCAACACCGGTCGGGGTTGAAACTGCAGGGTGTCAGCTGTTATGTACAGCTGACACCCACAGGAATCACAGCCGCCGGGTGGCGCTATTCCCTTTTTCTCCATTGCCTTTTTAAAATGGCACTGAGGGAATAAGTACTCTTAACAACTGCCGTTGTAATGCGTATCACTAGTCGTTAAGGGGTTCATGTGGTCTGCAAGTGAACAGGTGTACTATTATTTTATCATTTAGGCCTCATTTATATGTCTATCCTCCATGCACGTATTTGTGATGGATAGAAAAATTCTGCATATCTCTGCAGTGACAAATTTCTAGAGGTAGGAGCAATTTTATTGGTGGTGCCCGAATCTACAATACATTTATGGCATGTTTAGTGAATACGCTAAATATATGAGATCGGAAGACTCTTTAAAGAAAAAACGCATAAAAAATTTACTGATTGAATTAACTATTCAAGAGATAATTTTTTACAAGCCAAAAGAAAACACCTCATAAAAAGTATGTGTGATAGAAGCCTGAGGGTAAGTTCACACAGGGCGAAACTACTGTAGAAATAAATCTGCCAAGTGTGAATACACCCTTTAGAAAGCATCAGTCACTTTGCAGTTGAATACAGACATTGCAAGAAACCTTAGCAATATGCAATTAGCTTCTACATGTACCTTTTATTTAGACATCAATTTATGTAATGCAGACCTGGTTGATGGATGGCAGTAGTTTGGCACAGGGAAAATGTCTTTTGCTAATTGCAGGCTGCACAAACTTGCTTAGACATGTCCCCAACCAAGATTTCATTTTGCAAAGGAAGCTTATTAAAACACGATGAAAGAGAATTAGATCCAATTATCGGCCCGTGTAAAGGGACAGTTTTTCAATTGGGGAAGATTCTCTTAATTGAAGGGGAAGATTAGATTTTGATAAATTCAGTGCAAATCAAATATGGCGAGAATAATAAAAAAAAAAAATAAATAAAAACGATCTGGTAGAAGGTTTACACAGTAAAATATCGATATTTGCAGATGATACAAAACTATGTAAAGCAGTTAATACAAGAGAAGATAGTATTCTGCTACAGATGGATCTGGATAAGTTGGAAACTTGGGCTGAAAGGTGGCAGATGAGGTTTAACAATAATAATTGTAAGGTTATACACATGGGAAGAAGGAATCAATATCACCATTACACACTGAACGGGAAATCACTGGGTAAATCTGACAGGGAGAAGGACTTGGGGATCCTAGTTAATGATAAACTTACCTGGAGCAGCCAGTGCCAGGCAGCAGCTGCCAAGGCAAACAGGATCATGGGGTGCATTAAAAGAGGTCTGGATACACATGATGAGAGCATTATACTGCCTCTGTACAAATCCCTAGTTAGACCACACATGGAGTACTGTGTCCAGTTTTGGGCACCAGTGCTCAGGAAGGATATAATGGAACTAGAGAGAGTACAAAGGAGGGCAACAAAATTAATAAAGGGGATGGGAGAACTACAATAACTACAATAACTACAATACCCAGATAGATTAGCGAAATTAGGATTGTTTAGTCTAGAAAAAAGATGACTGAGGGGTGATCTAATAACCATGTATAAGTATATAAGGGGACAATACAAATATCTCGCTGAGGATCTGTTTATACCAAGGAAGGTGACGGGCACAAGAGGGCATTCTTTGCGTCTGGAGGAGAGAAGGTTTTTCCACCAACATAGAAGAGGATTCTTTACTGTTAGGGCAGTGAGAATCTGGAATTGCTTGCCTGAGGAGGTGGTGATGGCGAACTCAGTCGAGGGGTTCAAGAGAGGCCTGGATGTCTTCCTGGAGCAGAACAATATTGTATCATACAATTATTAGGTTCTGTAGAAGGATGTAGATCTGGGAATTTATTATGATGGAATATAGGCTGAACTGGATGGACAAATGTCTTTTTTTGGCCTTACTAACTATGTTACTATGTTGTATTCTCATGCCGCAAGTGACCATTGTGGCCTAGTCACTATTGGCAGTGCCTTCGGTAAACTTGGAGGGAAAGAAGGCCAGACCGGAGAAGAAAGAAAATTAAACTTATATGTACAAGGAACTATAGTGACACCTAAAGATCTGTAACCATGAGGAATTGGATTAAGAAGTGACAGTACGACAGGGGTGCAAACCACTCGATTCAATTGAAAAAAGAGTGGGGAAAAAACGAGTACCGGTTTAATGGAAGTTTTAAAGTAGAAGGACAAATAACGGTAAGTATTGTAAAATAGCCTTTATTGAGACAAGTATCCGAGCATATGGTGGCACAAAGGCGCACACATACAAAAGAATTGAGTAGTAGACAGAACAAATGTGGCAGAAAATATTTTTTGCATATACAAGGGATTTAAAAACATACAAACATGCTATTGCCAACCATGGGGACACATGGATTGTAACCATGTGTGGAGTGTTATATGTTAATATGCGTCGGTAGAAGCAAAATGGCCATCGTCCTGACACTTGTCCACACCATTCTCTCCTACCTCTGCTGTTTTATGTGATTCCAGAATATAGGATTGTTTTTAGTCTATGTGCCCACGTTCCGGATTTTTTGTGTTTTTTTCCGTTTTTTTGGGCGTTTTTCCACTGCAAAAATGCTTAAAAAGCGCTTACATTAAACATCCCATCATTTTTATGCATTCCGCAATTTTTGTGCACATATTGCATCTTTTCCGTGATAAAAACGCATCTAGGAAAAAAAGGCAGCATGTTCATTAATTTTGCGGATTTCCGACTATGTCATTGCATTGGGAAGCTCCGAAAAAAACTCGCACAAAAAACGCAAGAAAAATGTGAAAAATACACATACGGATTTCCTGCGAAAGTACCGGTAGTCCGGATTTGCTCAGGAAAATTTTGCACACTTTCCTGAACGTGGGCACATAGCCTTAAAGTGACAGTGAGTGCCACCATCTTTTCTACATTGTATCAAAAACTTGGTCATTGTGATCTTCTATATGGGTGAGCACCAGAGTATCTCGGAGCAGGTACACCAAAATGTTTGGTCTCCTGTAAATTACGGACTACAAATGCGCGGCTGTGCCGATTCTACTATTCTCTATAAGGGATTCTTGAATTCTACATCAATTATTCTTCACTTTCAGTGAGATAAAATAGAGCCTTTATTGCAGCTAATTAATTCATTGTGGCTTTGATCAGTTTAGTTGATGGAAAAAAAGTCATCTGATATTGCACTAGTACAATGCACTCACATTCATTGGGCTGCATGATTGTGTAATTGAATGTTTAAAAATTGATAACTATAATTCAGATCGATTAGCGTTATCTCAACTTGATAGTTGAATCACTTTATAAACAGCAAATAACTTCTAATTAAAAGCAAAGAAAAGAAAGAAAAGACACATTCCTTCTTCTATCTAGGTATGTTAAAATGAATAATATCGTTATCTGTAACATTGTTAGAAAATATACGGTACCTACTTCCTGGAGGTGGAAAATTTAGCTTGATATGATTACGTTAACTAATGCTGGCAAACAACTTTTCTAAAAACTTCTAAAACTCCAGTGAGTAAAAACATTTTACAGTAACTGTGCTGCACATAGATTTAGGGGAATGAACCACAATAAGGGGCGGAATCTAGAGAATCTAGAGATTTTTTAATCTTAGATTAGACTTTCTTGTTCTTTGCGGTAGGACCCAACATTAGAGATGAGCGAACCCAAAATAAAAGTTTGGTGTTCATACCAGTGTCTGGGGCTAAACACTGAACACGGGCTTCTCCAGGAAGTCCGCTGCAAAGTTCAGAGTTCCGAGGAAGAAAAAGAGATTTATTTTCCAGATCCAAAGTTCGGGTCTCTATTGTTTTCAATGGGGTTCAAGTTCGGGTACAGTTCTGGTACCTGAACTAAACTTTGGACTAAGCTTCCATGGGTCCGCTCATCCCTAGCCACCATTTCTGCCTGCTACTCATTTAGATCATGTTTATTGTACAGCACCCTGAAATAAATAGTGCCTTAAAATAAATAATAATTAGATGATGACTAGATATTCTGTATACCAGACGCCCGTGCTTCCTGCCTGAGTACCATGGCTGGATGCACCATTTGTTCTCAGCACAATTAAAGGAATTTGTCATTTAAACCAGGTAACTGGAACTTCGGAAAACAAAAACCTCAGAGAGTTGGGAGGGCAAGGAAAAAAAAAACTGAGAACTTGGCCGTAGGAGCCTTTGCACAGAAGCGGGATTGTCGGAGGTCATTTGAGACAAATGCCAACAGTTTCACACAATGAGAGCCAGGTATGAAGTTTTACTGGCACAGGTGACTCAGGGCATTGCTTAAAAGTACTCCGACAGCACAAATAAAAATCACAGGCATGCACAATGTAAGCAAATACTGACTCCTAGATTTATGCCATTTTAAAAACCTTTGCTGTACAAATAGACTTTGCATTATGAATATTCGATACATTATACAGGCCCAATGCGGGATGTACCCTACATGTTTGTTTCTTCTCTTTTATAGTTGTATAGTTACTACAGTACAGACCAAAAGTTTGGAGACACCTTCTCATTTTAAGATTTTTCTGTATTTTCATGACTATGAAAATTGTAAATTCACACTGAAGGCATCAAAACTATGAATTAACACATGTGAAATAATATACTTAACAAAAAAGTGTGAAACTACTGAAAATATGTCTTACATTTTAAGTTCTTCAAAGTAGCCACCTTTTGCTTTGATGACTGCTTTGCACATTCTTGGCATTCTCTTGATGAGCTTCAAGAGGTAGTCACCGGGAATGGTTTCCACTTCACAGTTGTGCCCTGTCAGGTTTAATAAGTGGGATTTCTTGCCTTATAAATGGGGTTGGGACCATCAGTTGTGTTGCGCGGACGTCTGGTGGATGCACAGCTGATAGTCCTACTGAATAGACTGTTAGAATTTGTATTATGGCAAGAAAAAAGCAGCTAAGTAAAGAAAAACGAGTGGCCATCATTACTTTAAGAAATGAAGGTCAGTCAGTCCGAAAAATTGGGAAAACTTTGAAAACGTCCCCAAGTGCAGTTGCAAAAACTATCAAGCGCTACAAAGAAACTAGCTCACATGAGGACCGCCCCAGGAAAGAAAGACCACGAGTCACCTCTGCTTCTGAGGATAAGTTTATTCGAGTCACCAGCCTCAGAAATCGCAGGTTAACAGCAGCTCAGATTAGAGACCAGGTCAATGCCACACAGAGTTCTAGCAGCAGACACATCTCTACAACAACTGTTAAGAGGAGACTTTGTGCAGCAGGCCTTCATGGTAAAATAGCTGCTAGGAAACCACTGCTAAGGACAGGCAACAAGCAGAAGAGACTTGTTTGGGCTAAAGAACACAAGGAATGGACATTAGACCAGTGGAAATCTGTGCTTTGGTCTGATGAGTCCAAATTTGAGATATTTGGTTCCAACCACTGTGTCTTTGTGCGATGCAGAAAAGGTGAACGGATGGACTCTACATGCCTGGTTCCCACCGTGAAGTATGGTGGAGGAGGTGTGATGGTGTGGGGGGGCTTTGTAGGTGACACTGTTGGGGATTTATTCAAAATTGAAGGCATACTGAATCAGCATGGCTGCCACAGCTTCTTGCAGCGGCATGCTATTCCATCCGGTTTGCGTTTAGTTGGACCATCATTTATTTTTCAACAGGACAATGACCCCAAACACACCTCCAGGCTCTGTAAGGGCTATTTGACCAAGAAGGAGAGTGATGGGGTGCTGCGCCAGATGACCTGGCCTCCACACTCACCAGACCTGAACCAATCGAAATGGTTTGGGGTGAGCTGGACCGCAGAGTGAAGGCAAAAGGGCCAACAAGTGCTAAGCATCTCTGGGAACTCCTTCAAGATTGTTGGAAGACCATTCCCGGTGACTACCTCTTGAAGCTCATCAAGAGAATGCCAAGAGTGTGTAAAGCAGTCATCAAAGCAAAAGGTGGCTACTTTGATGAACCTAAAATATAAGACATAATTTCAGTTGTTTCACACTTTTTTGTTAACTATATAATTCCACTTGTGTTAATTCATAGTTTTGATGCCTTCAGTGTTAATGTACAATTTTCATAGTCATGAAAATACAGAAAAATCTTTAAATGAGAAGGTGTGTCCAAACTTTTAGTCTGTACTGTATATTTGCAATTAAATCATAGTTTTAGGTTCTGTGTTACCTACTGTGTAAACTTATAGTCAAGGAAAAGCACACAGGTATTGTAAGCAACAGACCGCAATTTATTTTTTTATCCGTCCTTACTCTTATTTTCACAGATATTAGAGATTACCTTTATTTTGTAAAATTGCTCTAAATCTCAGTCTACATTCTTCATTCCCTTACCCCCTAATATAAAGTTTGTAGTCTGAAGTTTCAATTTTTTCTTCTTGTGGGAGTGCCTTTCCTAGTATTGTAAACTGGATGAGAGTCTGATTGTATTTGGGGTGCTACTGCCTTAAAGGGAAGGTGCCATCCAAAAATTTTTTTTCCAGCGATTGAAAAAATGTAAAGAATTAATGTTTACATTTTCTTAAAAAACTAATGTTTTTTAAGAAAATGTAAACATTAATTCTTTACATTTTTTCATTACTTTACATTTGTTTATAATTTAGTAAACTATGAAAAATAATTTTAAAAGATTTGGCATTTCCACTTTTAAACACTAGGGGGAGCAGCTGCTGAAATTTGACAAAAACCTAGTGTACAACTAGCTCACATTACTGCACTGCAGTAATTATGGGCGGAGTCTGCTAACGTGTGTGATGTCTCCTCTCCTCCCCTTCTGGGTGTTTGCTAAAGGATAAGAGAGGATGATATTCAGGAACCCAGTGAGCAGCCATTTTGTTGGTGACTGCAGAGTTATACTGACAAGTAGACAGTCACCGAGGATGGCAGGCAGCAAGGATTCTGGGAGATATATGGTGGAGGGAGCAGGGTGACAGCAGCACAGAGTATTTCAGGAGAGCAGTATGCTGGTCTATGGGGGGCACCATGTTCAGTGCGCGGAGCAGCCAGGGATTGAATATAGAGCGTTGTCTTTTATACACATGGATGGACAGTCTGCTTGTCTGCTCCACTGAAATCCAGGAAACATTTCTCTGGATTGATGGCCTGTTCTGATGCAGACACTGCATGCTAAGACCCCATTCCCCTCCTCAGATCCTGTCTTCTCCATCCTGTCCTGGCAATGTGTGAAAGCGAGGCGACAGGCGCAGTCCGGGGTGACGCTGGGGGAAATGTAGCCATATAGTAACGATAGAAATGAGACCCCTCTCTTCAGCTGCCTCACCAGCCCTCCTTTGACTGCACCTAACTGGAGGTCATGCTGCTCCCTCTATTACCCCAGACCCGTGTGCAGCTGCTCAGCCAGAACAACCCTAGAATGGGTCCCCTTTTATGAAGATAATACTGCCATAGTGTTCTCACATAATACTGCCATATAGATCTCACATAATACCGCCATACAGATCACTCATAATACTGCCATATAGAGCACACAATACCGCCATATAGAGCACACATAATACTGTCCTATAGTTCTCACATAATACCATCATATAGATTACAAATAACGACGCCATAGTGTTCTCACATAATACTGCCATATAGATCTCACATAATACTGCCATACAGAGCACACATAATACCGCCATATAGAGCACACAATACCGCCATATACTTCACACATAATACCGCCATATACTTCACACATAATACCGCCATATAGATCTCACATACCACCAGTGTTCTCACATATACTGCCATATAGATCACACATAACGGGGGAGAGGAGTGCATAGGAGAGGATTAGATACACAGCTCAGCAGTCAGTATCACACAGGACAGTATTAGATACACAGCTCAGTCAGTATCATACAGAATAGGATTAGATACATGGCTCAGCCGTCAGTATCACAAAGGATAGCATTAGATACACAGCTCAGCAGTCAATATCACACAGGGGAGGATTAGATACACATCTCAGCACAGTAACACACAAAAAAGGATTAGATACACGGCTCAGCACACAGTATCCCACAGGAGAGGATTAGATACACATCTCAGCACAGTATCACACAGGGTAGGATTAGATACAAGGCTCAGCACCGTATCACACAGGATAGGATTAGATACATGGCTCAGCAGTCAGTATCACACAGGAGAGGATGATACACGGCTCAGCACAGTAACACACATGGGAGGAGATAACTGAGTGCCTCTCCCCCTCCCCACTGATACTTACTTCACTGCTTGGCTGCTGAGTCCTTTCTCCCTCCTGTCCTTGGTCTCCTCCTTCTCCTCCTCCTATAACCGCGGGGCTCCTGCGATTATACTGGGAAACTGGAGCTCACAGATGCACTGTGAGCTCCAGGAAGATGGCGCCGATCTCCTGCCTCTGCTGTGATGTGGATGGCTCAGGGGGCGTGGCCACATCACAGCAGGGAGCAGCACAATGTAAACTATACAGTCGGACGCCGACTGCTGAGTCCTATGCCCAGGGCTGCCGTATTTGCAGAGTGTAAGTGTTGTGCAGCTACACTTACACTCCTGCAAAGGAAAATGGCGGCGCCCAGTGGCTGAAAAAAAAAATAATACTAAAAAAAGTTAAAGTTAAAAAAAGTAAATTTGTATTAAAAATAATTGTTTATATAAACAATCATTTTTAATACAAAAAATAAAATGCGGCACCTTCCCTTTAATGTCTTTTTATGTTTAGAATTGAGATTCCTCAGTAGTTGATACCTTTTAATGGCTACCTGAAAAGATGGTAACAAATTGCAAGCTTTCGAGGCTACACAAGTCTCTTCATCAGGCAAAGACTAATAGAAATTCTGGAGAATCATCTTTCCTGCCTTTTTATGTAGCAGTAACAGCTCCAATATTTCATTTTCATCTTTATGTGCTTTCTTCCCTCTGAGAGTCTCTCCCGCTTCCCTACTGCTATCGGTAACACAGAGAAGTGACAGGGAGAGCAGAGAGAGCCGTCAGACAAAGCTTTAATGGATTAGTAAAACGTCTGCAAAGCACTGAGCGAGAAAAATGATTTACAAACATCTATAGAAGTAGAAAATTTTAAAAGGGAACCTGCCAGTTAAAAAAATGCTGAACACATCAGTGCAAAGGTGTACATAATCTTTAAGAAAAGTTGTGGAACTTTTTGTTAACTTTTTTTATTTACCGTAAGTAATCCCCATTTTCAGGATCACTGCTTGCAGATAGTGAATGGAAATATCCATCTTAATATCCAAAAACCTTTTCATACGGTAATGCTTCACAGTGCTCAAGATGTGCTCCAATTAGAATCAGTCTAGATAATCATGTCTAAACAACAGCATACATTTCTCATAAGTCCTGTTGCGTAAAACAGGTCCATATTTGGGTTTTCTGTTAGCTCTTAGGCTGGTTTCACACTTGCGTTTCAAAACACATGCGTTTAAAAAAAAACGCATGGTGAAAAAATGCATGTAAACACGTGCAAACGCTGCGGTTTTTTTTACGCATGCATTTTTGCATGTGGTGAAAAAAACATGGCGTTTTGACGCGTTTACATGCGTTTTTTCATGCGTTTGCGTTTTTTAAACGCATGCAGATAAATGTGTGACAGCTGCCAATCATCAAAATAAAGTAAAAAACCCACTATAAACAGAAAGAGTTAGGGTTAAGGGTAGGGTTAGGGGTAGGGATCCTAACCCTAACCCTAAAGGGATCCTAACCCTAACCCTAACCCTACCCCTAACCCTAACGGGATCCTAACCCTACCCCTAACCCTTAAAGGGATTAGGGTTAGAGTTAGGGTTAGGGGTAGGGTTAGGGTTAGGGGTAGGATCCCTTTACCAATTTTATGGTGTGGGGTGGTTTATCAGTGTGTTTTTTTTTTTTTTTTTAAACGCATGCGTTTTTAACGCATGCAAACGCATGTGGTTAAAAACGCATGTGTTTACATAGACAGCAATGCCTTTTTTTGCCGCAAAAAAACGCATGCAAAAACGCGTCAAAACGCATACAAAAAAAGAATGCGTTTTTAATGTTAAATATAGGGGGGAAAACGCATGCTTTTTTTGCGTTTCTTTACCCCAAAAACGCAAAAAAAAATGCAAATGTGAAACCACCCTTAATAGGGCTCCCATGTACAGGCTTTGCACAATCTACTCGGCAGCGAATACCGTACTTCGATCTTCAGCGTTTGACAATTCGTGCTCTGTCCATGATTTTCATGGATCCATAGACTTTTATGGATAATTTTGATCTGAGATTCGGATAAAAATATGGACATGTCTCCATGATTGTTTGCGAACCACTCAGTCTGCAAAAAAAACATGGATATGTGCAAAGCCCTGTAGGATACAGTGGCTTCGTGTTCTATCCATGAAATACACAGATGGAACACATGACTCATGTACGTCTGAGCGAGGTCTAACAAATGTGCCTCTTGATCCTTTGTCAAATTTTTTTTGAATGTTGCAATCGCTACACATTTGTATAAAGGGCGATCACACCTATAGTCTCGTAACATTGACGCAGGTCCCTTGTAAAAAGAATCATTACTATGAAGCCTATGTGTAAAAACAATTCCTCAGTTTGTTTCCCATTCACAGAAGTACCACAGTGACTCACCCCAGTGAAAAACCACCTGACCTAGAACAATTCAAGATGAATTACAGGCATATGTAAACTGGAGCCGAGCGTTTTAAAAAAACACAAGCGTACAGCTCATAACAGAAGCTACAGATAATTGAGCTGAGAAAAAGAAAAAAATAAGTAAATAATAACAAGCAAGAAATGTTAATCATTGAGCAAGTGACTCCTTTTCGCATTTTTACTTTGTCCAAGGGAAACAAATGCTTGGCAAGCGTCTCAAGGAGTGGAAATTCTACTCAGAGGTTAGTAGGGAACGTTTTGATTTCACTACTTTTTCAAACTTTGAGAACTGATTTGGCTAGGTGAGAGGCTCAGTCCAGAAAGATCATTGGAGTTCAGAGCCAAGAAACTCAATTCAACTCAATGACAACAGCACGAACGTCAAATTCCGATGACCTTTCTGCCGGCAAAGTGAGCGTGAGAACTTTCATGTCAGTGAGGTGAAACTAGTTAAAGGGAACCTGTCACCTCAAATTGGCAGGATATTTAAATGAGTTTTTACCGGTGCGATGGGCGGAGTTTCCTCTTCATTTCCCCACCCCGTCCGTCCCTGTTGTCCGCAATATTTTAGTGAATTAGAGTATGTGTGTGTCATAGTTAATGTTAGCGCAATGCAATCTTCGGTGGCGCATGCGCAGTATGCTTTGCCCAACTGGGCAAAGCTGAAAAGCATTACTGCGCATAAGCCCGCACACTATGTCCTGGGAATATTTAGCTGTTTTGCGGGACATAGTGCGTGGGCGCATGCGCAGTAATGCTTTTCGGCTTTGCCCGCAGTTGGGCAAAGCATACTGCGCGTGTGCCACCGAAGATTGCATTGCGCACGCACCAACTGTGGCGCACACATACTCTAAGTCACTAAAATATTGCTGACAACAGGGATGGACGGGGTGGAGAAATGAAGAAGAAACGCCGCCCATCGGACAGGTGAAAAATCATTTAAATATCCTGCCAATTTGAGGTGACAGGTTCCCTTTAGTTGGATATGAACTCTGCTCAACATTAGCATATCACCATGAGGCAATCAACTGAGCAAGCACGGCTGGACGGCAGGCTGTATAGTCGCATCATGCAACAATGCAGCCTGCCATCTAGCTATCTAGCTGTAACAGTGCTAGACGTGTGTCAGGACAATTGGAGAATTATCTTCTCATCAGATAGATGAGGAATATGGTTGTTTATTATTTTAATTCATTTAGAGGGGACATTGGCTTCAATGTATTGGACATAAGGTGAGTATAAATGTTTTTTTTGTTAATTTAGAGTAATTAAAAGGAGTCTGTGTTATTTGTTCAAATAAAGGACTTTGATCTGGGTGTTATTTTTTTTCACAATTTGACTTTGGGGTTAAAAATGGGGGCATCTTATAGAGCTTAATCTTATAGGGCTTGATGTCACCTGATAAGCACCAGATTTGGGGCAGCTGGGAGCTGATATTTTTAGTCTGAGAGAGGGCCAATATCCATGGCCACTTCCTAGGCTATTAATATCAGCCCACAACGGTCTGCCTAGCCTTTGCTGGTTAGATTTTATAGGAAATCTCTATGTGAATTTTTCTGGAGTCACCCTGTAAACTAGCCAGTAAGGCTAAGCAAACGGCTGTCAAACACTGACCGCGGCATTTAACAAGCGTTTCCGGCCATCGGGCCGGAAATCCACCTAACGGTGACCCCCGGAACGTGATCACGCGTTCATTGGCATGACAACCAGAGGTCTCCTGGAGACCTCTATGGTTGTCAGTGCCGGCTTGCTGTTAGCGCCACCCGGTGGTCAAAGCAAGTGAGTAATTCAGCTACATATAGGCGAACTGACCATCACCTATATGTAGCTGAGCCAATCGGGTTATGGCAGCTTCTAGTCTCCCATGGAGACAATTGAAGCATGCCAAAAAAAAAGTTTTAAAAAATATAAAAAATAAAATATAAAAGTTCAAATCACACCCCTTTTTCCCCATCCAGATAAAAAAGATCCCAGACTTATTTGGTGTCTATGAACTCGTAAAGACCTGGAGAATCATAATAGCAAGTCAGTTTTACCATTTAGTGAACCTAGTAAAAAAGCCAAATAAAACACAAGTGTGGCATTGCATTTTTTTTTGCAATTTCACAGCACTTGGAAGTTTTTTTCCAGTTTTCTAGTACGCTACATAGTACAACCAATGGTGGCGCTCAAAAGTACAACTCGTTCTGCAAAAAACAAGCCCTCACATGGACATATTGACAGAAAAATAAAAAAGTTATGGCTCTGTGAAGAAGGGGAGCAAAAAATAAAAATGCAAAACCAAAAATACCTCTGGTCATTAAGGGGTTAAAGGCACATACACCTCCACTTTGGAGCATTACATATGCTTTTGATATTTCTTACAGCATATGAATGAGAGCTCTTAAAATCACATGCATTGTGCTGACACATGAAAACATAGTAGATCTTTGGCTGCCTAAGGCTATGTGCACACGTTGTGGATTTTGCTGCGGATCTGCAGAAGTTTTCTGTGCTTTGTACAGTACCATGTAAACGCATGGAAAACAAAATCCGCAGTGCACATGCTGCGGAAATAAACGCACAGAAACGCAACAGTGTTTTTTCCGCAGCATGTCAATTCTTTGTGCGGATTCCGCAGCAGTTTACACCTGCTCAATAATAGGAATTCGCAGGTGTAAAACCGCAGGTGGAATCCGCACAAAAACCATGGTAAATCCATGGGTAATACACAAAAATCCGCACATCAATCCGCAACGTGGAAAATCTATTTCATGAGATTGCCCTTGTACAGATTCGTGCCTATGGCAGCACCCAGTGTCACAAATGCTCCTGCATCAGCATCAGGGTCTTAGGCTTTTGCTGACGCTGGATTCCTCCGAAACTCCTGTAACACAGAACACAGGGAAAGGAACAATCGGACACAAGAGGTGAACTGTGAGGTTAGGTTAAAGGGACACTGTCACTTGGATTTGGAGGGAACAATCTTCAGCCATGGAGGCGGGGTTTTTGGGTTTTTGATTCACCCTTTCCTTACCCGCTGGCTGCATGCTGGCTGCAATATTGGATTGAAGTTCATTCTCTGTCCTCCATAGTACACGCCTGCGCAAGGCAAGATTGCCTTGCGCAGGCGTGTACTACGGAGGACAGAGAATGAACTTCAATCCAATATTGCAGCCAGCGGGTAAGGAAAGGGTGAATCAAAAACCCCAAAACCCCGCCTCCATGGCTGAAGATTGTTCCCTCCAAACCCAGGTGACAGTGTCCCTTTAAGTGTAGGGAAGTAAACTCCTTCCTATGATTGTCTACTGCCATGTATCACTATGGAGCACTGACCTTAGGGTTAATTCAGACAAACCATATAGGCCATGGGACTTGCTTTGTAGCTAAAAAAAAAAAAAAAAAACCTGTTCGTTGTTGTTTTTTTTCCCAGCAAATTTATTCAGGTTTGCAGTTTTAATTAGCTTCATCTGTGGAGCAGAAAGCGATAAAACCGCATGTTTTTGTTGTTGTTGTTGCCACAATCTCAATGAACTATAGATGCAGTTGAAATGCAACCTCTGCTGATGCTACTCTTTGATCCATCATACAGCTTATAATCAGCCTATAGACTGTGCAACACACATGCAGCACGTAATGGTAAATTAGTAACCTCTATCCTTCTCTAGTCACTATCACAGTGTAGGCTCGACCACACAACATAACTCCAGGCCTGTATAGCAGTAATAGACATCATCTGTATGGTAAGCAGGTTACTGTATAACCAATAATACCACTGATTGAAAATAACAGCAGCTTAAGGGTCGATAGATATTTCAGCATGCTGAAATCCTTTCCAAATTTCTAATGAAAACGTCTATATGTGTGCAAAAAAAAAAAAATTGGATCCCATTTAGATCATCTTTATTGAATCCGATTTTTTTTTTGTACTTTTATGAATACATTGCAGCTATTCACAACTTGGTTTTGTAAAAAAATTCTTTAAGTATAAAAAATGAATGTAAAAAAAAAAACAAAAAACAAACAATACAGATGAAAATAATTTTTGGGAAAATTCATGACCAAAAAGAAACATTACATTACCACGATATGTTATTAGACCTCTAAGAATTGTGGCTTGTTTTTATTAAATTGCAGTACGATTTAGACCTCATCATGACATTTTTGTTTAGTCAAACGTTAGAATTATGGACCAAGGTTTATCTGTGTTTTGTATCTGATTTTCAACAGTGTTTGGCCTATGTTTCCATTTTACCATCACTATTTCATTATTTTCATATGTCTGTAAAACCAAAAACATTGCAAAGTTCCCATTACAATATTTAAAACCGCACGCACATACCATCAATGTACTAACTTATAAACACACTATGCGTCAGCACGTTGCGATCAATAAATATATGAACTTCGCTACTTCCGTAAACATTAACAAGAACGTAAGGTTCCTGGATAGTGTTTTTAGATCAAAGGGCGCCATAGCCATCCAACCGCATGAAGGCGTACCTAAATATTGATGTCCCCTATCACTAATGTCCTACCTCTCTGTGCCAAACCAGGCCTCATCTGAGTGCTTATGCATAGTCTATGTTCGTATATTGTCCACATAGCGTTTTTTTGGCACCTGTACGTTCATTTAATATTTATTTGTTTATTATACACACATATAGCGCCATTAATTCCACAGCACTTTACATACATTAATATTATACCTTTTTTTTGTGGTATGTATCTGCTGTCTGTAAAACCATGCACCCATAGACTTTTATGGGTGAATTTGATTCATAATTTAGATCAAAAACACAAAGATATGTCTCTGTGATTTGCACAAAAAACACAGACGTGAGGAGCATCATAAGACACGTACGCATTACAGTGAAAACATGAATAGAACATGTTTGTAAAAAATAACAGATTTGCTTAATCAAATTGTGCATTTAGGCCATGTTCACACGCTGCGGATTTTGCTGCGGATCCGCAGCGGATTTGGCCGCTGCGAATCCACAGCAGTTTTCCCAAAGTTTACAGTACAATGTGAACCTATGGGAAAAAAAACCGCTGTGCACATGCTGCGGAAAAAGCCGCGGATTATTTTCCGCAGCATGTCAATTGTTTGTGTGGATTCCGCAGCGGTTTTCAACCAGCACCAATAGGAAAGTGCTGGTGAAAACCCGCAGAAGAATCCGCAGAACAAACCGCAAGAAAATCTGCAGTGAAAACCGCAGTGGTTTTGCACTGTGGATTTTCCAAATCCGCTGTGGAAAAATCCGCAGGAAAATCTGCAGCGTGGGCACATACCCTTAAGGGCTCATGCACATGGCCGTATTTTGAGTCTGAGTGAGATCCGACAAAAAGATCAGATTGCACTTGTTCTATGGGGCAGTGCACGTGTCAGATTTTTAGCTCGACCCGATATTTGGATCACACTCGGCCTTGTAAGTCAATGAGTGCATGGAAAACATTGGACTGCGCTTGGATGACAGCCTGATTTCCATGGAAAAAAATGAAGATTTTGTTTTCTCCATCTTCTCCTCGGCCGAAAGAGTTGAATCACACCATGTTTACACTTTGAGAAAACTCTGATCAGAGTGTGATTAGAATAATCAGCCTGATTTTCTCAGATAAGAAAACATATGGTCGTCTGCACCTGGCCTAATGCTGCAAATTTATTTTGTGCAGCGTGTGGATGAAATCTGGCAAAGTCTCATTCATAATGCTGCAACCCCCAAAAAAATCAGAATGAGCAGATGGTTATGTGTCAATCGGTGGAATAGCAATTTCATCTGCAAAAATGGATGAGTCTAATGCATTGGTCTCCAACCTTTATGACCTTGAGAGCCACATCCAGCTCCCTTCCCCCTCACAGTAGTGTCAATCAAAGCCCCCATTACATTACAGGTATTATGATAACCAAAGCTTTTCCACAGAAATCACCCCAAAGTAGTACACCAAGATCCAGGGGTTCCCACATTACCCCCATTCGGTAGTTTCAAGCACCTCTTTTGCCAGGTAGTTTCATCTTGTCTCCAGTTTACCACACTTACATTTGCTCTATACACATGTGAACAGTATATGTGTATCCAGATTTGCTCCTCTGTGCAGGGGTACTCATAAAATTCACCATTTTCAGATGTGCTCCTCATACCTGTGTAGTAGACTTGGTGATAATGCACCAAGCTGGCAGACCGCCATGTGCCACAATTCATGGGACTGCGAGCCACATGCGCCTCCCCAGCTACAGGTTGGGGACCCCTATGCATCATGTGATTTAATTTTTCCCCACACAGATGAAAAGTCATGTGAATCACTTTTATATTTTGGTGTGCTGACCGTTTGCAGCCCGTTGTGCACACAGGTCAAAATTCCGCTCATTTGAGCTAACCCTGAAGCCTGTGTGTTCTATCTAGACATGTCAGTCACAACAAAACACTCTGGTACACGTTCCCTATTTACTCACTTTGCTATGTGTGCCTCTAGGCCAAAAAGATTTGTGGTTTTGGAAGTTATGTGCTTGTTTGTCACACTGCTCAAATGCAATAATAGCTATTCCATGTCTGTAAAATGTTCTGCAGACTGTGGTGGGGAAGAACACTAGCTCATTATGATGGAAAAGAGCAGTGAAAACCAGAATCTGGCACAAAGAGAGAAAATTATGACTTTCCTAAAATATCATAATAACCGACCAGACAAGCAGAAACTGCAGCAAATATACAGTTACACACTGCAAGATAGAATTGATGCATCTTGCTAGTTATGTTGGGCCATGTTCAGACCTCTGTTTTTGTGTGCGTGAAAAAAAGTATTTTTTTTTTTTTCGGTGTGCTGCATCAGATTTTCATCAGTTTCTGATCTGTGTACATTTTTGCCATCAAGGTGACATCCGTTTTTCTCATAAGCAAAAAAAATGGTCAGCAGAAGCACGCAACTGGGATAACATCAGTGCTCTGAGTTTTTTATGGACCCACAAACTTGAATTTGCAATTTTTATCCGTGACTCAGGTCAAGCTTCTCCTAGCCATTAAGACTCATTCATACGTCCGATTTTCGCATACGTGTGCTATCTGTGGTTTTCTCGGATAGCACTCATAGTTGTTAGTCTAAGAGGCCATTCGCATGTCTGTGAGTTTTCCACGGAAAATCACAGAGACATGTCCAGTGTTGATCCCAGAGTCTGATCAAATCGGCACTGCAAGTCTATATGGGTCCTGAAAAAAATTGGACAGCACTCGGATACCATCCATGACGTTTACATGGACTGTTAGGGAAGAATATAGAATTTTTTTGTTTGTTTCTCATCGCAAAAAAAATGATGATGCTTGGATCAAACTCTGATGGTAAAAACTGACACTGACTAAACTACGATGAAACTGATAAAAAACACGGATGAAACTTGGACCGATTTTGTTGTAGCAGAAAATCACTGACGTCTGTAAAAAAAAAAAAAAAAAAAAAAAAAAAAAAATCAGACTGCACTTGGGCATCTAACTGCGGTCCAATTTTCACAGCCTGTCAGAAAAGAGAAGTCGGATAAACTTTTTGTTTTCCTCCACATACGAGAAAAACTGAGGCTATGTGAACATGTTGCGGATTTGCCTTTCGGATCCGCAGCGGATTGGCCGCTGCGGATTCGCAGCAGTTTTCCATCAGGTTTACAGTACCATGTAAACCTATGGAAAACCAAATCCGCAGTGCACATGGTGCGGAAAATACCGCATGGAAACACTGTGTTGTATTTTCCGCAGGGTGTCAATTCGTTGTGCGGATTCCGCAGCGGTTTACACCTGCTCCACTATAGGAATCCGCAGGTGTAAGGGTATGTGCACACGTCCGGATTTTTGGCGTTTTTTTTTGCGGAATTTCGCCATAAAAACGCTATAAATCCGCTAAAAAAAGCTAACATTATGCATCCTACTATTTAGAATGCATTCCGCATTTTTTGTGCAGATGTTAGCGTTTTTTCCCGCAAAAAAAACGCATACCGCAAAAAATCCGGACATGCTCTATCTTTTTGCGGATTTTTTGCGGATTTCCTATCAAAAAGGACATTCCGGAAAATAAAATAAAATAAAACGCGCAAATTCCGCGAGAAATCCGCGCGAAAAAAGCACGCGGATTTCTGGCAGAATTCTCAGGATTATGTCAGGAAAAAATCCTGACGTGTGCACATAGCCTAAAACCGCAGGTGAAATTCGCCCAAAAACCGCAGGAATTCCACGGTAAATCTTAAGTGCGTTTTACCTGCAGATGCTTCAAAAACGGTGCGGAAAGATCTGCACACGAATCTGCAACGTGCGCACATAGCCTGATAATACTCGCATCACACTTTGTTGAAACTCTGATCAGATTCTGATCAAAGTAATCGATCTGTTTTTCTCATACACGAGGCCTTAGGCTGCCGTCACACTATCAGTATTTGGTCAGTATTTTACATCAGTATTTATAAACCAAAACCAGGAGTGGGTGATAAATACAGAAGTGGTGTATATGTTTCTATTATACTTTTCCTCTAATTGTTCCACTCCTGGTTTTGGCTTACAAATACTGATGTAAAATACTGACCAAATACTGATCGTGTGATGGCTGCCTTAAAGAAAAAAAAATGGATGGCATCTGAGTTCTATATGTAGAAGTCTTTCAGGTGCCTGAAAAGTGCATGAAAAATTGCAATTTGTTTCTTAAGAGTGAAATCACAGCATTTCTGCATTATAAAATGTTGTTGAAAGGCATAAAATTAAGCAAAATGGTGTAATTAACAGTGCATATTGCTTTTGTTGATGCGACACGTAAGGAAACCATGAAAAATAAACGCAGCATGGGAATGTACTCTTATGGCAGAAGGAGACGAGCATTTGCATGGGGGCTATCTGAAGTTGGTAGACAGTGTGTCAGTATTTGTGGGGGTAAATGTTTGAGCACTTTGCTGAAACATGTTTCACGTATCACATTTTCCGCCAGTGTGCTATTTCCCTGTACACTCAGATTGACAGACGGGGCCCTGAGTTCCCATTGTGCACAGGTGGAGCTCGTCATTCTGAGAGTGAAACCAGCAGTTCAGCTCTATTTCTTGTGATACTTTATTGTGCTTATTGGAGTGTTCGGTTGCGCTTGTTAGACTGTTTATTTTCTCCATAAATATTAGTCACTGAACCTTAAAGAAATGTAGTTTAAAAATCAGTTTATTTTTTCTGCATGGGAAAAGTCTTGGCATGCAGGTGTAGGGAACAGGTCAGTCGCTCTGTTTAATGTGTAAAATAAACATATTGCAGTATTTGCACGCTTTTAAATAGACACTTAACCCTCACTATGGTTACTGATAACAATATTGCATAGAGGACTGTGCAGACTATTTCTAATGCATATTACATTTCTTTTATTGTGATATCGCTTCCTATAATCTCAGCAATATATGATTGTTTCTGGGACAGTATGTAGCTATCTAACACCTGAAGGGAACCTATCCCTTTGTACTTGCCGTCTGATCATAGATATCATAGAAAAGAGAAGAAGCTGAACAGGTTTACTAATACTTTCTCTCAAAAATATATATCAATCTGAATGCAAGTTCGCTGTAAATATATCCCATGTGAACATACTTTTACCTGATATCAGCTATGTTAAAGTTTATAGGGCTGGTGATTTATCACCAACTCCTAGGAAAACACTTTCTCTCCCAACACGCACTATGCAGAGATACAGTGTTATGCAAAAGTTTGGGCACCCCTGGTTAAAATTATTGTTATTGTGAACAGCTAAGTTAAAGATGAAATGATCTCTAAAAGGACTAAAGTTAAAGATGACACATTTCCTTTGCATTTGAAACAAATATATATTATATATTTTCATCTTTTACATTTTAAAAATTAAAAAAGGAAAATGGGCCTATGCAAAAGATTGTGCACCCGGCACATTTAGTATCTAGTTTCACCCCCTTTTGAAAGCATCACAGCTTGTAAACACGTTTTGAAATCAGCAAGAGTATTTCAGTTCTTATTTTGAGGGATTTTCATCCGTTCTTCCTTGAAAAATTCTTCCAGTTCTGTGAGATTCCTGGGTCGCTCTTATGAACTGCTATTTTGAGGTCTAGACAAACATTTTCAATGATGCTCAGATCAGGGGACTGTGAGGGCCATTGTAAAACCTTCCGCTTGCACCTTTTGAGGTCGTCTATTGTGGATTTTGACATATGTTTAGGATCATTATTAGGGATGAGCGAACGTGTTCAGATACTCTGATATCACTCTAGTATCTGGGTGCTCGGATGTGCTCGACACTCGGCGAGCATTAGCTGGTGCTCAAATTTGAAACTCGAATCCCTGCCCCTCATGTATGGCGCCTGTTACACAGCCAATAAGCATAAGAAGATTACCTGTGAGTCACTGTGATGCCTTAGCCATCTTGGTAGTGGCATTACTGTGATTGGCTGGTCGTTTGACATCATCAGGGGTTATAAAAGGACAGGCACCACCACACTAATGCCACTGCACAGCTCAGGGACAGTTCTTATTGGAGGGAGAGAGTGCTTGTCCAGGGCTGTGTGTGCACAGTTGAATGAATCAGCGTCCTCTAGCATTGATACTGATGCTGATTCTAAAACATAATTCTAACAGCCCTTGTAAGGGTTAAATCTGTGCTTTGTTGTTTGTATCAGATACATTCTGTATTTATTCTAGAGAGGGACAGTTGCAGGAGCAGGGAGAGTGGCAGAATACAGTCTCTAGGCAGGGCTTTGCAGTCCGATGCTAAATATATCTGTCACTCTATGCCTTGGAAGTGTTGTGCTGCTCTGTCTCTAGCATCTTGTATGAGTGGGTTTTTAGAGCTGCAGGGGGAGTCAAAACAGACAGGTGCTTTTGCCTGTAAAAAAAAAAGTGCTGACAGGCTCAGTCTGATAAAAATGAACAAACCTTGGATTAGCCCCAGCTTTCCCACTCCACCAGATGACAACAGCACATAATGTGTTTTTAATCTTCAATATCTGAATGAGCCCCACCAGTTATTGCTTTCAAGGGTCTATGGATGACCCTACTTATTATTTTCTCCTGGCTTTGCATTTTGTGCAAACTCTTTGAGTGTAGGAGTACATAAACTACACTTTAAAAATATTTTAATGCGGCCCCCAAGTTGTTGCCTTTAAGGGTGTATGGATCACCCTCCTTAAAAAAAAAAATCTGGCTTTGTACTGTGTGCAAAACCTTTGTAAGTGTTGAAGTGCCTCAACTACACTTTGTTCGCAATATTTGCATGAGGTACTACAGTTGGTGCCATTTAAGGGTGTATGGATGACCCTTCTTGAAATTTTTGGCAGGCTTTGCACTGCGTAGAGAGCTTTTATGAGTCTAGGAGTACGACAACATGACAATTTGAAGAGAATGTGCATGTGGCCCTCCTTTAGGGTGTATCTGACTGCCTCTTCCATCATATTTTTAGCAGTTCTTGCTTATTTCATAAATTACACTGACATTTCCAATGAAAATTTCAATTTTGCTTTTCTTAAATTATTATTATTATTATTATTACTCCAATTTCTTGTTGATTTTTTAATGCTTTGTCAGTCCATTAAAATTAAGTAAAAGTGTGACACCATTTTTAATGCTTTGTCAGTCCTTAAAATGGAGTAAAAGTGTGACAGCATTGTTCTATGCAGTGATTTGCGAGTCCATTACCTCCCATTAGGGTATGTGCACACGCTACGGATCCACAGCGGATTTGACGCTGCGGATTCGCAGCTGTTTTCCCTGAGTTTACAGAACCATGTAAACAAAATCTGCAGTGCACATGCTGCGGAAAAAAACGCACGGAAACGTAGCGTGGTTTATTCCGCAGCATGTCAATTCTTTGTGCGGATTCTGCAGCGGTTTACACCTGCTCCATAATAGGAATCCGCAGGTGTTAAACCGCATGTGAAATCCGCACAAAAACCACAAAAAAAGCGGTAATTCCGCAGGAAATCCGCAGTGCAGATTACCTGCGGATTTACAAAAATCAGTCCGGAAAAATCTGCAAAGTAATCCGCAGCATGTGCACATACTCTTATACTTGTTACTCGAAATGAGTATTCAAAATTGCTTGGTTGGAGTAATGAGCATCCAAGCATTTTAGTGCTTGCTCATCTCTAATTATTATCCCTCCTCTATCCTCTTCCCAGCTTCATATTTTTTACAGATGGTGCTATGTTTGCATCAAGAATTTGTTCAAATTTAATTGAATCCATTCTTCCATCTACTCATGAATTGTTCCCCATGCCATTGGCTGCAACACAACCCAAAAACATGATTGATCCACCCCATGCTTAATGGTTGGTGAGATGTTCTTTTCCTGAAATTCTGTACCATTTTGTTCCACACATACCTTTGATCATTGTGGCCAAAGAGTTCTATTTTAACCTCATTGGTCCACAGGTCCTGTTTCCAAAATGCATCAGGTTTGTTTAGACATTTTGCATACTTCTGATGCTGAATTTTTTGGTGAGGACACTGGAGAGGTTTTCTTCTGATGACTCTTCCATGAAGGCCATATTCGTGCAGGTTTCTCTGAACAGTAGAACAAAGTCGCATAGCACTCGAACCAATGTTAATCTATGGGGCAGCTCCTATCATCCGTTGTTTTCTCGGCCGTATTATACGTGCGAGAGAAATCACAGCATGCTGCGATTGTCACCATATTACGCCCGAACTACGCCAATGGGAGTCTATGGGTGCGAGAAAAACCGGCACTCCACATGGACCATCAGTGTGACTTGCGAGAAATACGCATCGGTGTCCTATAGAAAAGCTTGCAATTCAGTGCGGTGTAATGTAAAATTACACTGACAGGTTAGAATAGAATGGATAAAATAAATGTCTACACATAGTATATACAGTGTGTATATATATATATATATATATATATATTTTTTTTTTTTATTTATATATGTCATTGACGCACAAATATATATATACACTGCTCAAAAAATAAAGGGAACACTAAAATCCCACATCCTAGATATCACTGAATGAAATATTAATCTTTATTCATTACATAGTGGAATGTGTTGAGAACAATAAACCTAAAAATGATCAATGTAAATCACAACTAATATCCCACGGAGGTCTGGAGTTGAAATGATGATCAAAATCAAAGTGGAAAATGAAGTTACAGGCTGATCCAACTTCAGTGGAAATGCCTCAAGACAAGGAAATGATGCTCAGTAGTGTGTGGCCTCCACGTACCTGTATGATCTCCCTACAATGCCTGGGCATGTTCCTGATGAGGCGGCGGACGGTCTCCTGAGGGATCTCCTCCCAGACCTGGATGAAAGCATCCGCCAACTCCTGGACAGTCTGTAGTGCAATGTGACATTGGTGGATGGTGCGAGACATGATGTCCCAGATGTGTTCAATCAGATTCAGGTCTGGGGAATGGATGGGCCAGTCCATAGCTTCAATGCCTTCATCTTGCAGGAACTGCTGACACACACCAGCCACATGAGGTCTGGCATTGTCCTGCATTAGTGAAACAATAAAGGTATTCGATGGCAACATCACGTAAATCTCCAATGTATATATCTCTGTTACCAGAAAATGGATATAATTACGCCCAGTCGTTAAAGCAAACACTAAGAGAGGTGTGGAAACCACAGAAAAAAACGACCAATACTGGGTATATCACATATAAAGATAATTTTTATTAGTACAAATACAACAAATTTAAAAGCATACTAGTCCCTGGACAACAAAGAAACATAGTGAACTAATGGTGGCGGTCGCCGCAGCAAGTCGCCACTGTACAACAGGACGTGTAGACCTAAAAGACCCCAGGCTACCATATGGTAGAAACACTCATTAGTAGATACAAATACACGTAAATAATGCAAGCTAGAAAGTTATATTGTGTGCCCGCGCTGTAAGTCAAAAGATCATGTAGTAAAATGCTGTATCCAAAGTATTACCACAGTGGGTTTAATGTCCAGATGTGCTATATAGCGCAGGACCACACCGTATTAACCAACCAATAAAGCAGCAAAAGAATCCGTGTAACAATGACTGCCTACCATAATATTATCTCTCTCCCATGGCCGAACACGACCATCAATCCTATCATACACTTATAACTGCCAAAACTGTAGCAAGGCGGCATGGCCATAAACACAGCTGTACGTTACCTGTAGCAGGGAGGTCAAAAAGTAGCTTAGGTCCGGTGCACACGTCCGCCCGACGCGCGTTTCGGAGCGGAAGCTCCTTCGTCAGGGGGCGTGTCGGCTAGTGCTGATGCCGGGGTTTTTATGCGACCAGATCGGTAGTTGCTGAAGCCGCCGCCGGAAGTGACGCAGGCGACGCTATGGGAACCGGCAACTGCAGTCAGCGGTGGCGTCATGCAGAGGCGTCGCCAAAAACCAAGCCAACCGCCCATGCATGATGACGCCACAGGCCGCCCAGAGTGACCGGGCAAAGCGCGCATGCGTGCAGGCAGCGTCCCAGCAACTACCACAGGTCAACCACAATGGATAAACAAATCATATGGGACAAAAATAATAAATCGAACCCACAAAAGAAAATACATAGAAAAACACACTAATGAAAAAGGGAAACTGGGAAAACATATATGTAAAAAGAACAGATAAATTAAAAATAAAGAAAAAAAGGAAAAGAAAACATCCCATCGCTTGTGATCACCGCAGAGTCCACAAGAAATGCCCACATTGATCCAAGACCATAGATGGTCATGACACGTGATCAAAAGGACATATATAATCCCTGTGCCTAGATATAAAGGCGCCCCTGGACATATGGACACTATATACAGGCATATTACCGCAGGTAACGGGTATCACTTAATACATAACAAAAAAAGGAGAGATATAAAGTACATCTTAAATCTATACATGTCACATACAAATACAAAGATATATACAAAGTGGTCATGTAGGGCGATGATGTCTTTCTAGTCCAAATCTTCATGAGTCTTCCACAATATCCAGAAAACAGGAAGAGCCTGAACCCCATAGCAGAGTCATTCGACATAACTGGATAAAATCAAACACTAAAGATAAAATAATAGAAAGTTAAAATCAAGTACGGGAGCAACATCGTGCGGAGTACCGCCAACACCAATATAAGAGCCAAGATCACAGAAAAGGCGCAAAACTAATACTTTCGTTTAATCCATGGGGGTGGACTGTATTAAGGGTCCACATCCACCTCGTCTCGAGCCGTGCCAACCTCTGGGAGATATTACCACCCCTAATACCCGTCTCTATCTTGTCAATCCCTTTAACTCGCAGGACACTGCTGTCACAGTTGTGGTGTGACTTAAAGTGCCTGGGTATCGTTTTTAACAAATTCAAATCAGTTACATGCACAGCTGCTTCAATCCCAAGGACGTGTTCGCGCACCCTTGTTTTCAATTGCCGAGTAGTTAGCCCCACATAAATTAGTGGGCAAGGGCAAACCGCGTAATAAATAACGTTCCTTGATGTACATGTAATAGATTTTGTAATTTTAAAGTTTTTGAGCCCTGAGGAATCAACAAACGTGTCTTCTCTAGAGATGTTACAACACGCCACACATCTACCACAGGTGCGACAGCCACCCCTAGGTTTGTTACGTGGATCATCCAAAAACGTCCTAGGCGAGTTGTCCACATAGTGGCTGCGCACCAAATGGTCACGTATGTTTTTAGACCTCCGAAACGTAATGGATGGCCGATTGGGCAATAATTTAGCTAAAGTCACATCCGTTCTTAGGATCGGCCAAGCACGTTCAAACACATTTCTTATTGCTCCTGCCCTAGAATTGTAGTTGGTAATAAACCTCACAACTTCAGACTCATTGCCTCCAATCCGGCTACCATAGAGCAATTCATTTCTATTGCTATATTTAGCTCTAAAGTATGCTCTTTTGATAGCCCGATTGCTGTATCCCCTTTCTTTAAACCGGGACCAAAGGTCCTTGGCCTGGGTTTCAAACTCTGAGTCTGTGGAGCAAATGCGGCGTATACGTAAAAATTGCCCAATAGGGACCGCGTGTATCATGTGGGTCGGGTGCGAGGAGGAAGCATGGAGCAACATATTCGTCGCCGTTGGCTTCCTATAAACCGTTGTTTGTACTGTGTCTGTGCAGTCTCTCCTAAGGGTCACATCTAGAAATTCAATGCTCGATCTACTACATACCGCTGTCAGTCTGATGTTGAGGGAATTGTCGTTTAGAGTGGTCACAAATTCGGCAAAAGACTCGCCACTGCCCTGCCAGATGATGAGAATGTCGTCTATGTAGCGCGTCCAAAGCAGAACGCGCTCCATAGAAGACAGACCATCTGACTGTAGGAGATCCCTTTCCCACAGCCCCAGGAACAGGTTAGCATAGGACGGCGCAAAGGCCGCCCCCATGGCTGTTCCCTGGAGCTGCAGGAAAAAGGACCCCCTAAACGTGAAGAAGTTATGAGTAAGGGCGAAGTTGAGAACCTCCAACAGGAAGACGACAAAATCTGGGGACCAACTGGACGTGGATAAATAGAATTGAGTAGCCGCCAAGCCGTCGCAATGGCGAATGCTTGTGTATAAAGATTCAACATCCATGGCCCCCATGACCATGTCGCTCCCCAATTTCAAGTCATCCACTCTACATAACAATTGATTAGTGTCCTTTAGAAAAGAGGGAAGTTCCTCCACCAGGGGTTGTAAGATCGAGTCAATCCATTTATTTATCTGTTCAAGATAGCTGCCATTCCCCGACACTATAGGACGCCCAGGTGGAGTAGACAAGTTCTTGTGTGTCTTGGGAAGTAGGTAAAATGTCGGTATTGTGGGTTCAACCACCACTAAGGCCGTATATAGCTCCTTAGTGATGACCCCCCTCTCTATGCCCCTTTGAAGGATCTCCCTGAGTTGTGAACAGTAGGCGGACAAGGGGTTATAAGTCAACTTTTTATAACATGTAGAGTTAGATAGCTGACGTGTGGCCTCCTTCTCGTACATCACCTTAGGCCATATCACAATGTTACCCCCCTTGTCCGCCGGCTTGATCACAACATCAGGGAGATCCCTAAGCTGTTTGAGGCGTGCTCTCTCCTGTCTTGTCAAGTTATCATTTTTAATAGATTGGGGGATCTTCGTTAGTTCTTCACTGACCACTTTTACAAACGTATCAATGGCGCTACAACTCGATAAAGGAGGAAACTTCTTAGATCGTACTCGGATCGCTGGTGGAATCCTACCTCCTTCCTCTGTCTGATGCTCCCTGGACAGCTCCTCTAGGATTCTCAGGGCCGATTGCTCGCTTTCTGTAGGAAACAATTCATGAAGACTATTATCAAAAAAATGTCGTTTGAATAATAAAGACCGGGCAAATAAATGTAGATCTTTAATAACCGTAAACCGGTCTATACCCGTAGTCGGTGAAAAAGATAGTCCCCTTTCTAGAAGCGAACAATCGGCCCGAGACAAAGAGTGTTTACTCAAATTTATTACCTTATTATCATCCCTTGGGGCTTCGAGATGACGTGCTTTTTGCCTCCTATAGGGATGATAATTCTGTCTTCTAGTTCTATTGTAAGGTGTTCCCGACCGTGTAACTGCAGACATCCCTGAACCATCAGACTGCGAGCCGTATGAAGAGAGAGACGTGCTAGATGCACTGCGTGATATGGGATGTTGTTGAACAGATGGTTTTCTCCATAAATATACACTTTGAGACTGATAATCTTTCAGATCTCTATTTAATTTAGACGTCTGTGTATCACTAATCCGTTTAACAGTAGATTCCACCGCTTTCTCCATCTGTGTATCATAGTTCTTAAATTGCTCCTCCGAGCATTTACCACGTAGTTCAGATAGAGCCAAATCAATCTCTTTATCCAGGCCCTCTATGGTCTTAGTATTAAGACCAATCAGTAACTTCATCAGAACTCCTGAGCAGGCTCCACAGGCCTCCTCCCATCTAGCTATAAACTCCACGTCATCCACCGGAAAGGTTGGCACAACCCGAACACGGAGGCCCCTGGGGATCATATTCTTCGAGAGGTATTTCTCCAGGAACAGCATTTTACTACATGATCTTTTGACTTACAGCGCGGGCACACAATATAACTTTCTAGCTTGCATTATTTACGTGTATTTGTATCTACTAATGAGTGTTTCTACCATATGGTAGCCTGGGGTCTTTTAGGTCTACACGTCCTGTTGTACAGTGGCGACTTGCTGCGGCGACCGCCACCATTAGTTCACTATGTTTCTTTGTTGTCCAGGAACTAGTATGCTTTTAAATTTGTTGTATTTGTACTAATAAAAATTATCTTTATATGTGATATACCCAGTATTGGTCGTTTTTTTCTGTGGTTTCCACACCTCTCTTATTGTCCTGCATTAGGAGGAACCCAGGGCCAACCACACCAGTATATGGTCTCACAAGGGGTCTGAGGATCTCATCTCGGTACCTAATGGCAGTCAGGCTACCTCTGGCGAGCACATGGAGGGCTGTGCGGCCCTCCAAAGAATTGCCACCCCACACCATTACTGACCCACTGCCAAACCGGTCATGCTGAAGGATGTTGCAGGCAGCAGATCGCTCTCCACGGCGGCTCCAGACTCTGTCACGTCTGTCACATCTGTCACATGTGCTCAGTGTGAAGCTGCTTTCATCTGTGAAGTGCACATGGCGCCAGTGGTGAATTTGCCAATCCTGGTGTTCTGTGGAAAATGCCAAGCGTCCTGCACTGTGTTAGGCTGTGAGCACAACCCCCATCTGTGGACATCAGGCACTCAGACCATCCTCACTGTGTCGGTTTCTAACCGTTTGTGCAGACATGCACATTTTTGTCCTACTGGAGGACATTTCGCAGGGCTCTGGCAGTGATCCTCCTGTTCCTCCTTGCACAAAGGCTGAGGTAGCGGTCCTGCTGCTGGGTTGTTGCCCTCCTACGGCCCCTCCATGTTTCCTGGTGTACTGGCCTGTCTCCTGGTAGCATCTCCATCCTCTGGACACTACGCTGGCAGACACAGCAAACCTTCTTGCCACAGCTCGCATTGATGTGCCATCCTGGATGAGTTGCACTACCTGAGCCACTTGTGTGGGTTGTAGAGTCCATCTCATGCTACCACGAGTGTGAAAGCACAACCAACATTCAAAAGTGACCAAAACATCAGCCAGAAAGCATTGGTACTGAGATGTGGTCAGTGGTCCCCACCTGCAGAACCACTCCTTTATTGAGGGTGTCATGATAATTGCCAATAATTTCCATCTGTTGTCTATTCCATTTGCACTACAGCATGTGAAATTGATTGTCAATCAGTGTTGCTTCCTAAGTGGACAGTTTGATTTCACAGAAGTTTGATTTACTTGGAGTTATATTCTGTTGTTTACGTGTTCCCTTTATTTTTTTGAGCAGTGTATTTTGCTATGTCGGCTATGTATATGATTCTTTTACCCACTTTATTTTATTTCATTAATGAAAGATACATATTTATATATGTTTGTGTCTGGCAGGCTCCTTTCTTGGTATACCCATCTGAGAACAGCATGATGTAGGGGCAAAGACTCTGATTCCAGCTATATATTACTAAGTTTACTGGTTGGAGCAGTTGTGATAAAATCACAGTTTTTTTCTGCTGCAGATCTAGCAGTTCTCTAAATACTTTGCTTTATTATTCTTACATTGACATTACATAACGACTTCATTTCTATTTTAGTTGGCTGTGGATAAATAGAGTTGGGATGTTTTCTCGGCAATGGAGATTTGTGCCCTTACAGGGAAATAAACATGAACATACTAAAACTTGCCTCCCTTTCCTTTCAATAGCAAATATTCAAGGTTTGCTGTTGTTACTCAAACTTAGGCCATGTTCACACAGTGCGTTTTTAACTGCGGAACCGCCGCGATTTGGCCGCTGGGGGTCCGCAGCTGTTTTCCATGCAGGGTACAGTACAATGTACCCTATGGAAAACAGGAACCACTGTGCACATGATGCGGAAATTAACTAAAAAAGCCGCGCTGAATAGCTGCGGGAAAAAAGAAGGACCATGTCACTTCTTTTTGCGGAACTTCAGCGGTTCTGCACCCATTGACCTCCATTGTGAGGTCAAACCCGCAGTAAAACCCGCAGACGAAAAAAATATCTGCGGGTTTTCTGCGGTTTGTGGTGCAGAACCGCTGCAGCAGGAAGTGCATGGGCGGAGTGTGGCTGCCCCCCCGTGCCCCAATCCCACCCCCCCATGCTCCGATGCCACCCCCCGTGCTCCGACGCCCCCCCCCCCCGTGCCCTCATCTCCCCCCCCTTATACTTACCGGGCCTCCCGGTGTCCGTCCGGCCGTCTTCTCCCTGGGCGCCGCCATCTTCCAAAATGGCGGGCGCATGCACAGTGCGCCCACCGAATCTGCCGGCCGGCAGATTCGTTCCAGGCACATTTTGATCACTGTGATAACCTCACAGTGATCAAAATAAAAAAAAAGGTAAATGACCCCCCCCCCCCTTTATCACCCCCATAGGTAGTAACAATAAAAAAATAAAGAGGTTTTTTTTTCCCCACTACAGTTAGAACTAGGGTTAGGGGTAGGGTTAGGGGTAGGGTTAGGGTATTTTCAGCCATTTTAACCCTAAAAAAACTTCCTAGAAAACACACAGACTCTGCAGAGAAAACTGCATAAAAACCGCATCAAAAAACGCACCAAAAACGCACCAAAAAACGCACCTGCGTTTTCTGCCAAGAGCTGCGGTTTTTAGTGCAGAAAAAACAGCAGGGAAATCAGGAACGTGTGAACATGGCCTTAACCAACAGCAAAAAAAATATTTCCCTTGCTAATTGTTCAAAGGCCCCTTTTTACATGAGGGCTGCAAACATATTGGTTGATCATATGGCTCACTGCTCCACTTTTGATATCTCATTTGTTGTCTTATGTTTTGGCGTTACCAGTGTTATACAGTAGCATATATTTCTGCTGTAATTATGATGAATTTGTCGGCCACTCTCTGCTACAACTCTTTTCCCTTTACCCATGAGAGCATGGTTACTATCCTGACGCAAATCTGACCTCCGATCATGTGACGGGGGTCGGCGATGCGATCATTTCTGGCCCGATGGCTGGAAGCGCCGGTTAAATGCCGATGTCAGCGTTTGACAGCGGCATTTCACTGGTTAATAGCGGCAAGTGAATCGCGATTTCACCCGCCACTATTTCACGCACATGTCAGCTGTACAAAACAGCTGACATGTCACAACTTTGATATGGGCTCAGCGCCGGAGCCCACATCAAAGGGGTTGACAGGACATGTGCCGTACTAGTACGGGGCATGTCGTGAAGGGGTTAGAGTTTAAAAACTCCCTCACATCCTTTAAAATCGTCATTGTATCAAATACTTATTTTCCCCATTGTATGTGTTCTTCTTTCAGAGTTTTGGAGATATACATTTTGTGCTGACAGACTCCCTTTAAAATTTGGTAGGTCCCAGATTATTTCAATGTAATGTATGTACACAGTGACTGCACCAGCAGAATAGTGAGTGCAGCTCTGGAGTATAATACAGGATGTAACTCAGGATCAGTAATGTAATGTATGTACACAGTGACTGCACCAGCAGAATAGTGAGTGCAGCTCTGGAGTATAATACAGGATGTAACTCAGGATCAGTAATGTAATGTATGTACACAGTGACTACACCAGCAGAATAGTGAGTGCAGCTCTGGAGTATAATACAGGATGTAACTCAGGATCAGTAATGTAATGTATGTACACAGTGACTGCACCAGCAGAATAGTGAGTACAGCTCTGGGGGTATAATACAGGATGTAACTCAGGATCAGTAATGTAATATATGTACACCGTGACTGCACCAGCAGAATAGTGAGTGCAGCTCTGGGTTATAATATAGGATGTAACTCAGGTTCAGTAATGTAATGTATGTACACAGTGACTGCACCAGCAGAATAGTGAGTGCAGCTCTGGGGTATAATACAAGATGTAACTCAGGATCAGTAATGTAATGTATGTACACAGTGACTGCACCAGCAGAATAGTGAGTGCAGCTCTGGAGTATAATACAGGATGTAACTCAGGATCAGTAATGTAATGTATGTACACAGTGACTGCACCAGCAGAATAGTGAGTGCAGCTCTGGAGTATAATACAGGATGTAACTCAGGATCAGTAATGTAATGTATGTACACAGTGACTGCACCAGCAGAATAGTGAGTGCAGCTCTGGAGTATAATACAGGATGTAACTCAGGATCAGTAATGTAATGTATGTACACAGTGACTGCACCAGCAGAATAGTGAGTGCAGCTCTGGAGTATAATACAGGATGTAACTCAGGATCAGTAATGTAATGTATGTACACAGTGACTGCACCAGCAGAATAGTGAGTGCAGCTCTGGAGTATAATACAGGATGTAACTCAGGATCAGTAATGTAATGTATGTACACAGTGACTGCACCAGCAGAATAGTGAGTGCCGCTCTGGAGTATAATACAGGATGTAACTCAGGATCAGTAATGTAATGTATGTACACAGTGACTGCACCAGCAGAATAGTGAGTACAGCTCTGGGGGTATAATACAGGATGTAACTCAGGATCAGTAATGTAATATATGTACACAGTGACTGCACCAGCAGAATAGTGAGTGCAGCTCTGGGTTATAATATAGGATGTAACTCAGGTTCAGTAATGTAATGTATGTACACAGTGACTGCACCAGCAGAATAGTGAGTGCAGCTCTGGGGTATAATACAGGATGTAACTCAGGATCAGTAATGTAATGTATGTACACAGTGACTGCACCAGCAGAATAGTGCGTGCAGCTCTGGGGTATAATATAGGATGTAACTCAGGATCAGTACTGTAGACAGTGACTGTACATTATGTTGATTTATTTTATATGTGCACTGTATGCATCTAGTATGCCACAATATTCATGAAAATGTTTCATTAAGACCTTTATACCGAAATTAAAAATTATATTAATAGTTATTGAAAGTCTTCATATTAAGTATGTAATTAAGGCTTCCAGCCATAGTGCTCATTGTGCTCTAGTGGATGCTGGATACCATTTAAGACCAAACAGACATGGGAACTTTAAGTGGATCCAGCATTTTTGTATAAATAAATTGGGTAATTTCCAGCGTCTGAAGGTGTTTTAGAACTGGGGCTTAGAAATTCAAAGTCTGGCTTGGCTGGAACATTTTTTTCATTAACACCTTGCTTATGTATGGGAATGTTGTACAATTGCATTTAATGTTGTTTTGGAAGCACAGCTTGTCCTGAACCTCTAGGCCAAAGTCCTCAGTGCTATGATAATTGGGCTTAAATTAAATCCACTCATTTTATTTATAGTTTAAATCAAGCAGTTGGGTTATTTCTGGAAAGTTATTGTAGCTAAAAGCCCACAAATTGTTTTTTTTTTTTTTTTCTAGTCTAGTTTGTTAAAAGCTGCACATATTTTTGGCGTTTTCAAAGAGTATTTTCCATTTATGAGGGATGTCTGGCTTCTCTATATGAGAGCATTATAAGTTATCACCTTAGATGGCTCGTTCAGCTGACATCAGTTCTGCCTGAGCATCTTGTGCACATTCACGCTCTGCTCCACATGTATGTGATCTCAACTGGGAGGAGGGAATAAGTTACTGCAAGACACTGGTTGTGACTTATTTCCCTTTAAAACCAAGGATTTGGTATGTTGAAACCCAACATTACTATTCATCTTTCTCCCAGCATTTCCCGTTTGACCTCCAATTTTACACAATTTTACTTTTACTGTACGTGCATATCTGTGTGCTCATCCACATGTATAAGAGCTGTGTACTGTTTACATGCCGTACTCCTGTCTGTAAATCGGACAGGACTGGCACATACTATTATTTTTTTCCCCACGTGGACCAGAGGTTTATATGGAGAATTGCCTAATTACACTACCACATAAATTACAATTGCCGTGTGTGTTCCGTTGTACACAGATCGAAAATACATATTTGTGATTGTAACCTTTAGAGGATCTGTCCCATATTGCAATCTATTGAGTTTAGTAGTCTCTGTGTCAATGCTTAAAGGGAACCTGTCACCTGAATTTGGCGGAACCGGTTTTTGGACATATGGGCGGAGTTTTCGGGTGTTTGATTCACCCTTTACTTACCCGCTGGCTGCATGCTGGCCGCAATATTGGATTGAAGTTCATTCTTCGTCCTCCGTAGTACACGCCTGCGCAAGGCAATCTTGCCTTGTGCAGGCGTGCACTACGGAGGACATAGAAATTCAGGTGACAGGTTCCCTTTAATTTCCACTGTGCTAACAATGCAGGGAAGTCGTACACATGCTGTCAGGTTTTACCATACAAAACAAACCATCACTGGGGGTCCCAGCAGGGGGACGCTGATTTTCTTTTTTGTCAAGGGACTATTGAAAATAATGAGATTCCCCTTAACCCCTAAGTGACCGGGCCAAACTTTTGAAATCTGACCAGTGTCACTTTATATAGTAGTAAATCCATAATGCTTCAACAAATCCCAGTGATTTTGAGAGTGTTTTTTCATGACACATTATACTTTACGATAATGGTAAATTTAAGCCAATATGTTTTGTGTTTATTTATTAAAAAAAAAAATAATCAGAAATTTGATTAAAAAAAAGTACAAAAATTAGCAATTTTCAAACTTTGAATGATTATCCCTTTCATCCAGATAGTCATACCACACACAAACATTAATAAATAGCATTTCCCTCATGCCTGCTTTAAATCAGTACCATTTGTAAAATGTTATTTTATTTTGTTACATTTTTAAACCTCCTTAAATGCTAGCAGCAATTTTTCATTTTTTCATGGAAATTTACTAAATTATTTTTTTTAGGGATCTATCCATGTTGTCAGGTAGTTTATTATTATTAACCCTTCAGGTGCTTTTCAGGAACTAATACAAAGTGGCATGATAGGAATGAAAAAGAGGATTTTTACCACCTAAATGTCGCTAACTTTTGAATAGGCCGCTGTAGCCGACAGACTCTAAAGGTACCTTCACACAAAACGATATCATTAACGATATCGTTGCAACGTCACGCTTTTTTGTGACGTAGCAACGATCTCGCTAACGATCTCCTTATGTGTGACAGCGACCAACGATCAGGCCCCTGCTGGGAGATCGTTGGTCGTGGGGAATGATCAGGACCTTTTTTTTGGTCGCTGATCACTCGCTGTCATCGCTGGATCGGCGTCACACACGTGTTCACTTGTAACCAGGGTAAACATCGGGTTACTAAGCGCAGGGCCGCGCTTAGTAACCTGATATTTACCCTGGTTACCATTGTAAAAGTTAAAAAAAAAAAAACACTACAAACTTACATTCCGATGTCTGTCACGTCCCCCGCCGTCAGCTTCCCTGCACTGACTGTGTCAGTGCCGCCGTAAAGCAGAGCACAGCGGTGACGTCACCGCTGTGCTCTGCTTTACGGCCGGCGGCGCTGACAGTCAGTGCAGGGAAGCTGATGGCGGGGGACGTGACAGACATCGGAATGTGAGTATGTAGTGTTTTTTTTTTTTTTTTAACTTTTACAATGGTAACCAGGGTAAATATCGGGTTACTAAGTGCGGCCCTGCACTTAGTAACCCGATGTTTACCCTGGTTACCCAGGGACTTCGGTATCGTTGAAGACAGTTTCAACGATGCCGAAGTCTTTCCCCGGATTGTTGGTCGCTGGAGAGAGCTGTCTGTGTGACAGCTCCCCAGCGACCACACAACGACTTACCAACTATCACGGCCAGGTCGTATCGCTGGTCGTGATCGTTGGTAAGTCGTTTAGTGTAACGGTACCTTAAGGCTGTTATTTGGCCATGAATTGCCATGGTAAACATCACGACTACACAATCATGATCTCAGGATGCCGATGGGGACAAAGAGGGAGAAGCCACGCTCTTTGAACCATTTTAATGATATAGTCGTTGACAGCAGCATCTAAGGGGTTAAACAGATATGGAGGGTGCCAACGCTGATCGTGGCTGATGCAGCAATTTGTCAGCTATCGTGTTCAGCCGACAGCTGCTGGATTGTCACCTGTATGGGGAGGCTATTCTCTTATATCTCAGGTCAGTATAAAGACTTATTGGCTGTCATTAAGGGGTATTAATAGTCTCTTCACTCATAATTTTTATTTGTCTCTTATATAAAAAAAAATTGCTTCTTTTACATTGTCTGCTGGGGTTGTCACCCAATTTTCTACCAATCCAGAATGGGAATATAAATCTGAATAGCTTTGGCATATAGCTGCACACAGCAATGCAACATGTTAATGATTATACTACAGTTTATACTGGAAGCATTGAAAGAACAAAGAGTATTAATGTTTTACACTGTGTTCTTGTTTTGAAGCACACTTTCAATCCATCATCACACAGCTTTGTTTTCCATTCAGAATCTTGTTTGGTACATGTTGGGCACGACACGCTCTGGTGGATTTTACCAGTGGAAATTGTGCAACACGTTACAGGAATAGCTGTATAAATCCAGAGCTTTTCAAAGACTTATGAATCCAAAAATTATTTTATGCAGCTTTTCATTGTTGTACAGTCAAAATGCAGAGTTTGCTGCATCTACTATATATTTATTAAGGAATCACGTTTTTTTAGAAAATATAGTTTAAGTTGCTGACAAGACAACCCTAAAATTGATCTTGTATAACAGATAATTGTAATTGGAACCTGGTTTTCTGAACCTCCCAACATCTATTAGGAGGTAAAGGCCCCACATGCGTAAGCCTGGTCTACAAAACAGACCAGACTGTTTCATGCTGCAAGCTTTTCCACACAGACCAATAATCTGAATGAAAAATTGTAATACAACTAATTGCATATGATGTGATGTCCGTGTGCTGACCATGGTCAGCGGGACAGTATACAACCAACTACACAATCATCAGAATGAGTCATAACTATTAAAACTCTATATTAAATTTAACCCCTGCGTAAAATAAAACATAATAGGTTGTCCTATGTTGGGTCCCCATGTACGGAGCCTGCTCAGGAGCTGAGCCCGCACCATTTGTGCTGCTGTCTTATCATTTAAATATTGCTGTTACTCACTGATCTGACAGTAGCATTTAAATTATGTGAGTGCCAGTTTTAACCTGTGTAAGATGCCTGAGAAAGGTAGTGGTGGGCGAGCTGCTGCAGGCACTGGCACCCCACAGGAAAATCATGTCCTAGTCTCAGTGCACTATCAGCTGTGGGGTGCACACACTCACTCATGGGCCGTATGGCTCCGCCGGCTCCAGGCTTCCATCTTTAGTAACCGCCGCACATAATCCAGGGGACGCCAAGTGCTTTTCAACAGTCAAACTTTTACTGAACAGTTCAGTCATTAGCATGTGGTATAGGGCGCAATGGGTTACAGCCTTTCCCTCATGTACTGGACATAACTTCAGCCCTAACACTTGTTCTCGAAAGAGCATCTATATTCCTGCTGTCTCCACTACCACTAGAGATCTCTCTCAACTAATGGCAGTGGACCATCACCCTCCGTCTTTGAGGGTCCATGTCCAACTTCTCCTGCAGGTGTGAATTGCCCGATGGCAATGGAAGCTAATCTCGAGGTCCTTGGCCCGACAAAGAGATCAGCATGGAAGAATTGTATGGCAAACCACTGCCCCGAGTGATAGGCCTATGTTGGCCCTAGCAGCCCCCAACACTTGAACTCAATGGTGAACTTGCTTAAACTTTCCACTACTACCAACTCTACTAAAACAGGACGTGATTCCCCTTTTATTAACACTATCGCCCTTCCATCTGTGGGCTTATACCTTACATTAACTCTTCATTACCTATTTCCTATTCTTACAGTATATTACAAATAGTCTTTTTCCCTTTTATCTATAAAACACTACCGTCACACAGTGGCATTTTGATCACTACGACGGTACGATTTGTGACGTTCCAGCGATATATCCGTGACGTTCCAGCAATCTTGCTGTGTCTGACACACTCCTGCGATCAGGGACCCCGCTAAGAATCGTACGTCGTAGCAGATCGTTTGAAACTTTCTTTCGTCGTCTAGTGTCCCGCTGTGGCGGCATGATCGCATGGTGTAACAAAGGTGTGCACGATATTGTATACGATGTGCGCATAGTAACCAACGGCTTCTACATCGCACATACATCATGAAATTATCGCTCCAGCGTTGTACATTGCAAAGTGTGACAGCAGTCTACGACGCTGGAGCGATATTGTTACGATGCTGGAGCGTCACGGATCGTGCCGTCGTAGCGATCAAAATGCCACTGTGTGACGGTACCCTTAGTCTTGCACACTATCATGGGGTTCACGCATTTGCCCCACTATTCTACACATTACCATAACACATTACGTGGGGATTATACACATAGTAATAATTTTATTTCTATAGCGCCAACATATTCCGCAGTACTTTACATTTTAGAGGGGACTTGCTACAGACAATATAAAATAAAATACCTTCATCCAGGATCCAGGAACTCATTAAAAGCTACAGGAAGCGACTAGAGGCTGTTATTTTTGCCAAAGGAGGATCTACTAAATATTAATGTCACTTTTCTGGTGGGGTGCCCATACTTATGCACCTGTCAAATTTTGTTTGAATGCAGATTGCCCATTTTCTGTTAGTACAATAAACCTCATTTCAAGGCAGAAACATTACTGTGTCCAACAGTTATTAGATATATGAAACTGAAATAGCTGTTGCAAAAAAAAACAATTTTTATAAAACATTAAGCTTAAGATTAATAGGGGTGCCCAAACTTTTTCATATATCTGTCTGTGTGTGTGTGTGTGTGTATATATATATATATATATATATATATATATATATATATATATATATATTGTTTTGTGCATATGACAGCTATCTACATGTGTGTAGTGTGTAAATGGGCATGTGCATGAGATGTGAGAACTGCAGTAAATTTGTTTTTAAGGAGCCAAAGTTCAGTTCTACTCTTCTGTGTTAGTTACATGTCTCGCACTAGTGATACCCCCTTTCATTAAATATAAGCACAGGGAGATCTGTCTCCGGCCCATTCATTTTAACTGCCCATTTACATATAAGAAAAACATGGATTTCTCTGGAATAAGACATCAGATCACAGATCTCAAGGTATCATTTTATTCGGCTTCCTAAGACTTCCATGCCCATATAGACTGCTTAGGAGGGTTGATCCCACTGACATATACCCATGAAGTAGGACTAGTGAGAGAAAGCTCATTCTGCCAAATGGGCCATCTAAGGTGCACGGGCTTCTTAATATTTACTAGGCATATGGAAGTTAATCTTTTTTTTTTTTTAGAGTATTTAGTTTATAACGCCATTTATTCCATGACACTTTACATGTGAAAATAGGTATACGTAACAAAAAACAAGTACAACAATATTAGTACCTGCCAGTCCCTTGTCTCCTCTCATCTGTTCTGGTAGATTAGAAACTGCTGGGGATGTTCTGCTCTTGTAGGTAGAATGACACAAAGCAGGATAGTCCCAGCAAAAATATATATTACATAGTCTGAAAAAAGACCTAGATCTGTGATGTTCAACCTTTCCCACCAATAATACATTTTATCTCTAAATGAACTATAACCCATAATGTTATGAGTATTGAGGAAATCGTGCAGCCCGTTTTTAATGGTGATATTGTGATATTTGGTGTTATTTTGTGTGAACGTTGTATTCTTTGATTTGCCGAGCGCAATGCAGAATAAGATTTTTTTGGGGGGTGTATGTTTTAATGTTGTTTGGAGCTGCTATGTAAGGTTTTTCCGTTAGGAGTGGAATAGATTATAATGAGTGCTTGTGAGTGGTGGAAGTGCTTTTTATCTCCCTCAGATTTTACTTGAATTTTGCATGTTGTCTAATTAGGAAGCCATAGACATGCATAGTTATTACCATAGTTCAGCCAACGGTTATCATTCAGCTGACATTTCTCTCTCCCAACTCCCCCATAAACAAGAATGCTTTGCACGACCATGCTTTGCTGTATTCTCTGAGAGCTGCTGCCAGAGTAATCTGGTTACTTATTTCCCTGCCAAACAAAAGGATCAGTAGATTCCAACCGCCCAATCCTTATATCCCCTGAACAAATCTGTTGGGGATCAGTTAGGAGGCCCTTATAGTTATATAGTAGTTGGTTGGCTGATCCCACCAAAACTTGCGCGAGTTTGGACGAATGTTATCTAATGTGTGTAGAGCGACTTTACAGGTGGCTTTCTGGCAAAAAAAAATACTGCAATCCGATTTTGTTTTTAGATCAAAAAATCACTGATAAAAAACACTGATTGTAAAAACTCACCAAACATTGATACTTGGCCTTTTTTTTTTTGCTTGAAAAAAATCACTGACATCTGAATGAAGCCTTAACTGAAGAGCTGTCGGATCACATTTAGAAAGTCTTTTTTTTTTATTTTTTTATTTTCATTGATTAATTTTTTCCTATTGTCATGTGGGAAAAAACGAATTCTCCATTGATACATAAAGGTACCGTCACACTCAGCAACTTTACAACGAGAACGACAGCGATCCGTGACGTTGCAGCGTCCTGGATAGCGATCTCGTTGTGTTTGACACGCAGCAGTGATCTGGATCCTGCTGTGCCATCGCTGGTCGGAGCTAGAAGGCCAGAACTTTATTTGGTCGTCAGGGCGGCGTGTATCGTCATGTTTGACATCAAAAGCAACGATGCCAGCAATGTTTAACATGGAGCTAACAACCAGTGAGAGCGAGAAGTGAGTCACCGTTACGTCACTGGATCGCTCCTGCATCGTTCTGGAGCTGCTGTGTTTGACGTCTCTACAGCGACCTAAACAGCGACGCTCCAGCGATCGGCTCGTTGTCTATATCGCTGCAGCGTCGCTGAGTGTGACGGTATCTTAAGACTTGGAAATGATAATTGATGAATAATAATACTCTGGGGAATGCGCTGTGCCCAGTCATGATCTTTCATCTCTTATCCATCTTTGTTTTCTTACATTTTACTAACCTCATTATATCAACGTTTCATTGTTTTCCTGTACAAACTTTCATCTGAGCTAAACTATTCCATGTATTTATGCTCTTTACCATATTCAAATAAATGCTGATTTTCAGCTGCCTTCCTGATTCAGGCTAGATTGAAAGAATGTATCAATGTTATCGCACAGCTGGGACACAATAGAAATACAAGTTTACACAGTGCATACTTTACTGATACCACAAAGATTAGATCTGCAGTCACAGTGAATTACCATCCACACTGTGTGTAAATTAGTGCATTACCCCACAAACTGTAAAAAGAGGAGACTGCGGATTAAAGGGTCTAATGCAAAAGCATTGAATCAGACTCCACACTCCAGAGTGTCACAATTGAGCTTAAGGTACCTTCACACATAACGATATTGTTAACGATATCGTTGCTATTTGTGACGTAGCAACGATATCGTTAATGAAATCGTTATGTGTGACAGCGACCAACGATCAGGCCCCTGCTGGGAGATCGTTGGTCGCTGAACAAAGTCCAGAACTTTATTTCGTCGCTGGATCTCCCGTGGACATCGCTGGATCGGCGTGTGTGACACCGATTCAGCGATGTCTTCACTGGTAACCAGGGTAAACATCGGGTAACTAAGCGCAGGGCCGCGCTTAGTAACCCGATGTTTACCCTGGTTACCATGCTAAAAGTAAAAAAAAACAAACAGTACATACTTACCTACCGCTGTCTGTCCTCCAGCGCTGCGCTCTGCACTCCTCCTGTACTGGCTGTGAGCCGGAAAGCAGAGCGGTGACGTCACCGCTCTGCTTTCCGGCTCCCAGACAGTACAGGAGGAGAGCAGAGAAGCAGAGCGCAGCGCTGGAGGACAGACGGCTGTAGGTAAGTATGTAGTGTTTGTTTTTTTTTACTTTTAGCATGGTAACCAGGGTAAACATCGGGTTACTAAGCGCGGCCCTGCGCTTAGTTACCCGATGTTTACCCTGGTTACCGGCATCGTTGGTCGCTGGAGAGCGGTCTGTGTGACAGCTCTCCAGCGACCAAACAGCGACGCTGCAGCGATTCGGATCGTTGTCGGTATCGCTGCAGCGTCGCTAAATGTGAAGGGGCCTTTACTAATACTCTGATAAGACCTGTGCGGAGTGATGGCTTCCCATATTTCAGTATTCCACAAAATTTTAATTTCTCAAAGTGTGTTTGCATTTTACTGAGACAACCCTTTCTCGGCCGTTAAGTGATTTCCAGTAGGATACATGCTAGCACATTAATGGTAGTTTAATAGCCTCTTTAGACAGGTTGAGTGATCTTCCATACACACAGAAAAGTTATTATGATCTTTCTGTGCTTATAAAATATATTTGTTCTCAGCAGCACATGTCCTGTTTAGATGACTAAGTGCTGCCAAAAATTATGATTTTTAAGAAAACTAAAAAATAATTTCACCCAACAAACCAACACTTTGCTCGTTTGTTGGGCGATTGGCAAACTGAATTGTAGCCTTTTCAAAAGAGTAGTAAAGGCTGACAAAAATATTTAGAATCGAATAATTATGAATTGGCATATACTGGATATTAGTTAACCTATAGAATTAAGGGTATGGTCGTATGGTCAGTAAGCGTTGCGGGTTGGACGCTGCGTGTATCCACAGCATCCAACCCACAGTGGCCAGATGTTACAGCATAGTGGATGGGAGTTCAAGAAATCCCATGTCCACTATGTGTGCACCTGCTCCCGAGGCTTCCCTGCAGAGACAGACATGTGGCGCTTCTTTCCAGACCGCAGCATGTCTATTTATCTTGCGGAGACACTCAGTCTCCGCAAGATAAATATCACCTGTCCAATATATTGGGTGCAGTGATTCCGCACGGTTCAATGAACAGATGCGGAATCACCTGCGTTCAAAAGCTGGCAGCGCTTTGGACGCAACGGACATGTATACATACCCTAAGAAGTTGGGTAAATACGTATATACTGATCCTGAATTATATTCTGTATTCTACTCTAGAGATTCATTCAAAAAGTGATTCAGACTAAACTGCAATATCTGAACCCCAACCTACTTGATTATTGTCTGTACAGAACATGTCCTGGTGGTTTGCATATTAAGAGTTATCATCTTTATATCAGATGCTTTATATAAGTCTAACATAGGAAATATCTTTTAGACTGTATAAGACGAGATCAGCAGAATAAGTGAGTGCAGCTTTGTAGTAAAAGACAGGCAGTAACTCACGATCAACACAGGATAAGTAATGTACATACACAGTGAATGCACCAGCAGAATAGTGAGTGCAGCTCTGGAGTATAATACAGGATGTAACTCAGGATCAGTAATGTATGTACACAGTGACTGCACCAGCAGAATAGTGAGTGCAGCTCTGGAGTATAATACAGGATGTAACTCAGGATCAGTAATGTATGTACACAGTGACTGCACCAGCAGAATAGTGAGTGCAGCTCTGGAGTATAATACAGGATGTAACTCAGGATCAGTAATGTAATGTATGTACACAGTGACTCCACCAGCAGAATAGTGAGTACAGCTCTGGAGTATAATACAGGATGTAACTAAGGATCAGTAATGTAATGTATGTACACAGTGACTGCACCAGCAGAATAGTGATTGCGGCTCTGAAGTATAGCACAATCTGTAATTCAGGATCAGTACAGGATCAGTAATGTAATGTATGTACACAGTGACTCCACCAGCAGAATAGTGAGTGCAGCTCTGGAGTATAATACAGGATGTAACTCAGGATCAGTAATGAAATGTATGTACACAGTGACTCCACCAGCAGAATAGTGAGTGCAGCTCTGGGGTATAATACAGGAGGTAACTCAGGATCAGTAACGTAATGTATGTACACAGTGACTGCATCAGCAGAATAGTGAGTGCAGCTCTGGAGTATAATACAGGATGTAACTCAGGATCAGTAATGTAATGTATGTACACAGTGACTGCACCAGCAGAATAGTTATTGCGGCTCTGAAGTATAGCACAATCTGTAATTCAGGATCAGTACAGGATCAGTAATGTAATGTATGTACACAGTGACTCCACCAGCAGAATAGTGAGTGCAGCTCTGGAGTATAATACAGGATGTAACTCAGGATCAGTAATGTAATGTATGTACACAGTGACTGCACCAGTAGAATGGTGAGTGCAGCTCTGGAGTATAATACAGGATGTAGCTCAGGATCAGTAATGTAATGTATGTACACAGTGACTGCACCAGCAGAATAGTGAGTGCGGCTCTGAAGTATAGCACAATCTGTAATTCAGGATCAGTAATGTAATGTATGTATAGTGACTTCACTAACAGAATCATAAGTGCAACTCTGGAGTATAACACAATCAGTAATTCAGGATCAGTGCAATTTAATTATTTTTCCATTCATTGAGACTTTTCTAGAAACTGTCAGATGTTGTGAACATGTGCTTTAAATAAAATGACCTTTTCTGTTGTTAGGGTACCGTCACACAGGGGCATTTTGATCGCTACGACGGCACGATCCGTGACGCTCCAGCATCGTAACAATATCGCTCCAGCGTCGTAGACTGCTGTCACACTTTGCAATGTACGACGCTGGAGCCATAATTTCATGACATATGTGCGATGTAGAAGCCGTTGGTTACTATGCGCACATCGTATACAATATCGTGCACACCTTTGTTACACCATGCGATCATGCCGCCACAGCGGGACACTAGACGACGAAAGAAAGTTTCAAACGATCTGCTACGACGTACGATTCTCAGCGGGGTCCCTGATCGCAGGAGCGTGTCAGACACAGCGAGATCGCTGGAACGTCACGGATATATCGCTGGAACATCACGAATCGTGCAGTCGTAGCGATCAAAATGCCACTGTGTGACGGTACCCTTAAAATCCCACTCATATTATCTTGCTAAATGAACCTTGGTCACAAAAATTGAATATCAAGCATAGCTTCTCTTAGAAAACCCTCCGGGATTTTACCCACAGTAGAGGTTAAGCTTACCGGCCTATAATTTCCAAGTTCAGATTTTGTCCCCTTTTTTTAATGTAACCTGGTTGCTTCAGAGGCTCTTGCTGGAGATGTGATATTTCATACATTTATGTTAGAGTAGGATATAGAAGGGCATAGGAATTTTATAATCTGAAGAATGAATGCATTAGTGAATATTGAAGAAACAAATACATAGGAAAAGAAGACATCCAAATAAGGGGAAGGGATGGGGATGTTTTGGGGGAAGAGTTTAATTGGGGGGAAGGTAAGGTTTTCATAATTGATTTACAATAACATTTTAAGATTATTCCATGATACATTACAGGTATGCTTATAACGTTGTCATGAAAAAAGATGGGTTTACAGTGATATGTAAAACAAGAATGTAATATGTATTGTTGGGAAATCGTGATTGTCACAGAAAAATTTAACTTTGTCTATGGGGGTGCTGTGTGACATCACAGCGGCTTTAATTATCTTCTACACGTAAACCTATTAACCTTGCGTTCCAGAGATTGCTGTTTGTGCATTAAAACCAGTGACAATGACGTGCATTGTACTCAATGGTGGTAGTAACTCCTCCAAGTCATATAACTGCCACTCATTTCATAGATCTGTCACCAGCCGTTTCTTGTCCAAAGCTTTTTGCGATCACTCTTACGATACTTATTAACAACATAGCCTTTAAAATTGGGAGTCTAAATTGAATTGTATATTCGAGACTAAAGTTTTAGGAAGCTCAAGTAGGCATGTTGCACAACTTACTCCAGTTTGAAATGCTCCCATTTAATTAACTCCGCACATATTGTGAAACCGAATGTCTTGGTGAGTAATGGTAAATATACAGAAGGTCTATAAAACTCAGGGTGTTTCCTTCTAGTGCTGGTAAATTTTATTGTATAATCCTTCTGCACTCTCTGATCTCCCACATAGAATATTATCTATGTTATTCACTCACGAGACTCAAATGGGTTGATTCATGAAATATACTTTGGCCTTATTGCATATAGCCTCATCAGGATTTTGAGGTGCTGATGGGTTAACTAATAATGTCTTCCAAGTCTGTCAACCTAGCATGCATCTTAAGCCCTTCCAGCATTATAAAAGTACAGAACAGAGATTTAATGAACGAGTCCTCTATCAGGACTTCAGAAAATTAAATAAATCGATACGAGCGAATCTGAGCTTAAAAGTTCGGGGTTCATATCGGATAATTAGTGTACGGTGCTAAACTCCAAACATGGATTTAATGTTTAGAGTTCCTGGGAAGGAGAGAAAACTACTCCAAAGTTTGGGTCCCCATTATTTTCAATCCGGGTCAGGTACAGTGCTGGTACCTGAACCGAACTTTGGACTAAAGTTTGGGTCAGGTACCAGAACCCAAACTTACACGGATCTGCTCATCCCTTTAGATAAACTGATATCAAAATGTAATAACAATAGGAACAAAAAAATATATTTTTCCCCAAAAAAATATTTTTCTGTTTAAAATTTTTTTTCTCACCCCTCCCCTCAACTCCTAAGAAAAAAAATAAAACGCAGAATAAATAGCAATACAGACACCCTGTAGTCATGTACCCCAGTAGTACCAAAGAAAACATCAACTTGCCTTGCAAAAGAAAAGTCTCTGTAGACAGAATATGACACTAAAACAATTATTTATTGGTATTTTTATTGATTTTTTTTAAAAAGTGAATCTGTCACACCAAAATTTGCCTATAAGCTAAGGCCACCGGCATCAGGGCTTATCTACAGCATTCTGTAATGCTGTAGACAAGCCCCCGATGTTACCTGAAAGAGAAGAAAAACGAGTTATATTATACTCACCCAGGGGCGGTCCGCAGTCCGGTCCGATGGGCGTTGCAGGTCCGGGTGCAGTGCCTCCCACCTTCATACGATGACGTCCTCTTCTTTGCTTCCTGCCGTGGCCCCGGCACAGGCGTACTGATTTGCCCCGTTGAGGGCAGAGCAAAGTACTGCAGTGCGCAGGTGCCGGGAAAGGTCAGAGAGGCCCACGCCTGTGCACTGCAGTACTTTGCTCTGCCCTCAACAGGGCAAATCAGTACACCTGCGCCGGAGCTATGGCAGGAAGCAAAGAAGAGGACGTCATCGTAAGAAGATGGCAGGTGCTGGACCCGCACCACGACGCCCATCAGACCGGACCGCATCGGGACCTCCCCTGGGTGAGTATAACCTAACTCGTTTTTCTTATCTTAAAGGTTACATCGGAGGCCTATCTACAGCATTGCGGAATGCTGTAGATAAGCTCCTGATGCCAGTGGCCTTAGCTTATTGGTGAATTTTGGGGTGACAGATTCCCTTGAAGTAACAGTAGTAAACCCTATGCTATGTCACTTTGGTTTTATTTACTATAATTGTACTGATCCACAGAATGGAAAGTTCCTTGGCTATTTTCATAACTTCCTTAGAAGTGATTGGAGAGAGCTCCACCAAATCACCCCAACAATCTCAGGTGGGAGACCCTTGTCCTCAATATAGATGCATTAACATGTTCAAGCAGAACTGTACAAATCTTGCATAAATCAATGGTAAAGGCAATTATAAGAAGCTTTGTAATGTATCCTATCAGAGAAATTTGCTTCCTTCGCCGCTAATCAGACACGTCTTCCTATCTTCTGCCTCCTGAAAGCACCATAGACTAAGAAAAAGCAACCCAGCTCAGAGGAAATTAACTGCAAGTTTCATGCGATACAGCCCATTATCCTCTATGGCATTGTTCCCCAACTCCAGTCCTCAAGAGCAACCAACAGGTCGTGTTTTCAAGATTTCCTTAGTATGGCTCAGGTGATGGAATTGTTGCCTGTCTAGATGATGGAATTCTCACCTGGGCAATACTAAGCAAATCCTGAAAACATGACCCGTTGGTGGCTCTTGAGGACCAAACTTGGGGAACAGCAAGGAAGGGAACAGACAGGGGCAAATAGAACAATATCTTGCAGAGCTCTATAACAAGTAGTTCATCTCACACAGTAGGTTGAATCAGATCAACACAGTTGAGCTCTGCTGTACAATATCCTCCATGTTGCTGCAACTTGTTTCTGAGCTAAAAAATAAATGAAATGCAGGTATTTCCCTATGTGCTGTGATGTGTATGGGAGAAATCACTGCAGCTTGTCTCCTCCCACAGCAAACAATGGATTGCAAGTTACAGATAAGCATGGAGTGGAAAAGTGGTGAAAGTGTAGGCTAGAAGTCACATAAGGGCTAAAGGTACCTTCACACATAACGATATTGTTAACGATATCGTTGCTTTTTGTGACGTAGCAACGATATCGTTAATGAAATCGTTATGTGTGACAGTGACCAACGATCAGGCCCCTGCTGGGAGATCGTTGGTCGCTGAAGAAAGTCCAGAACTTTATTTCGTCGCTGGATCTCCCGTGGACATCGCTGGATCGGCGTGTGTGACACCGATCCAGCGATGTCTTCACTGGTAACCAGGGTAAACATCGGGTAACTAAGCGCAGGGCCGCACTTAGTAACCCGATGTTTACCCTGGTTACCATCCTAAAAGTAAAAAAAAACAAACACTACATACTTACCTACCGCTGTCTGTCCCCGGCGCTGTGCTCTGCACTCCTCCTGCTCTGGCTGTGAGCGTCGGTCAGCCGGAAAGCAGAGCGGTGACGTCACCGCTCTGCTTTCCGGCCGCTGTGCTCACAGTCAGTGCAGGAGGAGAGCAGAGCACAGCGCTGGAGGACAGACAGCGGTAGGTAAGTATGTAGTGTTTGTTTTTTTTAACTTTTAGGATGGTAACCAGGGTAAACATCGGGTTACTAAGCGCGGCCCTGCGCTTAGTTACCCGATGTTTACCCTGGTTACCGGCATCGTTGGTCGCTGGAGAGCTGTCTGTGTGACAGCTCTCCAGCGACCAAACAGCGACGCTGCAGCGATCCGGATCGTTGTCGGTATCGCTGCAGCGTCGCTTAATGTGAAGGGGCCTTCAGAAATTGTGTTATTCTTCATACACACTCTCAGGACACCTTATTCTGAATAGTTACTTAAAGGAACAGTTTCCCTTTAAGAAAAACAAAAATGCAAAAGTTCCAAACCTTTTTAGTCTTGAGATAAGAGATTTTTCTTTTAATCAGATGCCTTCACATAAAACTTATTTTATCCATAAGACCTTGAGTGTAGACAAGGACATGGAGAATACATGCTGTCTAAGTAATCGTGCCAACATTTTTCACAATTCTGTTTTTCTTTGGTTTTCTTTAAAAAAAAAAAAAGAAAATCTAAATTGCAAACAGCTGTTACTTCTCAAGGTATATTTACATGGAGAAAACTTTGTGTTTTAAGGCTAGAGCCCTACAACATCATAATGTAGCACCAATGACTTTGCTGAAACTTATATGTTCCAGTAGGAACCAAAAAAGTTGCAAGAGATCTCATGAATGATCCTTTAAATTAATCTGATCAAGAAAGATTCCAAAATCACAGTAAAAACATCACATTTTTAACATGTTTCCAGGAAATCACAACAAAGAAAAGGCCTTAAGTGGCATTTACACTGCAAAATAATCGTGAACAAGCGAAGTTAAAAATGCTTGTTTCACAATTATCTTGTCATGTAACCAGACTGTCAATCATCTGGTGAATGAGAAAAACATTGGGTGAAATGATCTTTTGGGCACTGTAAATGATCATCGTTCTCAGCGGTGCATCGACATGTGTAAACCAGAACCAAGTCAGCATATGCGCATTCATCCATCTAGTGTTGCCCAATGTTTTTCCCAGGTTAAACTGGAATCTGAAATCTTTCATGATGTTCAGGAGCAATAATAATATTTTTTATTTCTATAGCTCCAACATATTCTGCAACACTTTATCTGCACAAGTCCCCTCTGTAAAGACATTACAGAGCAAACACATAATTAAACAGATACCAAGAGGAGTGAGGGTCCTGCTCTCAAGCTTACAATCTGTGAGGAATTGGGAGGAGACAATAGGTATAAAGTGCTAGTATTGTATGGTCCAGCCATCAGTATAATAGGGTAGTCACATGATGCTGCCTGATCCGGTCACCAGTCAGTACCTCTATATATGTATGGAGGAGGGGGCGGAGTTCATGCGCGGTCGGAAATGGCGGACACGACGCACAAAAAAACGTTACATGTAGCGTTTTTTTTGTGCCGATGGTCTGCCAAAACACGACGCATCCGTCGCACGACGGCTGCTACGTGTGGCAATCCGTCGCAATGCATCGCTAATGAAAGTCTATGGAGAAAAAACGCATCCTGCGGGCAACTTTGCAGGATGCGTTTTTTCTCCAAAACGACGCATTTGCGACGGAGGCCAAACGACGCTAGTGTGAAAGTAGCCTAAGAGCAATAGTAAGTTTTTGCGGAGTCAAAGGTAAGAAAATATCAAATTCTAGAGATGTTTTTGAGGTGTAGGTGACATGAGCAAGCAAGTGATCGAATGTGGGGAGTAGAGGAAAGGTCTGAGTCAAATATAACCCCAAGACAGCAGGGCAATAATGGTAGAACCACACACGGAAATGGCAATATTGGGCTTGGGAAAGTTAGTAGAGGGAGGAAACGCAAGGAGTTCAGTTTTTGACAGAATCCATTTTCGAAGGAGGGGGGACATGATTTTAGAGACAGCAGAGAAACTATCACTGTGATATTGTAGTAATGCAAGAGTGATGTCAGGAGACAATGTGTATAATTGGGTGTTATCAGCACAGAAATGGTATTGAAATCTAAATCTACTGATGGTTTGTCCGATAGGGGCAGTATGTACGGAGAGGAATAAAATAGAGAGATGACCCTTTGGCGACCCTGCTGATCAAATTAGCTAGATTACTAATCCAGTTTTCTTCTATTTACCAGTAATTATAGTCTTTAAAAAAAATAAAACGCATAGGATTTCCTTCTGTTTCAGTTTACATCCTAATACATTCTATGAGGTCAAATACATTAATTCTACTTTGGGTTGCTCCAGAAGTGAACACTTAAGTTTTAATTTCCATTGTAGGTCACAGTTTAACTTGATTGGCACATTGTCCCAGGTGTATAAACTAGCCCCTAGCCATGCAGTCTACTTTTATGGCTCATTTTAAACAGCTCACTGAATGTGAGTATGGTACTGTAATAGGATGCCGCCATTGTAACAAGTCAGTTTGTGAAATTTCTTACCTTATAAATATTCTTCACTAAACTATGAGACCACATAAAGTTACAGAGCTGGTTTGCCCATTGCTGCGGTATAGTACATACGTCACCAAAGCTCTGTTTTTGCAATCTATTGCCATGCAGAACCCGCTTCCTACATTGCAATAGGAGCCGCCAGTCAATCAGAGGCCGGCAGCTGATGTCGGCGTGCACGTTGCCGGTGTATGACGTAACTGCCATACGCCAGCACGTCCATGCCTCAAATGGTTGAGGAAGAGGATGCCACTGGACCATGGCCAGGTGTCATGAAGTGAATGTCCTAGTGTGACAACCCGACAGGTGGACGGTCACCAAATGGCGAAACACACAATGGTACACCGAGGACACAATAACAACAGTGGTCCCTGACAATAGGGAATGGGGAAATGGACACCTCCTGCATTCACCTGAGGCTGTACCCTAATCTCCCTAACATCCCCATATGGGTTCTTTCACCCCGTCGCCGTGCAGGATACCTAAACCCTCTCTTGCCCTGCTCCTATCCCTAACTAGGGAATTGGCAAGTGAAGACACTGGTCCCCCCACTGCACTAAAACAACACAAGGTAATGTAAGACAAACAGCACAGGGAAAAGGAAACACAAAACAACACTTGGCTTTCTCTGCAGAAATGCACCGCATGGATGAAGACACAAAGCTAAGGTGAATATCTTCAACTAGAGACGTCACTGGTAAGTTAGTTTGGTACCTGTACACTTACACTATACACTATGTAGTGTATATACACAGCTCCTGTGTGTAATGTCATTGATCCCTGTATTACATGACACTATATATACACTGACACTATATGCAGAGCTCTTGTGTATAATGTCACTGGTGAGTCACTGCATTACCTGTACACAGGGCCGGCCGCAGGTTTTCGTGGGCACCAGGCGAAAGAGTCTCAGTGGGCTCCTTTAACACATACCACGAGTCATGATGCACAGATACGGCAGAGAAATATAGGTGTAGTACAATGCCAAATATTTCACTTACTTCTTACATTACATGAGTGATATCTATTGTAAATTCTACAATAGCTCAGAAATCGGTGAATCCTCGCAGCGCCTAGTGTGTGTCCTGGAGAGATTCAAAGGTTTCCATTTTAGACCCGACATTATAGTTCTCCATACAGTTTTATGGAAACCACATAGTCCTCTATATTATGGGCACCCCATAGTCCTCCATACAGTATAATGGGCCCCATATATTGTTCCATACATAATAATTGGCCTCATATATTGCTCCATACAGAATAATTGGCCTTATATATTGCTCCATACAGAATAATGGACCCCATATAATGCGCCATACAGAATAATGGACTCAATATAATGCTCCATACAAAATAATGGACCTCATGTAATGTTCCACACAGAATAATGGACATCATATAATGTTCCACACAGAATAATGGGCCCCATATAATGCTCCAAAGAGAATGGGCCCTACATTATGCTTCATTCAGAATAGGTATCATATAATGCTCCATATAGAATGGGCTCCATACATAAAATATAAATAATCAAACATTTCTCCTCTTTTCCTGCTGGCTACATCTCTTGTCTCCTCAGCTCTAGTGCTTTCAGTCTATTGTAGCTTTCTGCACTGCTCAGCACAGAGCGCGCAATGCAGTGATGTAATCGCGCCTTCTGATGTGAGGCTTCACAGAGTCTGGAGACTCTGAAGAGACCAGACCTGCGGCCAGCGTGGAACGAGGAGAGGTGAGTATTTCAAACAGTTTAAAGCAGGAAGGGGCTTTTTGCCAGCAACTGACAAGGCACGAGAACCCTCCGACTCATGGGGCCCATAGCGTGCGGTCTCCCCAACTGGCGATGGGTCCCCCGCTTGCACAGGGCCCCACCACTTGCCCGGGTGCGTCGGGTGGTGATGCCGGCCTTGCCAGCACACTGTATACTATGTACAGAGCTCCTTTGTATAATGGTACTTATGGTAATATTAGTATTGTATTTTTCTAGTAACGATTAGTATTGTCCCTGTATGTGGTATTATTCGGTCACTATGCAGTGGTAATATGTGGTCTTGCCATTGTATGATGATATTTGTCCCTTGTATGTGGTATTATTGGTTATTATAAAAAATGTTGACACATTCCCCTAATGATAATTAAAATACTCAATACTCTTTGTAGGCATATTTTCATTTAACAAATGTTCAATAGGTTAGAGCAGACTAAGGTCCTTCTAAAAGAGTCTACCTTGTCGTGATGTCCGGCTTAAAAAATCTTTTGGCCAAAGCAAAAGCTGACGGCTTTGTATGGGATCTGGTGTTCGATGGGAACTGTTAACGTGTGGTTGTCGAGGACGTGGTGCAGAAGTGGAGGTTTTTTTAGAGTGGCCGGTAGGACTGTGGAAAATTTGGGCGGTAGAGCCTGGGCGGTGTCTCAAGGAGGACCGAAAATTTTGCCAGTATGGGCTCTGAAATTCCTGGCTTCAGCCCTGGCTTCATGGCATGGGTTTCCTTGGCAAAGCAGCTGCAGTGAAAGGATTGTGCTTCTCTATTTGGTATCTGATGGATAAGTCTAATTTGGGTGGATTCCAAGGGAACGTTAACCCCCTGACTACACTGTGCCAGCTGTAAAGTATGGTGGATGAGGGATAATGCCATGAAAGTGTTTTTCAGATGTTGGCTTTGGCCCCTTAGTTCCAATGAAAGTAAATCTTAATACTTCAGCATAGCAACACATTTTGAACATACTGTATGTATTTTCCATCTTTGCGGGAACAGTTTGAGGAAGGCCCTTTTATGCTACCCATGACAATGCCCAGTGTACAAGGTCCATAAAGGCATGATTGAGTGAAATTTGGTGTGGAAGAACATGACTGGCCACATAGAGCCCCAACCTCAACACCTCTGTGATGAACTAGGCTGGAGATTGTAAGCTCGACCTTCTCATCCAATACCAGCATCTGACATCATTAATGCTTTTCTGGATAAATGGGCAACAAAAATTCCCTTTCCAAAACCTTGTTGAAACGTTTTTTTAGGAGAGTGTAAACTGTAATGGGACCAAGCTCATATTGATGTCTCTGGATGGAGAATGTGAGGTCATAAAAGCTCCTGTAGGTTTAATATGGAGGAGTCACATACTTTTGTCCATATATTATATCTGTATCCCCATTAAGATGCCTTATAACAACTATATTTTACAGTCATATAGACAGATATGCCTAAGAGGCTGTTTTTCAGCTCAAGACACCCAGTTAGTATTGTGGTCCGAACACGGACTATAAAATAGGATCAGATGAATGCACATTTGGTCACTACTACTACAATACTAAGTTTCTTGCATTTCTGATCAAGAGAGGCTAGCAGGAAATCTGCCTATTATAATACAGACCAGTAATATTATGTTTAATTACATTTCGAGGCCACAATTTGCCCAACTTCCTTTACCAGGGAAGGATGAGATTTCCTTTATTATTTTGACATAATTACAATTATTAATGTTTGTCTGCATGCAGCCAGGTTCTACATTAACTGTTGCTAGGAACTTTTATGTAAGACTTGACTAATTACAGTGTCGGCACATAATTACTATTTTAAAATTGGCATGCAATTTTCTCATGTAGGAAGCAAATTTATTTGTATGCAAACTGACATCTATATTCTTTGGTTGCAAATAAAGGTATGGTTTAAGAAGGCTAATTGAGTTTTTAGTTGGAAAATACATTTATTTAGCATTGCAATCCGAGCTAAATACTGTAATTAGTCGCACAATTGTTTTGCATTCTTGCGTCCCAGCCATCACCATAAATATCTCTTCTGGATTTGTCCACATAAGCTCAGGTTCAGGGCTGTTTGGTAGTTTACTTAGATTATGTTCTTACATTGTCCCCTTTAATACGTTAAAGGGATCTTGGATTTGCCAAATTAAACTACTAACAACACTTATTCCTGTACAGACATGATTTTATATAATGTTTCTGAAACTTACTTTTAATCTGGTGCATGCAATAACCTAAATTTTCTTGGGGAGTCATACAGGTGGGCTGTTCCTGTGAATAGTCATAACAAAGGACTCTTTTCGGCTTGTCAATCATACCAGAGTTGGCTTGACTATTTACTGGATAACTAGATGACTACTTGTGAGTAATTAGCATATTGAATGTGCTGGATTAAAGGTTTAATTTTTAAAACTGTGCCTTATCAGAGATTTTATATGAAAGGCTGTCTGTAATTTTGTAGAAGTCAGAAATATCCATGTGGCCGGTTCCCTTTATGGGTGAATGCACAGGAGCACTCCTTTTGCAAAGCCTTGCCAGCATTTGCAGTGTGGAGTTCCAGCTTGTGGTGACGTCGCACATCAGTCAGTGAGCTGGCACTTACAGGAGCTTCTCACAAAATTAGATATCATCAAAAAGTTAATTTATTTCACTTCTTCGATACAAAAAGTGAAACTCCTATATTATATAGCGTCATTACAAACAGAGTGATCTATTTCAAGTGTTTATTTCTGTTAATGCTGATGATTATGGCTTTTAGCCAATGAAAATCCAAAAGTCATTATCTCAGTAAATTAGAATAATTAACAAAAAACATCTGCAAAAGCTTACTAAGTGTTTAATAAGGTCCCTTAGTCTGTTTCAGTAGGCTCCACAATTATGAGGAAGACTGCTGGTTTGACAAATGTCCATAAGGCAGTCATTGACACACTCCACAAGGAGGGTAAGCCACAAAATGTCATTGCTAAAGAAGCTGTAGCTGACTTGTGGAAATGGCCGCTAACGTGGCATACCTTGATCAGAAGCTCTGGCTAATCTGGGTTGGTTTTCAGAAGCTGAACTACCAAAGATGAACACATAAGCCAAGATTGGTACGTGTGTGAGCTTGCCAAACTTCAGAGCCGCTACTTAGTGACGACCATTATCACACACGACCATGCCTCGTTGTATGTTCAGTGGCGACAGCCACAAATCTATCTGTTATTTCTTTCAATAACTGTAACGGTGTATGGTTTGTCTCATAGAAAATTTTAGCTTCAGCAGAGCCTGTTGCAGCTTCACTAACGCAGTGCTGCAGAGCTTCCGACTGATGTGGACGACGTGCTCTGAGATAACGCATCAGAGATGGAGGATGAGTAGGAGCATAATGGGGTGCAGGAACTGGTGTAGGAGGTTGAGGAAATTCTGATAGAAATAGGGCCACCAATCCTCTGTGTTGGTAGTACATGAACCGTGCCAGGGCAGGATCCGGCTCCAGCCTCCACAATGTTTACCCAGTGTGCAGTCAGGGAAATGTAGCATCCCTGGCTAAAAGCACTTGTCCACATGTCTGTCGTTAAGTGGACAATCCCAGTAAGTGCGTTGGTAAGGGCACAGATGGTAAAAGGCGGGGATGCCACACCATGAGATAGTGGTGGCTAGGGACCGAGTACCGAGGTACAACTGCAGCCATGAGTTGGCGGTAATCCTCTATCTAAACTTACTTTTTCATTTCAAGTTCTTGGGTAGGGACAGCTAAATGCTGTGCTGGAACAAGGATTTGGAAGTGCTTGATAATGGTGCCTCAAAATGTGCAAGGACAGGTGTAGGGCGGGAGGCATCTGCGCCAGTGTCATTGACAGGGAATTGGCAAGCACCTTGCACAGAGAAAGAGGCAGTGGTGTCACCCGCTGGCACCAATTGTGGATCCAGGTGTTTGGCCCACAGAGTAGGGTTCTTAGATGACATATGCCTAATCAAGCTGGTGGTGGTTAGGCTCTTAGTGGTCAGGCCACTGCTAATCTTGGCATGGCACAGGTTATAAATGATAGTTTTTTTGCCTCAGAACTTTCTTTAAAAAGTCCCAGACTGGAGAAAACCTAACTCTTTGATGGAGAAATTCACAAAATGTCGGTGCTCTGTGGAACAGTCCCCCTCCAGCACTGCTGGCATCGCTTTGCATGCCAGTTTCCCAGGTTGGGTCAGTGACTCATCTTCCACTGCTACACCATTTCCTCCTGATTTGGTGACTTAACAACAACCTGACTTATTGGCAACTCTGTCTCATCATCTACCTGTTTAGACAAAATTTGCAGTTCCCCACTGTCATCTTCTTGTGACCGTGGTTGCTCTAAGTTTTGTGCGTTACTAAAAAGCATGTCCTCCTGTCCCTCTTGGAACACACAGGGTAAGAGGCCACAATCAAAAAATGATGAAGTAAAGAACTCGAAGTGTCCTAGTGTGGGATTATTGGTTTCCTGGGACTCGACATGGTGGGAGGAAGGAAGATCAGTATGAGGATTATGTGATCCAGACTCTTGGGTGGTGAGACTGGACTGTGTAGAAGACTGGGTGGTGCTGCCAAGCATGCTGGAAGCATTAACTGCTATCCAACTGACCACCTGTTCGCAGTGATGTGGCTTAAGAAGTGGTGTCCCATGCCTCCCTGCAAACTGGGATAGGGAACTGTGTGTGTCGTGGATGGGCGTGTTGCTTGTGCTCAAGCAACAGGCGCAGTTGCACTTGCCCTACATCCTCGCCATCTCTGCAACATTATCAGCACTTCCACTTCCCCATCCCTTAATGTCCACCTTACACATTTTCTAATTGCTAGGTCGCTAGAAACCAAGTTTCCTTGATTAATTTAAACAAAAAAAATTTAAATTAAAAAAAAAATTGTCACCTGTAGCAAATTTAGACCACTGTAATTTCACACAAGGCACGTTAAACTTAATGGATGACAATAGTCAAATTTTTTTTTAATTGAATGTTTGCTGTTCCCTGCATTCCCTTGCGGTGGCCATACACATTACATGGCTGTTTGATGATGCTTCAGCCAGTCGGTAATCCGACAGCCATTTCAGCCAACTCTCCCATAGGAGTACTCGCTCGGCCGATCACACCTGTGTTCTCTCTAAGAAAGCTGCAGACTGACGCATTGTTAGGCGGTTTATCTTGTGGAAAACAATGCGATTAGCAGTCTGAAATTAAAAATAAAGATTATTATTATTAAATCGGAAATGCACGATTGACATCACTTTTGATTTTCAGTTGGCCGGCGCACCCAGGTACAAAAGACCATCAGCCAAACCCGTCGATGTCCGTGGATTTAGCAGATATTAGTCTAATGTGTATGGGGTTCTTTACACATCCATTGACTTCAAGGAATGTTTCCAAAATTTCCGTTTATAAATGTCAATCATTGCTGTGGAACCCCAAATAATTTATTCTAATGTTTGCAATGAATGGTCATAGCCAGAAAGTACTGTATATGTGCAATTGATAGTCTTCCTAGTTTATCAGCGTATTTCTCCGATGTAGCCATTTGCATCAAACTGGTTATTTCATGAAAAACCCTGTGAATAAGAACACAGAAAAAATAAGTAATGCAAATCTATTTAATTAGGACTTGAAAAATGTTACAAATATAAGCAATCATCCATATTGATGGCTATAGCTACTTGCTTTAGCTGTCAATACATTGCAATGCCCTTCCTATAGCTTATAGCCGTTATATGATTGTAACTGTTGAGAGAGGGATACGTTTTTTCCTTGATGCATAGTTTTCTCATTGTCTCTGACTGTGTGACATTTTTTGCTTGGTTCAGCACATCTCTATAGCTCGGCAGGCCACCTCTCCACAGGATTTAAAACTCTGTGCCCTTAGAGTCAAGTCTAGGCGCCTGCTTAAGAAGCCATCTCGCCAGGGTTTTAGCCTTTTCAGCATGCACTCCCACCTCTTTCTTTTGTCCGCTTGTTACACGATTATAAGTGAACAAAAGCTTTAAAGAATTTTCCAGGACGACAAGGCATTCTGTCCACCCCACAGACCACAAGGAATCACACCCTACTACTCATGCATTTAGGAATAAAGGGTCTATGGAACAACTTGCAAATCAATGTAGATGATACACACCTGCTACGAGTGTAATTTGTAATGGTTAATTCTAGCAATTAAGGAAAAAGGTTTCCAACCATCCAAATTCTTTTGCTATATGGTTTCATACTTACCCAAATCCAATAGTTCTTACCACTTAGGGTTTTCCCCAATTGTATCTTGCCTAGGCAATTATCTGACAATTTTTTTTTAGTGCAGGTTTCTATAAAGCAGGGGTGTAACTACCACAGTCACCCATCAATGCCAGTGCCTATTTCAGCTAGATGTGCGTCCGAGGAAGCAAAATCAGCTAAAATGTATTGCGGCACAAAAATACACTGCCACCCTGCACTGCAAAACATGCAGTCAGACAATCAGAGGCCGACAGCTGACATTGGCGTGCTTATCATGAGCGCCGTACGGCAGTGACATCATGCGCTTCCCATGACTGGCACGCTGGAGTCAGCTGCAGGCTATAGTAGAGGACACCAAGTGTCATTAGAGCGGACGAAGGTAACAAAAATGTATTTATTTTTACTGTGTAAGAGAATAGCAGTAGGACATTGTACCAGAAAAGAGCCCAGAATGGGGGTCATTATACCAGGAAGGGGATCAGGATGGGGTACATTATTATAGGATGGGGGACATTATTACAGAAAGGGGATAGGACAAGGGACAATATTACAGAAAAGATTCGGGATGTGGGACATTGTTACTAGAAGGGGCTTGGACAGAGGAAATTATTATAGGAAGGTACCAGAATAGGGACATTACTAGATGGAGGGTGAACATGCATGTCTTTATATGATCTAGAATGCTACAAGCGCCCATATATCTTACTAACATGGAGGTTGGGTCCCAAGTCCAAATTTTGCACTGGGGCCCATTGGACTCTAGTTATGCCACTGCTACAAGGTATCAGAAATGTTATTATAAAACACTAATTATAGGATTTATAAATTGCAGGAGTCTTTGGACTTCTCATTCTCAGCAGTAACTGAGAGCACAGTTTTACAGAGTAACCCCTCTGCATGTTCACAATTGTAATATCCAAGTGACGTAGGTTGATTCATTAAAGAACTTCAGTAGTTCTCACAGGGCTGTTCCCCCTGTTGAAGTTCGTGCCACCCAACTATCAGCGGTAGATCTATCGAGAATAATGCCCCATTGTTGTTGTTATGGACAGACAGCTGTAGGCGAACATTACGCACTGGTAAACACGCTGTATCTTCTTAGGGTCTACAAGTCTAGGCTTCTTAATTCTTCAGATGCTATAATTATAACACCGAGTGCATTAAATCATTATTCATACAGGAAAATTGCTTTGCATATACCTGCAGCATTGTTTGCTCGTCACATGCTTCTGTCATGACCTCACTTGCTAATTCATCTCCTCCTCTTTGGGATTTGTTGAGTAACCTTTCACTATTTCTACAGACAGAATTTAAGGGAAAGTGGTGTTTCCCAGCCTAAATAACATAGAGTATACTGTATGTTGTGGCAACCAAAAGGGCTTCCTCCACCTCAAGTCGAGCGGTCTTCTGCTGCAACAATAGAATACTATTAAATAGTTAATTTATTTCTGTTCTTTAACACAAAATGTGAAACTCATATATTATAAAGTCTTTACAAACAGAGTGATCTATTTTAAGTGTTTATTTCTGTTAAGATTGATGATTATGGCTTACAGCCAATGAAAACCCAGAAGTCATTATCTCAGTAAATTAGAATAATTAACAAAAAACACCTGCAAAGGCTTCCTAAGCGTTTAAAAAGGTCCCTTAGTCTGTTTCAGTAGCTCCATAATCATGGGGAAGACTTCTGATTTGACAGATGTCCAGAAGGCAGTCACTGACACACTCCACAAGGAGGCGAAGCCACAAAAGGACATTGCTAAAGAAGCTGTCTGTTCACAGAGTGCTGTATCCAAGCATATTAATGGAAAGTTGAGTGGAAGGAAAAAGTGTGGTAGAAAAAGGTGCAAATGCAACCAGGATAAACGCAGCCTGGAAAGGATTGTTAAGAAAAGGTCATTCAAAAATTCTGTTGAGATTCATAAAGAGTGGACTACTGCTGAAGTCATTGCTTCAAGAGCCGCCACACACAGACGTATCCAGGATATGGGCTACAACTGTCACTTTCCTTGTGTAATAAAGTGCACTAGAGTTGCTTCAAATCAATTCTCAGGACTAAAGCCATTGGTCACGTCTGTAATTTTGGCTGCTGGATGGAAGCCTTAAGAGTCAACTCCTGCCTGACGGCATTCAGGCTCTTTCTATGAATAGCTGGCCTGGTACAACATCATGGTTGCAACATGACACACATTTGACATTGCAGCAGTCCGGATAATTTAAAAGCAGAGCCACGGATGCCATCAGGAAGCGATTCTTGGGGCTCCAGTTCAGCGGCCACAATTTACTGATTGGTGGGGTCCTGCGAATTGGTTCACATGATTTCTAGTGGGCGTGTGTGTTGGCTGAGTCAGAGGTCTCATGTTTGGACGCAGTAGGTTTCTGCCCCACAGGCTCCATTCTAGGTGGGGACAGGCTCTATGTAAGAGGTAGTTTAGCATGCCTGGCGGTGAGATGGTCAAACAGTGACCTCATCAATGATCTGAGCAGTGTCGCACATCCAAGGACCATCTGAACAGGTGACAGTGAGGGGGATCTGTGGTTGGAAAAGACCTAAGATCTGACTGGTTGGTCTCATCTAATTGCTTATGATGTGGAGTTGCTGTTTTTATTTGGCCAGCTGAAAAGAGATAAAGACAGCCCTCAATATTGCATGCATATGCCAGCTACTTCAAAACAATTGTGATAAGAGACTGTTCCAGTTACCATAAAACCTCTGTGTCACAACTTTGAAGTATAACTGGTGAGCTTCTGTGCATGTATCTGTGAAGCTTGTGCCCTTGTTGTTCTGCTGTAATCACTATGCCAGTTGTCTAATGCTGAGTAAACATTTTTTCAGGCAGTGAATCACTGCACAACCCTTGAGTGGTAGTATCGGAGTAAGGCTGGGGTCACATGGCCGTCGATTCTGTCATGCAAGAGAATCGAGCCAATTATGCTAATGTTACCCAGATCAAACCGTGACCATGTATGATCTGAGTGTCACCTTTAGTGTGATCTGATTCTCTTGCATGAAAGAATCAGATCTCAGGTGCGAAGAAGATGGAGAACTTCATTTCTCCATTTTCTCAATTCTCTATGTCTGCTGTAATCGCACTGCACTGACATCCAAGAGCAGTCCGATGTTTCACATTCATCCATAGACTTGTATGGGTCTGATACGATTATCAGATGCACTTTCAGCATGCTGTGATTGTTTTTTGAAAAAAGCACTGGTTGGCACTGCTCCATAGTACAACATTGGTCCGAGTGCTCACCGATAAAACATAAGATTGCACTCGGCTGTGTTATACGGTCATGTGAGCGAGCCCTAGGAGCTATAGACCACAGACAAACCTGATGGACAGAGATTCTGCCTGGGGTCTTCAGTCAATCCCTATGTCATGTTTCATTAAAAAAGGCAGATTTAGATGTAGAAAATGTTCCTAGAATCAAAATGCCCAAAAATCCATAAGTTCATCAAATTGATTTCACAATACTGTTTTGTTTTTTTATAACAATCTTTACTTGATGAGACAAATTCGACAAATCAAACAAGTTATGTTCACAGGTTTTTCAAGACATGCACTAATGCAACCAGTACATCAATCCACATCATTATACATAAATGTCAAAAACCTCCCATTATTTTCTTTGTCATAACAATTAAGTTTATCCTTTTTAAAATTTCCAATCTTGAACTCATCATAACCATAGGTGGTAAAGGAAAACAAACAGCAAATTAAGCCCAAAAAATATATATATTTACGCATGTTTATTAAAAATGTTGCTTATGGGTCTGTGCAATGGTAAGTACCGTATATACTCGAGTATAAACCGACCCGAGTATAAGCCGACCCCCCTAGTTTTGCCACAAAAAACTGGGAAAACTTATTGACTCGAGTATAAGCCTAGGGTGGAAAATGCAGCAGCTACCGGTGAATTTCAAAAATAAAAATAGATGCTCCATACCGTTCCTTATGGCCCCATAGATGCTCCATATAAAGCTGTGCCACATATAATGCTCCATACATTTTATTATGGCCCGATAGATGCTCCATATAAAACTGTGCCATATAGAATGCTCTGCACCGTTCATTATGGCCCAATAGATGCTCCATATAAACATGTGCAATATATAATGCTCTGCACCGTTCATTATGGCCCCATAGATGCTCCATAAAAAGCTGTGCCATATATAATGCTCTGCACCTCTGACCTGCACAGTCACAGCAAGAGGACGCGGAAGACGGAGCGGCACCCGGCGGGTGGAACGTGGACAGGTAAATATGAGATACTCACCTGCTCCGGCGTCCCTGGCTCCTTATCCCGGACAGATGGTCTCCAGGTGCCGCAGCCTCTTCCTCTGTCAGTGGTCACCATTACCACTCATGAGAGGAATGAATATGCGGCTCCACCCCTATGGGAGTGGAGTCTATATTCATAACTTTAATGAGCGGTACCATGTGACCGCTGAACAGAGGAAGAGCTGCGGCACCCGAAGACCATGGGACAGGCAGGAACAGCGACAGGAGCACCCGGACTAGGTGAGTATATGACAGTCCTCTCTCCCCCTCACCCGCCGACCCCACCGCCGATCATGACTCGAGTATAAGCCAAAAGGGGCACTTTCAGCCCAAAAATTTGGGCTGAAAATCTCGGCTTATACTCGAGCATATATGGTATATGCTTGTGTCTGAGCATTATATTTTTAGTTTACCAATTGTACCTTTGATTTCTTCCATGTTAAACCATGAGATGTGATGAAATGTCTTCATCATATGTGATACAGGAAAGATATATATCTTGGTTAAATTTCTAGTTGTGTATAGCTATACTATAGTGAGAAGATAGTATTCTGCTACAGATGGATCTGGATAAGTTGGAAACGTGGGCTCAGAGGCGGCAGATGTGGTTTAACAATGATAAATGTAAGGTTATACACATGGGAAGAAGGAATCAATATCACCATAACACACTGAACGGGAAACCACGTGGTAAATCTGACATGGAGAAGGACTTGGGGATCCTAGTTAGTGATAAACTTACCTGGAGCAGCCAGTGCCAGGCAGCGGCTGCCAAGGCAAACAGGATCATGGGGTGCATTAAAAGAGGTCTGGATACACATGATGAGAGCATTATACTGCCTCTGTACAAATCCCTGGTTAGACCGCACATGGAGTGCTGTGTACAGTTTTGGGTACCGGTGCTCAGGAAGGATATAATGTAACTAGAGCGAGTACAAAGGAGGGCAATAAAATTAATAAAGAGGATGGGGGAGCTGCAATACCCGGAGAGATTAGCAAAATTAGGTTTATTTAGTCTAGAAAGATGACTGAGGGGTGATCTAATAACCATGTATAAGTACCGTATTTTTCGGACTATAAGATGCACTTTTCCCCAAAAAAAAATTGTGAGGAAAATGGGGGGGGTGCGTCTTATAGTTCGAATGCAGGCTTACCGGCAATGGTGTGGGGATGATGAGGCGGTGAGCGGTATAGCGTGAGCAGGGTCCCTTCCACAGGTGAGGTGATGCCGCTGATCGGTATCCAAGGAGAGCAGCAGAGCCGGGTGAATCACGGCTTTCTCGGTGGAGGTGGCTATCTTCCTGAGGCCGCGCATGCGCAGATTGAGTTCTCTGCTTCCCGGGGCTTCAGGAAAATGGCCACAGGAGGCCGCGCGTGCGCAGATTGAGATCGCGGTGGCCATTTTCCTGAAGCAGAGTTCGCAGATTGAGATCTCAGCTTCAGGAAAATGGCCACCGTGATCCCCATCTGCGCATGCGCTGCCTCCCACAGCCATTTTCCTGAAGCCCCGGGAAGCAGAGCACTCAATGTGCGCATGCGCGGTCTCAAGAAGATGGCCACCGCCACCGAGAAACCGATGATTAACACAGCTCTGCTGCTTACCTTGGAGGTGACCACACGTCTGCCGCCGCCACAGCACTGCCTTAACCCCCCAATGGACACCAGGCCATGGCATCGCCCACCTAAGCAGGAAGGGACCGTGCTCAGGTGCACGCTGTACCACCCACCATGCCTCGGCAACACCGCACCTCTGCCGACACCATGCCTCCTGTGACCCTGCTCTGCCACCGCCAGCCCTCAGGTAAGATACCGTACCTCAAATTCGGACAATAGGACGGACCCCCATCTTATAAAAAATCTTTTTTTCTGCAATTTTCACCCCAAATTTGGGGTGCGTCTTATGGTCCGGTGCATCTTATAGTCTGAAAAATATGGTATATAAGGGGACAATACAAATATCTCTCCGAGGATCTGCTTATACCAATGAGGGCATTCTCTGCTTCTGGAGAAAAGAAGGTTTTTCCACCAACATAGAAGAGGATTCTTTACTGTTAGGGCAGTGAGAATCTGGAATTCCTTGCCTGAGGAGGTGGTGATGGCGAACTCAGTCAAGGGGTTCAAGAGAGGCCTGGATGTCTTCCTGGAGTGTAACAATATTGTATCTTATAGTTATTAGGTTATTTAGAAGGATGTAGATCTGGGGATTTATTTTGACGGAATAAAGGCTGAACTAGATGGACAAATGTCTTTTTTCGGCCTTACTAACTAGGTTACTGAGAAGATAGCGGCACACCACTAATAAAAAAAACGAAAAAAAAAAACTTTATTCAGGCATAGCAAGCCACATTAAAACATGATGTGGCCAGATAAGTTCTTATCAAAGGTAATGAGATTCCCCCCTCTATTTTAGACAAGAACAGTTTTTTGGTCTTTTCTCTTGCCACAAGAAAAGTATAATTGCTGACTGTAGCCTCTGTACATTTAACACAATGCTGTTAAGGTTCAGTTGCCTATTAGTACCCAGGCTCCCTAGGTAGAATAAGGTATTCGTATTTTGCCTTGTCCTTTAACTTAAATTCTTCTTTTGTCAGACAAGAAACTTGCAGACATCGGTCAGCACTAAGTACAATGTAGACTCAATTCAACATGTATTAGACTCAATTCTTGTAGTGTCGGTAGAATGCCTTACTGTAAAAGCTGTGAAAATAAATGTCAGAATTGTAGCAGGAAGGACAGAAAGCGGTCTTGCCTGCTTTTTGAGGTACTTAACCGCAGTAAACTTCTACCGTGGAAAAAAAAAATATTTTGTCTTCCTAGTAACTGATCTATAACATGACGGCATCCTAATTGTATGAGTGATCTCGCTGACCTGTAATATCCTGACAGGCAGGAGTTGGGGATGTGGTGTTGAGTTTCCTACTCTGTAATGGCAATCTGTTTCCGTCAATTACATGTCATTTTTTTCTCTATCATTGAATTATTGAAACCATGTCATTAGTATTCAATTTGCCACTAAAACGGAACAGATTCACTAATTAGACTTGGCTGCTTAAAGAAAATATGTCAAATGAAATATTAAAAAGTATGTTAAAGAGATTGTCCAGGCTTCCTGCAGATAAAGTCTCGTAGTAATCCTAAAAATATATAAAAAAAATCAGCAAGATTGGCCACCCCTCTTATGTTTATGTGAGCAAAAGTCATATCCTGGGTGAGATAAGGGTCAGGCAGTTGGGTTTCAATATGCTAAATCCTTTTGTTCTGACACTAGAAGTCTAGAAGTGTCTGGCAGTGACTTTAGCCCCTTATACACATTAGACCAGTGTTCCCCAACTCCAGTCCTCAAGAGCCACCAACAGGTGGTGTTTTCAGGATTTCCTTAGTATGGCCCAGGTGATGGAATTGTTGCCTGTCTAGATGATGGAATTCTCACCTGGGCAATACTAAGGAAATCCTGAAAACATGACCCGTTGGTGGGTCTTGAGGACCGAACTTGGAGAACACTGCATTAGACTAATGTTGGCCGCACCCGCTAACATAGATGGGTTTGTCCAACATTCTAATGTGTATGGGGGCACCATCCAGCTGATTGTTGAAGGAGAGTGTGCCACATTTCAGATTGACAATTGCTTTGTTCTCCCAGAGATAAGCCAATACCAGCCATGTCAATCAGCAGCTTTCTCATAGAGAACATAGGAGTGCACAGCCAAGCGAGCGCTTGTTTTTGGGACAGACAGCCGATATGACTGTCAGACGAATGATCGTCCAAAGCATGGTTCGGCAACAGCCATCTAATAGTGTGGGGGCCTTTATTCCCATCTCCTCACACATGCATGCTTAGGCTATGCTCCAGTACTGATCCGTAAGAGTGGATCCAGCAGAAATCCATTAGGAAAAAAGTTGTACTGACACAACTTTTTTGTCCGTTTTAGTCATTAATTGATCTCTGCCAAATTCTGCCAGAAATAGATGATGGTACGGATGCCGCATTCTGAAGCATTCACTGTTGGGTCTCTAGAGATGTCAACATTGTTATCTGACATCCGAAGGAGACATCTTTGAACACAGGACAACATGTAGATTACCTTGCCAATATATTTTACTCCTTTTGTCTTCTATAAATCTACCATGTGCTGCTAAGTTTGGAGATGGTGTGTTTGTTAATGGTTTCACAGGCTGATGGCTGGAATCGGTTGATCGTCCAGCACAGACCTATGGCATAAGACTAGAACCATTGGTCCCATTAGTATTACCAACAATGAGATGCATAGCATTATGCACATTGCCAAGGTCTGTAAAGTATCATCTCTGTGTAATAAAACTTTCAGCAAAATTAAGGTACCGTCACATATAACGATATCGTTGACGATATCGTTGCTTTTTGTGACGTAGCAACGATATCGTTAATGAAATCGTTATGTGTGACAGCGACCAACGATCAGGCCCCTGCTGGCGCTTAGTAACCCGATTTTTACCCTGGTTACCCGGGGACTTCGGGATCTGTGTGACAGCTCTCCAGCAACCAAACAGCGACGCTGCAGTGATCGACATCGTTGTCGGTATCGCTGCAGCGTCGCTTAGTGTGACGGTACCCATGTTCACACAGTGCGTTTTTAACTGCGGAACCGCCGCGATTTTGCCGCTGCGGGTCCGCAGCTGTTTTCTATGCAGGGTACAGTACAATGTACCCTATGGAAAACAGGAACCACTGTGCCCACATTGCGGAAATGCACTAAAAAAGCCGCGCTGAATAGCTGCGGTAAAAAAGAAGTACCATGTCACTTCTTTGTGCAGAACTGCAGCGGTTCTGCACCCATAGACCTCCATTGTGAGGGTCAAACCCACAGTAAAACCCGCAGACGAAAAAAATATCTGCGGGTTTTCTGCGGTTTGTGGTGCAGAACCGCTGCAGCAGGAAGTGCGTGGGCGGAGTGTGGCTGTCCCCCCGTGCCCCAATCCCACCCCCCCATGCTCCGATGCCACCCCCCGTGCTCCGAAGCCCCCCCCCCGTGCCCTCATCTCCCCCCCTTATACTTACCGGGCCTCCCGGTGTCCGTCCGGCCGTCTTCTCCCTGGGCGCCGCCATCTTCCAAAATGGCGGGCGCATGCGCAGTGCGCCTGCCGAATCTGCCGGCCGGCAGATTCGTTCCAGGCACATTTTGATCACTGTGATAACCTCACAGTGATCAAAATAAAAAAAAAGGTAAATGACCCCCCCCCCCCTTTATCACCCCCATAGGTAGTAACAATAATAAAATAAAGAATTCATTTTTTTTCCCCCACTACAGTTAGAACTAGGGTTAGGGGTAGGGTTAGGGGTAGGGTTAGCGTTAGGGGTAGGGTTAGGGTATTTTCGGCCATTTTAACCCTAAAAAAAACTTCCTAGAAAACACACAGACTCTGCAGAGAAAACTGCATAAAAAACCGCACTAAAAATCGCATCAAAAAACGCATCAAACGCACCAAGAACGCACCAAAAAACGCACCTGCGTTTTCTGCCAAGAGCTGCGGTTTTTAGTGCAGAAAAAAACAGCAGGGAAATCAGGAACGTGTGAACATGGCCTTAGACTATTCTTCAGTTTGTAACCATTTTAATATCCAGGCTTGCTGTCGGAAAATGTTAACTTTGTTGCTTACATTAAAAGGTAAAAAACTTATCCTGACTTAATATTTCTTACAGCTGAGTGATTGTCTCTGTTGTATCCAAGTTAGACAATACTTAAAGACATAAAACGTCTCTTCTCCAGACTGATAAATATATTAGAGCTGTAAAAAATAGAAACATCAACAAAGAAACAAGAATGTCCCCATTTAATATCAGAACAGATACATTTAGCAGGTATGCTCTGTTACCAGATGCAGAACTTTTTTTATTGTGTAATTGATTTTTATTTACATAAAATAGGAAACCCCCTTTATATGTTTGTGTATACTATTTTTATGTACTCCAGCTGTACTTTTCTTTTCACTGGTAAAAGTGTTTATTTAGTCTTTCCGTTTCTTTTGCCCCTATTTTCCTTAGAAGTAAAAGCTCATCCATTGTGTCTCTAGTAGTTATATCCATCTTACATAACTGCCTATCAACACACATCCTCTTTTCCTAATACCTATTAGTAGGAAGCAAGCTGTTTGCCCAGGTGATAATGGGATGCCGCTGAATCTGTGATTAGGGGATTTGTAAAGTGAGCCGATGATGGGCGCAGGTTGTGTTATTATTAGCGCTGGTTGGTTTGTTTTCATTCTATTTTTTTTCTGTGATTTCAGCTTCCCCCATATCTGTCTGTGCACATCCCCTTGACAAACAATCCTCATCACCTCTGAGAAATTCCTTTTATTTGTCTGGTTTCCACCCACCTGTAAGGATTACATGTTCATGCCATGCTTGGCTTCACCTCATTTCAAAGCGAAGAGTCAGACTCCCACCAAAGAGCTAGATCTGTGAACTTGACTTATATATATATATATACATTGCTCAAATGAATAAAGGGAACACTAAAATACCACATGCTAAATATCATTGGATTAAATATTTCAGTTCTTTCATTTGCAAATCTTAATTCATTACATAGTGGAATGTATTAAGAACAATAAAACTTAAAAAGGATCAATGTAAATCAATATTAATATCCCATGGAGGTCTGGATTTGGAATGATGCTAAAAATCCAAGTGGAAAATCAAGTTACAGGCTGATCCAACTTCAGTGAAATTGCCTCAAGACAAGGAAATGTTGTTCAGTAGTGTGTGTGGCCTCCACATGCCTGTATGACCTTCCTGCAACGCCTGGGCATACTCCATATGAGGCGGCAGATATTCTCTTGAGGAATCTCCTCCCAGACCTGGATTAAAGGGTCAGTCAATTCCTGGACAGTCTGTGGTGCAACGTGGCATTGGTGGATGAAACGAGACATGATATCCCATATGTGCTTGAATGGATACAGGTTTGGGGAATTGGCAGGCCAGTCCATAACTTCAATGCCTTCATCTTGCAGGAACTGCTGACACACTCCAGCCACATGAAGCCTAATATTGTCATGCATCAAAAAGAACCCAGGGCCCATTGCACCTTCATATGGTCTCACAATGGGTCTGAGGGTCTCAACCCGGTACATAATGGCAGTCAGGGACCTCTGGCTAGCACATGGAGGGCTGTGCAGCCTTCCAAAGAGATTCCTCTTTACACCATTACTGACCCACTGCCAAACTGGTCATGCTGGAGGATGTTGCAGGCAGCAGAACATTCTCCACGGCTTCTCCAGACTCTGTTACGCCTGTCCCGTGCTCAGTGTGAACCTGCTCTTCTCCGTGAGGAGCACAGGGTCGAATCTGCCAATCTTGGTATTCTCTGGCAAATGCCAATCTCCCTGCACTGTGTTGGGTTCGAAGTACAATACCCACTTGTGGACGATTGGCCCTCATACCACCCTCATGGAGTCTGTTTCTGACAGTTTGAGCAGACACATGGATGTTAGTGGCCTGCTGGAGGTAATTTTGCAGGGCTCTGCCACTTCTGCTCATTGCACAGAGGAGGCGGTAGCGGTCCTGCTGCTGGGTTGTTGCCCTCCTACGGCCACCTCCACATCTCCTGGTGTATCAGCCTGTCTCCTGGTATCTTCTCTATGCTCTGGACACTGTGCTGACAGACACAGCTACCCTTCTTGCCACAGTTTACATTGATGTGCCATTCTTGATGAGCTGCACTACCTGAGCAAACTTCCGTGGGTTGTACAGTAGACCTCGCCTCATGCTGCTCTACCTCTAGGGGTGAGAGCAATGACAAAATGCAAAAGTGACCAAAACAGTAGCCAAAAAAGATGAGAACAGAGAAATGGTATGTGGTCACCCCCTGCATAACCTCTCTTTTATAGAGGTAGTTTTGCTAATTACCGATCATTTCTAGCTGTTGTCTATTCCATTTGCACAATAGCAGGAGAAAATTATTCACAATCAGTGTTGCTTCATAACTGGACAGGTTGATTTCACAGAAGTGTGATTGACTTGGAGTTACATTGTGGTGTTTATGTGTTCCCTTAATTTTTTTTTGATCATTGTATATATGTGTAATCATCAAGTTATCTGCAATGTTAGCCCAGGGTCACGTGATCGTAGACTCTCTCATCCAAGAGAATCTGGTCGATTATGCTAATGACACTCTGATTAGATTTTGATCCAAATGTCAGCTTCTCAATCTTCCCCATTCTATGAGTCCACGGAAATCAGACTGCACTAGGATGTCATCTGAGTGTAGTCAAATTGTTTCCACGCACCCATAGAGTAGAATTGAAGAGTCTCGTCCAATTTCTGTGTCAAATAGCAGCATGATGCAATTTATTTATTTTTTAATGCCGAATCTTTAAAAAAAGCAATGATCAGCACTGCCCCACTATATATAATTGGTTCGAGTGCTATCCAATAAAAGATGTGATAGCACTTGTCCGATTAATACGGTGATGTGAGCGAGCCCGTACAGTGATGTTATCTTGTGAAGGATCAGAGCTGTGCAATGGTACAGCTGAGCTGATGTTTGTTATCCACCATATTCTCGCTGTGTGTGGCTGCTTATTGTGGTTCCCACGTTCTTCTGTATGTTTAAATGCAAATCTCCCATTCCTTGTGACATCTGTGTTTCAAGGAGACTTTTCAATATGCTCCGCTACCATCTTGTCGTGTCAGATGTTCTGATCCCGGCTGACTGGACCTTTCATCCCATTGTGATTTGAAGCTGCCCGTCTTTACAAACATGGAAGGCATCAATATCATCTTGAATCGCGCCTTTTATCCTCTTCATCCTCAAGTTAAAGTGATTTGTGTATGGCTTTTATACTCCTGGCAGAGGCTGCAAGTCCTTTTGTTAGTTTTATGGTGGGTAAAGCCTGCCCTGTGGTCCTGGAGCACACGAGCTGCCATTGAACAGTAGTAAATCCTATCTTTTATATCTTTTATATCTTATGGCTCCAAATGCTGAAAATCTGTTTCTAATCTTTTTACAAATGGTCCATGAAGTAGATGCTTGAAAATTTTTGTTGACTATTACCAACTCTACTGTTCCCCGGAGACCAAGCTCCTAATTTATAGTACATACGATGGCTGGACTAGTGTTTGTGTAGGAAACGCTGGTAATATAATTTTTTATCTCACAGACAATTAGTACATTTTCCATATATGCAACTAAAGTCAGAGACCAACTTGTGCAGATAGTGAAAAAATGTGGTGGGGGGGGGAGGAGCAAATTATTTTTAACAGGGCCAAAGACTTGTAAAAAAATGTACCAATTAAGAATTCTAAGTTGATGTTTTAGTGCAGGGTGGGGCAATTAATTTTCCCAAAGGACCACATGAGAGACCATTACTGTTGCGGAGGGCCGAACCAATAGGTTGAAATTAATTCTGCTCAATATTATTACACTTAATAATAATAATGATAATAATAATAATGTCATCACATAATATTGAGCAGAATTAAGTATGCTGACATCTCACTATATACTATATGAGCCCACACACAGCCTCCTACATACAGTATGAGTCCCAACATAGCCTCCTACGTTGTAAGTTTGCCCACTGACAAAGATATGAACAGTCTATAATTTGAAGGGTGTGTTAATTTTAACATTGAGAGATAGCTTTGTCCAGGTCTATGATCTTATGATCTTGTCCCTGACACCCTTAGAAAGCTCTTTGGTCTTGCCGATGTTGTAGAGGTTAGTCTGACTGATAAATTGAGTCTGTGGACAGGAGTCTTTTATAAAGGTGACTATAATGTAAGAACTGTCTTTAATGCAGGTAATTAGTTGATTAGGAGCGTCTAACTGGTCTGTAGCAGCCAAAACTCCTAATGGTTGGTAGGGGATCAAATACTTATTTCTCACTGCAAAATGCAAATAAATCTATATAATTTATACAATGTGATTTTCTGGATTTTATTTTTGATATTTTATCTCTCAATGGTAAAATTAACCTACCCTTCAAATTATAGACTGTTCATGCCTTTGTCAGTGGGCAAACTTACCAAATCAGCAAGGGATCAACTACTTATTTCCCCCACTGTAAATATCCCATACTGTCTCCTGTGCACTAACGTCATCACGTCTGCCGTCTCACATGCTGGTTGGTGGAAGATGAAGCTGGTTGGTGGAAGATGAAGCCGGTGGCCCCGTCCTCAAGTGGTTCAAGTGGTTAACTATGGCATGTCACTTGACAAATGGCAAGATTTTAATATTAAAGGATGGTACTGTCTTGAATAGGGTCACCTTGACGTGGTGGGATGACTTTTACTTTTTTTTTTTTATCAAAATGATATTGACTAAGCACAATATATTATTTTTATGTACTATTGCTGTTTATTTTCTGGAAGATATTTGCTTATTGTGTTTTTATCTTTGGTTTGGTTTGTGATTATATATGTATGTGTAAGTATATATGTGTATGTATATATGTGTATGTATGTATATATATATATATATATATATATATATATATATATATATACACGTATACATATCACATTACATTTTTTCCAAATGCCTTTCAGATTGCTCCGTAACAAGGTGTCCTTTTGGAGTAAGCTGATCCCAGCAGTTAATGGCTTTTTTAACAATTTGACAACTCCTAGGTGTCTCTTTGCCACAAAGTATGTTCCATGACTTAATCTCCTCCAGGGCCTTACTCATATGATCCCTTAACTTCTGGCAAATATACGAAGAACTCTTGAAAAAAAAAAAAGGGACAATAGTTGCACTAGATGAGAAAACATTCGCAGGCAATGTGCACCCCTGCATTTCCTAAATGAGAGCTATCTCAGGAAGCACTCAGGAAATTGAGGCGTTTGGTCAGTAGTGCTGCCCAAGATATCCGGTTTTGACGTTTTGAAGAAAAAAAAATTGGAAACTACTAAATTTTCAAGTAAGGTATGCTTACTAATGAAAGATCTCTCAAAGTTTACTTAACAGGTGATTAAACAGGAAGCTGCTTTACTCCACAACTTTTGGAGCTTTAGCTTTTGCTTCTTGTTGGTTATGCTGCAAAGAGGATAGATAACACTGGTCAACGCAATTTTTCTGGCAAAAGGTTTTAAAGCCTATTTTAAGTCGATTTTGGCTGCTGATTATGAATATGAACTCCGTTTTTGGCTATCACATCAGGATTTCGAGATATTTTCAATTTTTGATGAAAATTACTCCTATCTAATGTTTTATGATAAAAACACATGATTTTCGATACTACATTGTAAATTTTTAATCAAGGAATAGCAAAGATTACAAAGTCTATGTACAGCAAATCAAATATACTTACAGAATTAAACTACAAAATATAAAAACACATATATATGGCACACAGATGAATGACAAATGGCAGTTATTTGAACTTTCTTTTCTTGGCTGATCCGTGATGTACAGCTTTTGGGTTGTCTCTCATCAAGCTCCAGCAATAGTCAGCCATCATATGTGAGTCCCACCGGCCTTGATACCGTTCTTCCATTGTTTTAATGTCCTGATGAAAACGCTCCCCTTGTTCCTCGCTCACATCCCCAAGGTTCTCTGGAAAAAAGTCCACATGGCTGTGTAAATAGTGAATCTTCATACTCATTCTACATCCAAGATTTCGCAGACTCATTAGTAGCTCTTCCACAATCTCTTCATAGTTGTCTGCTTTCTTATTCCCTAGAAATAGTTGTCTGCTTTCTTATTCCCTAGAAAATTCTGCACCACATTACAAAATGCATTCCAAGCTCCTTCTTCTCATTCATTGATGTGATAAAATTTGGGTCTCTCATAAGTGTTCTTATTTGAGGTCCATCAAATATTCCAGCCTTTTTCTTCTCTTCACTAAGACCAGGAAAAGTTGAACATACAGTTAGGGCCAGAAATATTTGGACAGTGACACAATTTTCGCGAGTTGGGCTCTGCATGCCACCACATTGGATTTGAAATGAAACCTCTACAACAGAATTCAAGTGCAGATTGTAACGTTTAATTTGAAGGGTTGAACAAAAATATCTGATAGAAAATGTAGGAATTGTACACATTTCTTTACAAACACTCCACATTTTAGGAGGTCAAAAGTAATTGGACAAATAAACATAACCCAAACAAAATATTTTTATTTTCAATATTTTGTTGCAAACACTGCCTTAAGTCTGGAACCCATGGACATCACCAAACGCTGGGTTTCCTCCTTCTTAATGCTTTGCCAGGCCTTTACAGCCGCAGCCTTCAGGTCTTGCTTGTTTGTGGGTCTTTCCGTCTTAAAGGTACCGTCACACTAGACGATATCGCTAGCGATCCGTGACGTTGCAGCGTCCTCGCTAGCGATATCGTCCAGTGTGACAGGCAGCAGCGATCAGGCCCCTGCTGTGCTGTCGCTGGTCGGGGAAGAAAGTCCAGAACTTTATTTGGTCGCTGGACTCCCCGCAGACATCGCTGAATCGGCGTGTGTGACACCGATTCAGCGATGTCTTCGCTGGTAACCAGGGTAAACATCGGGTAACTAAGCGCAGGGCCGCGCTTAGTAACCCGATGTTTACCCTGGTTACCATCCTAAAAGTAAAAAAAACAAACACTACATACTTACCTACAGCCGTCTGTCCTCCAGCGCTGTGCTCTGCACTCCTCCTGTACTGGCTGTGAGCGTCGGTCAGCCGGAAAGCAGAGCGGTGACGTCACCGCTCTGCTTTCCGGCCGCTGTGCTCACACAGACAGTACGGGAGGAGAGCAGAGCACAGCGCTGGAGGACAGACGGCTGTAGGTAAGTATGTAGTGTTTGTTTTTTTTACTTTTAGGATGGTAACCAGGGTAAACATCGGGTTACTAAGCGCGGCCCTGCGCTTAGTTACCCGATGTTTACCCTGGTTACCGACATCGTTGGTCGCTGGAGAGCGGTCTGTGTGACAGCTCTCCAGCGACCAAACAGCGACGCTGCAGCGATCCGGATCGTTGTCGGTATCGCTGCAGCGTCGCTAAGTGTGACGGTACCTTAAGTCTGGATTTGAGCAAGTGAAATGCATGCTCAATTGGGTTTAGATCTGGAGATTGACTTGGCCACTGCAGAATGTTCCACTTTTTGGCACTCATGAACTCCTGGGTAGCTTTGGCTGTATGCTTGGGGTCATTGTCCATCTGTACTATGAAGCGCCGTCCAATCAACTTTGCAGCATTTGGCTGAATCTGGGCTGAAAGTATATCCCGGTACACTTCAGAATTCATCCGGCTACTCTTGTCTGCTCTTATGTCATCAATAAACACAAGTGACCCAGTGCCATTGAAAGCCATGCATGCCCATGCCATCACGTTGCCTCCACCATGTTTTACAGAGGATGTGGTGTGCCTTGGATCATGTGCCGTTCCCTTTCTTCTCCAAACTTTTTTCTTCCCATCATTCTGGTACAGGTTGATCTTTGTCTCATCTGTCCATAGAATACTTTTCCAGAACTGAGCTGGCTTCTTGAGGTGTTTTTCTGCAAATTTAACTCTGGCCTGTCTATTTTTGGTATTGATGAATGGTTTGCATCTAGATGTGAACCCTTTGTATTTACATAGTAACATAGTAACATAGTAACATAGTTAGTAAGGCCGAAAAAAGACATTTGTCCATCCAGTTCAGCCTATATTCCATCATAATAAATACCCAGATCTACGTCCTTCTACAGAACCTAATAATTGTATGATACAATATTGTTCTGCTCCAGGAAGACATCCAGGCCTCTCTTGAACCCCTCGACTGAGTTCGCCATCACCACCTCCTCAGGCAAGCAATTCCAGATTCTCACTGCCCTAACAGTAAAGAATCCTCTTCTATGTTGGTGGAAAAACCTTCTCTCCTCCAGACGCAAAGAATGCCCCCTTGTGCCCGTCACCTTCCTTGGTATAAACAGATCCTCAGCGAGATATTTGTATTGTCCCCTTATATACTTATACATGGTTATTAGATCGCCCCTCAGTCGTCTTTTTTCTAGACTAAATAATCCTAATTACGCTAATCTATCTGGGTATTGTAGTTCTCCCATCCCCTTTATTAATTTTGTTGCCCTCCTTTGTACTCTCTCTAGTTCCATTATATCCTTCCTGAGCACCGGTGCCCAAAACTGGACACAGTACTCCATGTGCGGTCTAACTAGGGATTTGTACAGAGGCAGTATAATGCTCTCATCATGTGTATCCAGACCTCTTTTAATGCACCCCATGATCCTGTTTGCCTTGGCAGCTGCTGCCTGGCACTGGCTGCTCCAGGTAAGTTTATCATTAACTAGGATCCCCAAGTCCTTCTCCCTGTCAGATTTACCCAGTGGTTTCCCGTTCAGTGTGTAATGGTGATATTGATTCCCTCTTCCCATGTGTATAACCTTACATTTATCATTGTTAAACCTCATCTGCCACCTTTCAGCCCAAGTTTCCAACTTATCCAGATCCATCTGTAGCAGAATACTATCTTCTCTTGTATTAACTGCTTTACATAGTTTTGTATCATCTGCAAATATCGATATTTTACTGTGTAAACCTTCTACCAGATCATTAATGAATATGTTGAAGAGAACAGGTCCCAATACTGACCCCTGCGGTACCCCACTGGTCACAGCGACCCAGTTAGAGACTATACCATTTATAACCACCCTCTGCTTTCTATCACTAAGCCAGTTACTAACCCATTTACACACATTTTCCCCCAGACCAAGCATTCTCATTTTGTGTACCAACCTCTTGTGCGGCACGGTATCAAACGCTTTGGAAAAATCGAGATATACCACGTCCAATGACTCACCTTGGTCCAGTCTATAGCTTACCTCTTCATAAAAACTGATTAGATTGGTTTGACAGGAGCGATTTCTCATAAACCCATGCGGATATGGAGTTAAACAGTTATTCTCATTGAGATAATCCAGAATAACATCCCTCAGAAACCCTTCAAATATTTTACCAACAATAGAGGTTAGACTTACTGGCCTATAATTTCCAGGTTCACTTTTAGAGCCCTTTTTGAATATTGGCACCACATTTGCTATGCGCCAGTCCTGCGGAACAGACCCTGTCGCTATAGAGTCACTAAAAATAAGAAATAATGGTTTATCTATTACATTACTTAGTTCTCTTAGTACTCGTGGGTGTATGCCATCCGGACCCGGAGATTTATCTATTTTAATCTTATTTAGCCGATTTCGCACCTCTTCTTGGGTTAGATTGGTGACCCTTAATATAGGGTTTTCATTGTTTCTTGGGATTTCACCTAGCATTTCATTTTCCACCGTGAATACCGTGGAGAAGAAGGTGTTTAATATGTTAGCTTTTTCCTCGTCATCTACAACCATTCTTTCCTCACTATTTTTTAAGGGGCCTACATTTTCAGTTTTTATTCTTTTACTATTGATATAGTTGAAGAACAGTTTGGGATTAGTTTTACTCTCCTTAGCAATGTGCTTCTCTGTTTCCTTTTTGGCAGCTTTAATTAGTTTTTTAGATAAAGTATTTTTCTCCCTATAGTTTTTTAGAGCTTCAATGGTGCCATCCTGCTTTAGTAGTGCAAATGCTTTCTTTTTACTGTTAATTGCCTGTCTTACTTCTTTGTTTAGCCACATTGGGTTTTTCCTATTTCTAGTCCTTTTATTCCCACAAGGTATAAACCGCTTACACTGCCTATTTAGGATGTTCTTAAACATTTCCCATTTATTATCTGTATTCTCATTTCTGAGGATATTGTCCCAGTCTACCAGATTAAGGGCATCTCTAAGCTGTTCAAACTTTGCCTTCCTAAAGTTCAATGTTTTTGTGACTCCCTGACAAGTCCCCCTAGTGAAAGACAGGTGAAACTGCACAATATTTACTGTCATGGAGTCTTCTCTTTACTGTTGACTTAGAGACAGATACACCTACTTCACTGAGAGTGTTCTGGACTTCAGTTGATGTTGTGAACGGGTTCTTCTTCACCAAATTAAGTATGCGGCGATCATCCACCACTGTTGTCATCCGTGGACGCCCAGGCCTTTTTGAGTTCCCAAGCTCACCAGTCAATTCCTTTTTTCTCAGAATGTACCCAACTGTTGATTTTGCTACTCCAAGCATGTCTGCTATCTCTCTGATGGATTTTTTCTTTTTTTTCAGCCTCAGGATGTTCTGCTTCACCTCAATTGAGAGTTCCTTTGACCGCATGTTGTCTGCTCACAGCAACAGCTTCCAAATGCAAAACCACACACCTGGAATCCACCCCTGACCTTTTAACTACTTCATTGATTACAGGTTAACGAGGGAGACGCCTTCAGAGTTAATTGCAGCCCTTAGAGTCCATTGTCCAATTACTTTTGGTCCCTTGAAAAAGAGGACGCTATGCATTACAGAGCTATGATTCCTAAACCCTTTCTCCGATTTGGATGTGGAAACTATCATATTGCAGCTGGGAGTGTGCACTTTCAGCCCATATTATATATATAATTGTATTTCTGAACATGTTTTTGTAAACAGCTAAAATAACAAAACTTGTGTCACTGTCCAAATATTTCTGGCCCTAACTGTATATAGTTAAAGCATTCTCCACTGTGATTGAGAGCTTTGACGAACTGCTTCATCAATCCAAGTTTTATGTGTAAGGGAGGAAAGACAATGTTCTTCCTATCCGCTAGAGGATCATGGGTGACATTCTTATCGCCAGATGCCAAACTCTGTTGCTGAGGCCATTCAGTTTTCACCCAACGTTCTGCTGTAGCTCTACTGTCCCAGTAGCACAGAAAACAAGGGTGTTATCATAACAAATGGGAATTATGCATGTTCAAAGAAAACAAAGATATTCTCACATTTATTGGGAGACTAAATGAAAACTAAATTTACCTTAGTGAACCGTATAAACCGGCACTTTTCATACACTACTTTTATTTATCATGGAATTCTTGAAAATGGGCTCTATACCTGTAGCGCAAAAACGTGATGTGATAGAGAAATTATAAGATCAGATTTGAATTCAGCACCCTCAAATTAGTCTAAAACTGTTCTTAAAGTCCATGCCAGAATTTTTTTTTTTGTAGACCAGTGTAATATAAGTAGCAATTAGTTTGCCCACTCCTGAGGCTCAAAGTGCGGTGGTGTTTTAGACCAGCGAAACTGAACATACAGCTCAACTGCTCCATCATGTAGTTAACTTCAAACTTTATTTGTAACTTGCTTCTTTCCCCAAAAATATTATGTTCCTCAGCTCAGTCACAATATTAGCTTTATCTCTGTTACTGGAGCTTCTCTATCTCTAACCTTGATAGTGGCATTCTGTTTTCCAGTAACTTATAAGAAAAAAGTGAGGAGTAGATAGAACTGGTCAAGGTTAGAATTTTCCTATAATTAAGGTAATGAAAAACTGTTAGAGATGCACAGTCTCTTTCATTGACGTACATTTCTTCCGCATTTTTTCCTGCAAAGAGGCCTTACAGATGTAGCTGAACGGAGTTTGTCATTAAGCTAGACTAACTCTTTCGTCACCTGTCGTGTCTATAGAGCACAATGGGCACATTTCCCTTACGTTGCCAAAAATGTCAACGCTTTATATCTGGATGGTTTAATTTTGCAGCTACAGCCATTCACCTAACCAATAATTGGTGATGTAATATCCTCATTGCCCCTATATAAACCAATCTGCAGCAAATGTATGGAGAGGTCGATGTCTACTAAAGAGACAGCAGTGACTTAAATGTGCAATAAATGACCACCAAGTCCAGCAATTTCTTACAATCCCATAGACAATGGATGGAACAGAGGTTGAGCAAGTCTGCTCCATTCAAGATGGGGCCTAGCATTTTCTGGTTTGATGGGGGAATATCTCTTTAACCAATAGATTCAGGGTATACTCTTTTGGATAGTGGAGGCTTTATTCAGATTAGTTTTTGTTAATCTTTTTTTTTGTGTGTGTGTGTGTTGTAATGGCTTTAGAAGAGATCAGTAATGCTGGGTGACACCACACAGTATGAAGTTATAACCGGAAGCCATGCTAGGTGTGGGAAATTCCAGTGACTAATAAATGCAGGTGTCTTTGTTTTCCAGCCACTGAATGTTGCTTAGTGTACATTAATTGTAAAAAAAAAAAAAAAAAGTGAAATTGCCATTTCCAGGAAATGGGTATTTCTAGTGATTTTCCATGGTTTCCCTCTCTGGTACAAATATTAATTTATGCTACCAAACTGATATTCCAAACATTGAAAATGAATTTGCTTTACATAAGATTTCCTTCCAAATTAACACCTTAATGACCAAGTGTATTTCGGTTTCTGCGTTTCCGTGTTTTGCTCTCCGTTTTTCCACAGCCATAACTTTTTTATTTTTCTGTCAATATGGGCTTGTTTTTTTGTGGGACAAATTTTACTTTTGAGTGACACCATTGGTTTTACTATATTGTGTACTGGAAAAAGGGGGAAAAAAATATAAATGCGATGAAATTGCAAAAGTGTAATTCCACAATTTTTTTTTACCATGTTCATTAAATGCTAAAACTGACCAGCCATTATGATTCCCTAGGTCATTAAGAGTACATTGATACCAAACATTTATAGGTTCTTTTTTATTTATTTAAGTGGTGAAAAAAAATATCCAAATATCCCAAAAAAAGAAAAAAAATTGAGCCATTTTCCGAGACCCATTAGCATCTCCATTTTTCAGGCCCCTGGGCTGGGTGAAGGCTTATTTTTGGCGCACCGAGTTGATGTTTTTCTTTATACCATTTTGGGATAGATACGATGTTTTGATCGTCCGTTATTACATTTTATTGCAATGTTGCAGCCACCCAAAAAAATTGAATTCTGGCTTTTTGATTTTTTTTCTCATTACACTGTTTATCGATCAGACTAATTCATTTTACATATTAACCCCTTAAGCCCTGGGGGTGGTTTGTACGTTAATGACCGGGCCAGTTTTTAGAATTCTGACCACTGTCCCTTTTTTTTTAGGTTATAACTCTGGAATGCTTCAACGGATCCCGGTGATTCTGACATTGTTTTCTCGAGACATATTGTACTTCATGATAGTGGTAAAACTTCTTTGATATTATCTGAATTTATTTGTGAAAAAAAACGGAAATTTGGCGAAAATTTAGTAAATTTCGCAATTTTCCAACTTTGAATTTTTATGCCCTTAAATCACAGAGATATGTCACAAAATACTTCATAAGTAACATTTCCCACATGTCTACTTTACATCAGAACAATTTTGGAACCAAAATTTTTTTTTGTTAGGGAGTTATAAGGGTTAAAAGATGACCAGCAATTTCTAATTTTTACAACACCATTTTTTTTAAGGACCACATCACATTTGAAGTCATTTTGAGGGGTCTATATGATAGAAAATAACCAAGTTTGACACCATTCTAAAAACTGCATTGATCAAGGTGCTCAAAACCACATTCAAGAAGTTTATTGACCCTTCAGGTGTTTCACAGGAATTTTTGGAATGTTTAAAAAAAATGAACATTTAATTTTTTTCACAAAAAATGTATTCAGCTCCAATTTATTTTATTTTACCAAGGGTAACAGGAGAAAATGGACCCCAAACGTTGTTGATCAATTTGTCCTGAGTACCCCCATACCCCATATGTGGGGGTAAACCACTGTTTGGGCGCATGGCAGAGCTCGGAAGGGAAGGAGCGCCGTTTAACTTTTCAATGCAAAATTGGCTGGAATTGAGATGGGATGTCATGTTGCGTTGGGGAGACCCTGATGTGCCTAAACATTGAAATCCCCCACAAGTGACACCATTTTGGAAAGTAGACCCCCATAAGGAACTTATCTAGATGTGTGGTGAGCACTTTGACCCATCAAGTGCTTCACAGATGTTTATAATGTAGAGCCAAAATAAAAAAGATTTTTTCACAAAAATGAACTTTTCGCCCCTAATTTTTTATTTTCCCAAGGGTACCAGAAGAAATTGTACCCCAAAAGTTGTTGTGCAATTTGTCCTGAGTACGCTGATACCCCATATGTGGGAGTAAATCACTTTTGGGTGTATGGCAGAGCTCGGAAGGGAAGGAGCGCCGTTTGACTTTTCAATGCAAAATTGGCTGGAATTGAAATGGGACGCCATGTTGCGCTTGAAGAGCACCTGGTGTGCCTAAACATTGAAACCCCCCACAAGGAACTTATCTAGATGTGTTGTGAGAACTTTGAACCCCCAAGTATTTCACTACAGTTTATAACGCAGAGCCGTGAAAATAAAAAATCATTTTTTTCCCACAAAAATGTTTTTTAGCCCCCCAAATTTTTATTTTCCCAAGGGTAACAAGAGAAATTGGACCCCAGAAATTGTTGTCCAATTTTTCCTGAGTACGCTGATACCCCATATGTTGGGGTAAACCCCTGTTTGGGCGCACGGGAGAGCTCCGAATGGAAGGAGCACTGTTTTACTTTCTCAACGCAGAATTGGCTGGAATTGAGATTGGACGCTATGTTGCGTTTGGAGAGCCCCTGATGTGCCTAAACAGTGGAAACCCCCCAATTATAACTGAAATCCTAACCCAAACACACCCCTAATCCCAATCATACCCCTAACCCCAACCCTAACCACACCACTAACTCCAACACACACCTAACCCTAATCCCAACCATAACCCTAACCACACCCCTAACCCTGACACACCCCTAACCCCAACAGTAAATGTAATCCAAACCCTAGCCCTAGCCCCAACCCTAGCCCCAACCCTAGCCCCAACCCTAGCCGTAATGGGAAAATGGAAATGTGATGAAGGTCATTATAAGGTCAGATCGCTGATCTGACACTTTGCAATGCACTATGTCAGATCAGAGAACTGACATGCACTGCTCCTGGCTTACCAGCGCCTGCTTTGAACAGGCGCTTGGTAAACCACCTCCCTGCAGGACCCGGATGCAGCCCTGCGGCCATTTTGGATCCGGGGCCTGCAGGGAGGAGACGCTCGGTACAAGGTGAGCACATCGCCTTGTACCAAGGGTCTCAGGGAAGCACGCAGGGAGCCCCCTCCCTGTGCGATGCTTCCCTATGCCCCCGGAACGCTGCGATCATGTTTGATCGCAGTGTGCCGGGAGTTAATATGTCGGGGGCGGTCCGTGACCACTCCTGGCACATAGTGCCGGATATCAGCTGCGATAGTCAGCTGACACCCGGCCGCGATCGCTATGACGTACTATCCCATCCCTGGGAATTAAGTCCCAGGTCACCTTGACGGGATAGTACGTCATATGGGATTAAGGGGTTAATAGATCGGGCATTTCTGAACTTGGCAATACCAAATGTGTATTTTTTATTGTTTTATTTTGAATGGGGCAAAAGCGGGTTGATTTGAACTTTTTATATTTTTTAAATATTTTTAAAAACTTTTTCTTTTTTTACTTCAATAGTCTCCATGGGAGACTAGAAGCTTCCATCATTCCATCATCTGATTGCTTGTGTATATACCGTGTATCATATATATATAAAACAAACTTCCTTCTCACCCCCAATGGGAGTGGTCTTTGTTGTCCTTTCTCATTCTCGGGTCCTCTACCAGAGGCCTGGGAGTTTGAGAGTTCTGCGCAGGATCTTAGCTGTTCCCAGCATTGCTGGACAGAGAGCTCGGATGTTGCTCCTGGGATCTGTTGTAGCCATTCTTCCAACTTAGGGGTCACTGTTCCAAGTGCTCCTATCACCACTGGAATCACTGTTGCCTTCACCTTCCACATCTTCTCCAGTTCTCCTTCGAGGCCCTGGTATTTCTCCAGCTTCTCATATTCCTTCTTTCTGATGTTGCTGTTACTTGGCACTGCCACATCTTTTATCATTGCTGTCTTCTGATCCTTGTCTACTATCACAATGTCTGGTTGGTTAGCCAACACCATCCATCTGGATCTTGAAGTCCCACAGGATTTTAGCCCTTTCATTCTTCACCACTTTTTCTGGGGTCTCCAACTTGGACTTAGGGGGACTTAGCTCATATGCTGTGCAGATGTTCCTGTATACAATCCCCGCTACTTGGTTGTGGCGTTCGGTATACGCTGTTTCTGCTTGCATTTTGCATCCTGCCACTATGTGTTGGACGGCTCCTGAGGTTTCTTTGCATAGTCTGCACCTTGGATCTTGTCTTGTGTGGTAGATTCCTGCTTCTATGGATCTGGTACTTAGTGCTTGCTCTTGTGCCGCTATGATTAGTGCCTCTGTGGTGTCTCGGAGTCCTGCTTTCTCCAGCCATTGGTAGGATTTCTCCATGTCAGCCACCTCCATTATCTGTCGAAGGTACTTCCCATGCAGCCGCTTGTCTTGCCATGGCGCTTCATGTTCCTGTTCTTCCTTCCATATCTGTTGCTGTTGCAGCCTTCATCAATATACCATCAATACCAGAGATCGACTGCCAAGGCTCAGCAAAGAAATCTATCTATCTATCTATCTATCTATCTATCTATCTATCTATCTATCTATACATTTTTTTTTCAGATTCCTGGGCTGTAATTGATATGAATGGCTTTGGGGGTTTGGACAATTATTATTATATTACACATGAGCTTTTACTTGTTTCACAGATTTTTGTGAAGCTTTGTTCAGGTTACGTTGTGATATGTGATCTGCCGATGCTTTACTAATATAGTTCATGTGATCCTTCTAGACAGATGACAGTAATTATTAACTCTTTTGTCTCCAGTTGCTGCAGTTCAGCTTTCTTTAAAACCCTTTAGATGTCAGTGCTATAATAGGCTCTATTATCGATGCTTCAGTTAATCAAGGATGTTCTCAGATAAAATCTTTGTGTTGTAAATTATTTTAGCTACATTTTTCAATTTACTCCCCTCTCCCCGTCATTAATTTTTATATAGCTGTGTGATAGATGTCTTGCATAATAAATAGTATTTTTTTTTCTGTAACTAGCATGTTATAGTACATTACGTGAATGCAAGGCAATAAACCAGCTCACCCTCCACCAGCTGCAGCAGGTTCAGGAGTCCGCGATCAGTGCTGCTGTGTGCACTCAGTTAGATGCAGGAAAAACATGATACGTTACAGAATAATTTTTGGATTAAATCTTATTAATTTTAAAAGGAAATATCCAAAAAACATTTGCCAAAGGATATTTGGAAATAAGTAGAGGGGGGGGGGGGGAAACATGGGAGGCAAAAAGGACATATATTTATCATACGTGTTTGAACAGGACATGTTCTTAGACTTGGTGTGAATGAAGTCTAAAGGCCCCTTCACACTGAGCGACGCTGCAGCGATACCGACAACGATCCGGATCGCTGCAGCGTCGCTGTTTGGTCGCTGGAGAGCTGTCACACAGACCGCTCTCCAGCGACCAACGATGCCGGTAACCAGGGTAAACATCGTGTAACTAAGCGCAGGGCCGCGCTTAGTAACCCGATGTTTACCCTGGTTACCATCCTAAAAGTAAAAAAAAACAAACACTAGATACTTACCTACAGCCGTCTGTCCTCCAGCGCTGCGCTCTGCTTCTCTGCACTCCTCCTGCACTGTCTGGGAGCCGGAAAGCAGAGCGGTGACGTCACCGCTCTGCTTTCCGGCTCACAGCCAGTACAGGAGGAGAGCAGAGCGCAGCGCTGGAGGACAGACGGCTGTAGGTAAGTATCTAGTGTTTGGTTTTTTTTACTTTTAGCATGGTAACCAGGGTAAACATCGGGTTACTAAGCGCGGCCCTGCGCTTAGTTACCCGATGTTTACCCTGGTTACCAGTGAAGACATCGCTGGATCGGTGTCACACACGCCGATCCAGCGATGTCTCCAGGGAGTCCAGCGACGAAATAAAGTTCTGGACTTTATTCAGTGACCAACGATCTCCCAGCAGGGGCCTGATCGTTGGTCGCTGTCACACATAACGATTTCATTAACGATATCGTTGCTACGTCACAAATAGCAACGATATCGTTAACAATATCGTTATGTGTGAAGGTACCTTAAGAACATGTCCTGTTTGAAATGCGTATGATGAATATATGTCCTTTTTCCGCCCATGTCCCCGCCCCCCTTTTTTTTGTTTCCAAATATCCTTTGGCAAATGTTTTTTTTGATATTTCCTTTTTAAATGAATAAGAATAAATCTTGGATTTTATCTGTAACGTATCAGGAGCTGGATCAAAAAAATTCTTTCCTGTGTAGTGCGCTACATACCATCATGTTTTGGGGCAGAAGGTTTAAAGGACTACCATTCCATTACAGAGAAATGGGACCTTTTATTTAGAGCACCAAATGTGCTAATTTTTATTGTGTTAACCAGGGGGAGCGTTGCTCACAAAGTTCTCTAGGACTGCATCTTTACGCTATTCTAAATAATTACCCTGTTAATGTGTTTTGTAGACCAGGTTTTTTTTGGTGACTGTGATCCCAGATCATTAGCAAGTTCTACCCGTGTAGTTTTGGGCTGATCTCTCACCTTCCTCATGATCAAGGATACCCTACGATTTGAGATTTTGCATGGTGCCCCAGATCGATGTCGATTGACAGTCCTTTTGTATTTCTTCCATTTTTTTACTATTGCACCAACAGTTGTCGTTTTCTCACCCAGCATCTTACTTATGGTTTTGTAGCCCATTCCAGCTTTGTGCAGGTCTATGATCTTGTCCCTGACATCCTTATAAAGCTCTTCGGTCTTGCCCATGTTGTAGAGGTTAAAGTCTGACTGATTAATTGAGTCTGTGGACAGGAGTCTTTTATAAAGGTGATGTAAAGCAGGTAATGAGTTGATTAGGAGCATCTAACTGGTCTGTAGGAGCCAGAACTCTTAATGGTTGGTTGATCAAATACTTATTTCTCACTGCAAAATGCAAATAAATTTATATAATTTATACAATGTGATTTTCTGGATTTTATTTTTGATATTCTATCTCTCAATGTTAAAATTAACCTACCCTTAAAATTATAGACTGTTCAAGTCTTTGTCAGTGAGCAAACTTACCAAATCAGCAAGGGATCAAATACTTATTTTCCCCACTGTATAAGGGTACATTCACATTTGCGTTGTTGTGTGTTGCATCGGCGACGCAACGCACAACGCATGCACAACGCATGCACAACGCATGCAAAAACGCATGGTTTTGTGACGCATGCGTCCATTTTTGGCTTGCTTTTGGACGCAAAAAAAATGCAACTTGCTGCGTCCTCTGCGCCCTGACGCTTGCGCCAAAAATGACGCATGCGTCACAAAACACAAGACAACGCATGTCCATGCGCCCCCATGTTAAATATAGGGGCGCATGACGCATGCGTCGCCGCGGCTGCGCCCGACGCAACGCTAATGTGAACGTAGCCTATGGCAGAACTTTTCTCCATGTGTTTAGTTCTCTGGCACAGCCATATGTAAAACATCATCTACTCTGCTCTACTATGGTCTTTTCTCCTGGTCTTCACTTGTTAGGTGCAATTGTAAGTGGATATTTAATATTTTATTTTCCAAAAAATCAGGGGTTAATTTACTTTTGTCCTTTACAACAAACTGAACAGTGATGCCATTAATCGTAACGGGTCATGGTTTTAAATTTTGTGTCTTTGTTTCCTGCCAAATGTTTATACTCCTCAACATTGATATTACAATACCAAAAAGGAAATGCTGTGAAATTATGAAAATCACAGGATGGATGGACATGTTAATAATATGCAAATTCTGAAAAAATGGAAACAAATTTTTCAAATCGTCTTGATTCATTCAGTATTGAGTATAAGTTCCACGTGCAAAATTACACACTTTAACACCTCGGCTGCTATCAATGAGGTTATTAATGGTCATCTGAGGAATGTTCTGCCATGCTGAATGCACTTCAGCAAATCATCAAGATCCACTGCTGGCAGCTCCTTTTGTAATTGCCAACAAATGATGTCCCTGATGTGCTGGATGGAGGATAAGTCTGCTGACAGTAGCACAAGCAACACAATGACTGGTAAAGTCGTGTTGGAAAACGGCTCCTGGGACACTTTGGAGAAATGGCCGCACCACTTGTATCAAGACCAAATCAATGTAATGCCAAACAGTAAGTGCATTTGAAATGAAGACTAAAGGGGTCTGGCTACTGTGCCTTATGCCATCCCTCATCCTACTCCTGGGAGTAGGATCGGTGTAATGTTCCTTCATTAAAGCCTCTTCATAGTTTTGCACATGTGGTATCGTCAGATTTAAAAAATGTTGGGCAGTGATCATTTCTTTACTGCAGGTGAAATCCTAAGGTGTCAGTCGGTGTCTATACAAACTATCAGAAGTCGTTAACATGACATTGGGCTTTGAGCCAGAAGTCCAGCTCCATTTACCTTGTGCCACCGCTCAGGCTATCGTGGTGCAGAGCAAGACCACAATGGAGACTGCAATGGAGACTTATCCTCTTCAGCAATGAGTCCTGTTTTTCTCCTGGACACCAAAGTCAGAGATTGGTCTGGAAACCACATGAATAATGCCATGGAGATTCCTTCATGAGGGAACATGAAGGTATAGTGTCCCAAGAACAGTTTTTCAACTAAATTCCAAGCTGCATGTTGTTTGTGCTACTGTAAGCAGCCTATGCGGCCTAAACATGCTCACATGCCTGCAGCGTCTCTGGATTTGTGTTCCATCAAGCACATATGGGACTTCATTGGTCTGCAATTGCACAGAGAGCTGCCAGCAGCGGATCTTGATTTTCCCAAGTTCATTTAAAGTTGCAGAACATTAAAAAAAACTCCTTGAAAGCATATCAAGACATGTTAACAGATATTGAAGATTATTACCTTACCTGCATGTTTTCTGCAAGAAACTGCATAACTACAATTTCTTCTCTAATTATAGAACTTTTGCTGTTTTTTATGCAGTTTCCCTGCTATTTAATGTGCTTTTAGTGCAAATGTGAAGCAGCATTTTTTTTAATGCATTTATAGATTTACAATCTTCAACAGTTTTCACTAAACACGTTATTTTAGGAGACATTTTACATTCTGTACCTAATATACATAAGCCCTTAATGTTGACCTCAACTGTATTCTAAGGTTATTTTTCATCATTTTGATGAGGTTGGATAAGCACCTGTGATGCAGTGACCCTTGTTACAGCTAGGGGGCACTGCATGTTCTCCTCAGAATACGCATGGAGGCATATTGAGGCCATGGGAATGCATGTCAGTAGTAGGCATGATTGTAAATGGCTGGCATGTGTCGCAGAGGGAGTCTGCGCTATAAGCCTGAAGTAATGATGTTCTGGTACCTGTAGTTCCACAAGTGTTTGTTTACTTTAAAGGGAGGCTTATAGGGTTAGTTAGAGAGCTGGGTGGGTCTCACTAACCACACACCTCCCACCTATGGGAGTGGTTACAAGTATATAAGGTGACCATGGGGGTAACATGGTGGAGAATATATGGACCTGATTGGTCCATGTGAAGAGTCCTGGAAGGCCTCTGTGTTTGGACGTCCTGGGAGTTGGACCGGATCCCTGAAGAGCACATGGGGAGGCCTTGGACCTGGGGGGCTGTGTGTTGGACAGTCCCAGGTGGGCAAGGACGTCCTGAATAGCACACAGAGAGGCCGTGTTTGCAGAGTCTGTGATGGAACTGCGTTTGGGGAGCTACAGCCCATCTGAGGATCTGGACTGTCAGGTGGCTTGGTGAGCAAGGCATTGTCCGGCACAGTGATCCCAGATTGGCAGCTTCCCTGGAGAGAGAGTACTGACAGGAGTCAGCATGTGGAGCAGGAGCTCCTGGAAGGTAACCCAGAGTATGGGAACTGTGCGGTCTCCCATGGTAACTGGATCGAGTAAGGTCCAGCATGTTTAGAGACTGCAACCTAATGTCATATGTTGGTGCCTGTTGTGTTCCATGGACATTAATGAACCGTTCAGCGTGCGGTCGACCAAGGTTATTAGAGGACTGGGGGGTCTGCAATACCAAGATAGGTTATTACACTTGGGGCTATTTAGTTTGGAAAAACAAAGACTAAGGGGTGATCTTATTTTAGTGTATAAATATATGAGGGGACAGCACAAAGACCTTTCTGATGATCTTTTTAATCATAGACCTGAGACAAGGACAAGGGGGCATCCTCTACGTCTGGAGGAAAGAAGGTTTAGGCATAATAACAGACGACGAGGGTTCTTTACTGTAAGAGCAGTGAGACTATGAAACTCTCTGCCGTATGATGCTGTAATGAGTGATTCATTACTTAAATTTAAGAGGGGATTGGATACCTTTCTGGAAAACTATAATGTTACAGGGTATATATACTAGATTCCTCGATATGGCGTTGATCCAGGGAACTAGTCTGATTGCCGTATGTGGAGTCGGGAAGGAATTTTTTTCCCCAAAGTGGAGCTTACTATTTGCCACATGTTTTTTTTTTTTGCCTTCCTCTGGATCAACATGTTAGGGCATGTTAGGTTAGGCTATGGGTTGAACTAGATGGACTTATAGTCTTCCTTCAACCTTAATAACTATGTTACTATGTAACTGGACACAGAGGTCCAGCATGCTTAGTGACTGCGTTTCAATGCCGTATACTTTGGAGTGCTAAGAACTATATGTCTGTAATGGGTAACATGGACTATAGTGGTTTATGCTGAGTGTATAATAAACCACATGGACTGTTTAAGTGAAAAACCGTGCCTGTCTACGTTTACCCCATTGTCAAACGAGTATTCCCCAACCCGCTAGTGATCGCGGCATTACACACCATAAATATGTTGATAATGTGCACGTTGGTGAAACTAAATATGTTGTGTATGATAATGTTGCATATGCCTGGCAAACTACATGCTAAAATAGGTTTTTCATTATTTAAAAGTATATTACATTTTTGTAATTCACATTAAGATTGTATTATTTAAATTTACACTACCTAGTATAGTAGCTTTGTTATTTCTAATGGTGTATGCACATCTGAAATAATCGCAATATTTATTACGTGCCAGTAGAGACGTTCTCCCATTTTGTTATGATCGTATTTGGGAGTAGGAAAAACAACTTCCTTTAATAGAGATGTTTATTCCAGTATGTTCATCTCTAGCTACGGGATGTACTTTTTCTATCCCTTTCTGAGTTATAACAGGATCTGAATTATTTCCAAAAGCTCTTAATCCATACAGTGTACATTATAAAACTGTGTGTCATCCTTTTCGACTGCGTGTTTTGGTGCAGATCAGACAAACGCCGAGCAGGGAGTTGCTTCAAAAACAATTCTGTTTATTTGCAGACTTACATTTCTATTGGTCCGCTCCTTTTTGCTTCTGCACAGACCTGGAAGTTGACGGCTTTGCTTTATATAGGATGAAGTTTTACAAGTGATGGTAGGAGTTCAACCAAAACATAGTTACACATGTTAAAAAAAGTAAATATCAAGTGCAACCTTTCTTGGACATGAGATAAATATCTTGTTTTTGGCATTGCGATTTTCTATCTCGCAATAAAGCAGCCTATAATTTGATTGCTCTTACTCAAAATACATTGTCCAACTGTTGATGGAGGCTTGAGCTTGGGTTATTTTTTGCAGTGCTTCTGATTTCATTTTTCAAAGGGTTGTCCAGGACTTTAACATTGAAGGCCGAGCCTTAATATAGGTTATCAATGTTTGATCGGTGGGCAGTGCGAGACCGAGCACCCCTAACAATCAGCTGTCCCCGATTTTGGCGCCGATTTAAACTGCTCAGTTACGGAACTTAACAATACAGTTCCATTTATGGAATAGTGGCTGCAGACGGGCATTACACATCAACACCTTATTGATTTAAATAGGGGGTGGATGTGCAGTATCTGGCCGCAACCACTATGCAACCAATAGAGCTGTGCAGCTACGTAAATGAGCAGTTTCAGGCCACCAATCGTCAATGCCAGGAACAGTGGATTGGTGGGGTGCACCCCCACCGAACAAATATTGATGACCTATCCTAAAGATATGCCTACAATATTAAAGTCCCTGGGAACCCCTTTTAAAGGGATTTTTAACCCTGTAGGCTTTTTAATTTATTTGTTAAGCATGCAGAATGGTTTGATAAAGTGATTAAAAAACAAACAAAAATATACTGGTCGAAAAATCCCCCAATCCCTCTCCACTCCACTTCTAGTACTTCACTGATCCCTTGCAGGTTAATGTGTTGACTCTTCTGACTGGGAAAGGCCACATATGTAAGGGTACCGTCACACAGTGCAATTTTCATCGCTACGACGGTACGATCCGTGACGCTCCAGCGTCGTAACAATATCGCTCCAGCGTCGTAGACTGCTGTCACACTTTGCAATCTACGACGCTGGAGCGATAATTTCATGACGTATGTGCGATGTAGAAGCCGTTGGTTACTATGCGCACATCGTATACGATATATGTTACACCATGCAATCATGCCGCCACAGCGGGACACTAGACGACGAAAGAAAGTTTCAAACGATCTGCTACGACGTACGATTCTCAGCGGGGTCCCTGATCGCAGGAGCGTGTCAGACACTGCGATATCGTAACTATATCGCTCGAACGTCACGAATCGTGCCGTCGTAGCGATCAAAATTGCACTGTGTGACGGTACCCTAAGGCATTGGTCACCCTTGTGCCCAGTCATCACATGTCTATCCCAGCTGGAAGAAGCACCAAAGAGACTGGTGAAGGACCCGGGCAGCAATGGCATAGGAACAGAGGGAGGTTGGTGGAGGAGTATGCTTTTTATTACTTTATTAGATAAAATTCAGATGTCGGTCCAATGCTGTCCAAATACAGACCATGATGAACGGACTGGCTGAAGGTCTCCGGACCCAAACTCTACATCCTCATTAGCCTATATGAGATTGTTGAGTTCAGGTCAGAAGACCCGGGCCAGTCCGTATGTTACAGTCTGTAAATGACATGCTCCATTGTGCAAAGAAAACATGCAAAGCATAAAATCCTGAATTTCTGAAATCTCAGACTTTTCTGGTACTGTAAACTTTATTTTAACTTATGCTGGGTGTAAACCTACACATGTATTATGCTTTTTATGTTTGTGTTACCAGGAAAGACAATTTTTGGACAATATTCCAAACACATTTACATTGCAAAAGATGTTAATCATCAATGTTTACCAGTTGGAACTTTTGCTGTTTATAATAATGCAATATTGTATCAATATACTGTTGTCTTGTAATACACTGTAGAACTACCTTCATAATTCACAGGTCCTAGGAGTATTATTATTATTATTTATTGTTATAGCGCCATTTATTCCATGACGCTTTACATGTGAGGAGGGGTATACATACTAAAAACAGGTACAGTAATCTTAAACAATACAAGTCATAACTGGTACAGGAGGAATGAGGGCCCTGCCCGCGAGGACTCACAATCTACAAGGGATGGGTGAGAATACAGTAGGTGAGGGTAGAGATGGTCGTGCAGCGGTTTGGTCGATCGGTGGTAGCTGCAGGTTGTAGGCTTGTCTGAAGAGGTGGGTCTTCAGGTTCTTTTTGAAGGTTTCGATGGTAGGCGAGAGTCTGATGTGTTGTGGTAGAGGGTTCCAGAGTAGGGGTGATACGCGAGAGAAATCTTGTATACGATTGTGGGAAGAGGAGATAAGAGGGGAGTAGAGTAGGAGATCTTGTGAGGATCGGAGGTTGCGGGTAGGTAAGTACCGGGAGACGAGGTCACAGATGTATGGAGGAGACAGGTTGTGGATGGCTTTGTACGTCATGGTTAGGGTTTTGTAGTGGAGTCTCTGGGCAATGGGCAGCCAGTGAAGGGATTGACAGAGGGGAGAGGCCGGGGAATAGCGGGGGACAGGTGGATTAGTCGGGCAGCAGAGTTTAGAATAGATTGGAGGGGTGCGAGAGTGTTAGAGGGGAGGCCACAGAGCAGGAGGTTGCAGAAGTCAAGGCAAGAGATGATGAGGGCATGGACTAGGGTTTTTGCAGATTCATGGTTGAGGAATGAACGGATCCGTGAAATATTTTTGAGTTGGAGGCGGCAGGAAGTGGAAAGGGCTTGGATATGTGGTTTGAAGGAGAGATCAGCGTCAAGGATTACCCCGAGGCAGCGAGCTTGTGGGACTGGGGAGAGTGGGCAGCCGCTTAAAAAAGCCAGTTAAAAAATCCCTTTGCCAATCAAGCTAATGCTGCGGTCCATAGTTCCATAGTTGTATTTTGTGTGGACTGCAGCTATCACTTCACTAAAAACACTGTAGAAATATAAGAAATATACAGCACTCCATCGATACAAGAGTGCTCGAGTAGGAGTCCAGGAAAAACTCGACTGTTTGCAGAAAGGGAAAGGGAAAAACTCGACTGTTTGCAGTGAACATTTTTTTTCGGGGATTGCCATTAAAATGTTTTTTTGTTCACTCTAAACTGCGTGCCGAGGTTTTCCCTTTCTACTTCACTAAAATCAATCAGTAGCATGAGGGCATGATTTTCAAGTGGCATTTGCATGGTTCTATTGTGCCATGTGGCAAAACAATCCATGGTTCCAGTGCATGTCTTTATGTAAAGCACATAAAATAATGGACAGGCAGTCCATGTGAAACACAGAGTTTTCACGCGCTTCACTTTAACCTGCTGCAAGCCCATTTTCCTGCTCATGAAAGTATCACCCTGTGCCAATGTCCCATGTTTTAGAACAGTCCTTTTATTGAGCCTAGCCTAACCCTGCAAAAGAGCTGTTAGCCCGAGATAAGAGATGTTTAAAATTAGAAAATGAATTATTGTTTAAATTCGATTTTTCCATTTAAATGTATATATTTTTTTTAAATGTTATGAAAAAATGGCAAAAATGTTAATGCACAATTTGTATAAAAATGCAGAGCAATGTTCTTGAATTGAAAATATTGCATAACTTTTTTTTATTTTTTTTTATGTAAAGATTGTGATATGAAAAAAAAAAAAAAACACCAAATATTTGTAAAAAACAAACAAACATGCAATACAAGTATCCATTTTTTGATTTGAACAATATAGTTTTTTGGATGATGGCTTCCCTTTAAACTCACCTTGTTGTACTCATTTAGCAGTTGCATTAATTAAAAAAAAAAGAAAAGAAAAGAAGTCTGATACTGGGAAATAAACAGCGTTCTCGCAAGTGTTGCGAAAGTGACCCCTACAGTTCCAAACTGTCTTTCTTCAGTGTTAAGTGACTTGGTAAGACTGTCACACCAGCTTGTTTTGAGCATTTTGCATCTTCCATCCCCATTATGCACAGTGCTAAGATATCAGTTGACATTTTATGAATATTAAGTCATAAGATGAAACAGAACCTGTGAGGAAGCAGAAATATAACCTGTCAGTCGCCCTCATTTGCGACGCATTTTTATTTATTTATTTTTTGTTTTGAGATTAACATAGAAACGCTTTTATGTACCGTACTTATCTCACATCATTTACAATGCATTGTCTTCCTATGGCATCCAAGGCTGTAATTCCTTTCTACAGGAAAACAATGATGAATGCACGAAGGATTAATTATGTCGGATAATAAGAATATTCTATAATCTACAGGTGAATACCAGTCATTCTTGTCTGGGCAGGCAGCACATACAGTTTAATAACACACCCAATTAATGCAAAGGGAGCTCGGTTGTAACAATACTGGTTTTGAAATTTGTAATGAACTTTATTTTAACTTATGCTGGGTGTAAACCTACACATGTATTATGCTTTTTATGTTTGTGTTACCAGGAAAGACAATTTTTGGACAATATTCCAAACACATTTACATTGCAAAAGATGTTAATCATCAATGTTTACCAGTTGGAACTTCTGCTGTTTATAATAATGCAATATTGTATCAATATACTGTTGTCTTGTAATACACTGTAGAACTACCTTCATAATTCACAGGTCCTAGGAGTATTATTATTATTATTATTATTTATTGTTATAGCGCCATTTATTCCATGGCGCTTTACATGTGAGGAGGGGTATACATAATAAAAACAAGTACAATAATCTTAAACAATACAAGTCATAACTGGTACAGGAGGAGAGAGGACCCTGCCCGCGAGGGCTCACAATCTACAAGGGATGGGTGAGAATACAGTAGGCGAGGGTAGAGATGGTCGTGCAGCGGTTTGGTCGATCGGTGGTTACTGCAGGTTGTAGGCTTGTCTGAAGAGGTAGGTCTTCAGGTTCTTTTTGAAGGTTTCGATGGTAGGCGAGAGTCTGATGTGTTGTGGTAGAGGGTTCCAGAGTAGGGGTGATGTGCGGGAGAAATCTTGTATGCGATTGTGGGAAGAGGAGATAAGAGGGGAGTAGAGAAGGAGATCTTGTAAGGATCGGAGGTTGCGTGTAGGTAAGTACCGGGAGACGAGGTCACAGATGTATGGAGGAGACAGGTTGTGGATGGCTTTGTACGTCATGGTTAGGGTTTTGTACTGGAGTCTCTGGGCAATGGGGAGCCAGTGAAGGGATTGACAGAGGGGAGAGGCCGGGGAATAGCGGGGGGACAGGTGGATTAGTCGGGCAGCAGCGTTTAGAATAGATTGGAGGGGTGCGAGAGTGTTAGAGGGGAGGCCACAGAGCAGGAGATTGCAGTAGTCAAGGCGAGAGATGATGAGGGCATGGACTAGGGTTTTTGCAGATTCATGGTTGAGGAATGAACGGATTTGTGAAATATTTTTGAGCTAAAGTAGGCAGGAAGTGGAAAGGGCTTGGATTCCCTGACCGCTGCCACCAATTTGTCACGATTCACACCGTGACCGTCACCCCTACGTCACAGATTGGGGTGACTTTAGGCCAACAGACCTAAATGACAGACAGATCACATGTGCAGGGGGGCTTATCTTAGTTATCCCTCCACTCCACAATGTGATGAAAAAACACACACAAGGCTATTGACCTCTTAGTTTACAGCAGGGGCTTATTCTAGGCTGCTCTTCAATATACCACGAACTGCAGGGATTTATGTATATCCCGCTTACAGTTCCACTTAACACTTGCAGCTCTCTGGCGCCCCCCTTACTCTCAGGTCAGATTAGGTACTGCACCCTGGGTAATTAGTCACCAGACAGGCTGCCTGCTATGCACTGGCTATTGGGCACGCTGCAGCAACGCGATAAACTACTCCCACTCAGGCTAATACTTGTGTATCACAGGATCAGTACATGATCAGTAATGTAATGTATGTACACAGTGACTGTACCAGCAGAATAGTGAGCGCAGCTCTGGAGTATAATACAGGATGTAACTCAGGATCAGTACAGGATCAGTACTGTAATGTATGTACGCAGTGACTGCACCAGCAGAATAGAGTGCAGCTCTGGAGTACAATACAGGATGTAACTCGGGATCAGTAATGTAATGTATGTACACAGTGACTGCACCAGCAGAATAGTGAGCGCAGCTCTGGAGTATAATACAGGATGTAACTCAGGATCAGTAATGTATGTACACAGTGACTGCACCAGCAAAATAGTGAGTGCAGCTGTGGGGTATAATACAGGATGTAAATCAGGATCAGTAATGTATGCACACAGTGACTGCACCAGCAGAATAGTGAGTGCAGCTCTGGAGTATAATACAGGATGTAACTCAGGATCAGTAATGTAATGTATGTACACAGTGACTGCACCAGCAGAATAGTGAGTGCAGCTCTGGGGCATAATACAGGATGTAACCCAGGATCAGTAATGTAATGTATGTACACAGTGACTGCACCAGCAGAATAGTGAGTGCAGCCAGTGGCGTATCTAGGGGGGGGCAGCCGGGGCATGTGCCCCGGGCGCAGCTGGCAGGGGGGCGCAGTTGGGCCGCCAAATGTCTCCCCTGGCAGCTGCATTCTGCCGCCCCTGCACTCGGAGTCAGCTGTTCTCTGTGTCGGACTGTCAAGCTGACATCCGGCACAGAGACGCTGCAGCGCGCGGCTCCCAGTGTTCAATTGTACTCGTATCTTACGGACATGAGTACAATTGAACATCTGACTGCAGTGCCTGTCTAGAATGGAGCTGATTTTGGGAGGTAAGATGTCACCGGAAGGGGCGGGGCCTCCTTCAGTCCAGTGAAGACAGATAGCAGGAAGCTGCTGGAGTCCTGTGAGGAGGACTGAGGGTCTGCAGCATGCAGCCATGTGAGGAGATTACCGAGGTGTGTGGGGATTGGAGGGATAATGATGAGGGGCTGTATAGTGGATGATGAGAAGCTGTGGGGAATGGAGGGATAATGATGAGGGGCTGTGTAGTGGATGATGAGAAGCTGTGGGGATTGGAGGGATAATGATGAGGGGCTGTGTAGTGGATGATGAGACGCTGTGGGGATTGGAGGGATAATGATGAGGGGCTGTGTAGTGGATGATGAGAAGCTGTGGGGATTGGAGGGATAATGATGAGGGGCTGTGTAGTGGATAATGAGAAGCTGTCTGGGGAATGGAGGGATAATGATGAGGGGCTGTGTAGTGGATAATGAGAAGCTGTCTGGGGAATGGAGGGATAATGATGAGGGGCTGTGTAGTGGATGATGAGACGCTGTGGGGAATGGAGGGATAATGATGAGGGGCTGTGTAGTGGATGATGAGACGCTGTGGGGAATGGAGGGATAATGATGAGGGGCTGTGTAGTGGATGATGAGAGGCTGTGGGGATTGGAGGGATAATGATGAGGGGCTGTGTAGTGGATGATGAGACGCTGTGTGGAATGGAGGGATAATGATGAGGGGCTGTGTAGTGGATGATGAGAAGCTGTGGGGATTGGAGGGATAATGATGAGGGGCTGTGTAGTGGATGATGAGACGCTGTGGGGATTGGAGGGATAATGATGAGGGGCTGTGTAGTGGATGATGAGAGGCTGTTGGGAATGGAGGGATAATGATGAGGGGCTGTGTAGTGGATGATGAGACGCTGTGGGGAATGGAGGGATAATGATGAGGGGCTGTGTAGTGGATGATGAGAAGCTGTGGGGAATGGAGGGATAATGATGAGGGGCTGTGTAGTGGATGATGAGAAGCTGTGGGGATTGGAGGGATAATGATGAGGGGCTGTGTAGTGGATGATGAGACGCTGTGGGGAATGGAGGGATAATGATGAGGGGCTGTGTAGTGGATGATGAGACGCTGTGGGGAATGGAGGGATAATGATGAGGGGCTGTGTAGTGGATGATGAGACGCTGTGGGGATTGGAGGGATAATGATGAGGGGCTGTGTAGTGGATGATGAGAAGCTGTGGGGATTGGAGGGATAATGATGAGGGGCTGTGTAGTGGATGATGAGAAGCTGTGGGGAATGGAGGGATAATGATGAGGGGCTGTGTAGTGGATGATGAGAAGCTGTGGGGATTGGAGGGATAATGATGAGGGGCTGTGTAGTGGATGATGAGAAGCTGTGGGGAATGGAGGGATAATGATGAGGGGCTGTGTAGTGGATGATGAGAAGCTGTGGGGATTGGAGGGATAATGATGAGGGGCTGTGTAGTGGATGATGAGAAGCTGTGGGGAATGGAGGGATAATGATGAGGGGCTGTGTAGTGGATGATGAGAAGCTGTGGGGATTGGAGGGATAATGATGAGGGGCTGTGTAGTGGATGATGAGAAGCTGTGGGGAATGGAGGGATAATGATGAGGGGCTGTGTAGTGGATGATGAGACGCTGTGGGGATTGGAGGGATAATGATGAGGGGCTGTGTAGTGGATGATGAGACGCTGTGGGGAATGGAGGGATAATGATGAGGGGCTGTGTAGTGGATGATGAGAAGCTGTGGGGAATGGAGGGATAATGATGAGGGGCTGTGTAGTGGATGATGAGACGCTGTGGGGATTGGAGGGATAATGATGAGGGGCTGTGTAGTGGATGATGAGACGCTGTGGGGATTGGAGGGATAATGATGAGGGGCTGTGTAGTGGATGATGAGACGCTGTGGGGAATGGAGGGATAATGATGAGGGGCTGTGTAGTGGATGATGAGAAGCTGTGGGGATTGGAGGGATAATGATGAGGGGCTGTGTAGTGGATGATGAGAAGCTGTGGGGATTGGAGGGATAATGATGAGGGGCTGTGTAGTGGATAATGAGAAGCTGTCTGGGGAATGGAGGGATAATGATGAGGGGCTGTGTAGTGGATAATGAGAAGCTGTCTGGGGAATGGAGGGATAATGATGAGGGGCTGTGTAGTGGATGATGAGACGCTGTGGGGATTGGAGGGATAATGATGAGGGGCTGTGTAGTGGATGATGAGACGCTGTGGGGAATGGAGGGATAATGATGAGGGGCTGTGTAGTGGATAATGAGAAGCTGTCTGGGGAATGGAGGGATAATGATGAGGGGCTGTGTAGTGGATGATGAGACGCTGTGGGGAATGGAGGGATAATGATGAGGGGCTGTGTAGTGGATGATGAGACGCTGTGGGGAATGGAGGGATAATGATGAGGGGCTGTGTAGTGGATGATGAGAAGCTGTGGGGATTGGAGGGATAATGATGAGGGGCTGTGTAGTGGATGATGAGACGCTGTGGGGATTGGAGGGATAATGATGAGGGGCTGTGTAGTGGATGATGAGAGGCTGTTGGGAATGGAGGGATAATGATGAGGGGCTGTGTAGTGGATGATGAGAGGCTGTGGGGAATGGAGGGATAATGATGAGGGGCTGTGTAGTGGATGATGAGAAGCTGTGGGGATTGGAGGGATAATGATGAGGGGCTGTGTAGTGGATGATGAGAAGCTGTGGGGATTGGAGGGATAATGATGAGGGGCTGTGTAGTGGATGATGAGAAGCTGTGGGGATTGGAGGGATAATGATGAGGGGCTGTGTAGTGGATGATGAGAAGCTGTGGGGAATGGAGGGATAATGATGAGGGGCTGTGTAGTGGATGATGAGAAGCTGTGGGGATTGGAGGGATAATGATGAGGGGCTGTGTAGTGGATGATGAGAAGCTGTGGGGAATGGAGGGATAATGATGAGGGGCTGTGTAGTGGATGATGAGAAGCTGTGGGGATTGGAGGGATAATGATGAGGGGCTGTGTAGTGGATGATGAGAAGCTGTGGGGAATGGAGGGATAATGATGAGGGGCTGTGTAGTGGATGATGAGAAGCTGTGGGGATTGGAGGGATAATGATGAGGGGCTGTGTAGTGGATGATGAGAAGCTGTGGGGAATGGAGGGATAATGATGAGGGGCTGTGTAGTGGATGATGAGACGCTGTGGGGATTGGAGGGATAATGATGAGGGGCTGTGTAGTGGATGATGAGACGCTGTGGGGAATGGAGGGATAATGATGAGGGGCTGTGTAGTGGATGATGAGAAGCTGTGGGGAATGGAGGGATAATGATGAGGGGCTGTGTAGTGGATGATGAGACGCTGTGGGGATTGGAGGGATAATGATGAGGGGCTGTGTAGTGGATGATGAGACGCTGTGGGGATTGGAGGGATAATGATGAGGGGCTGTGTAGTGGATGATGAGACGCTGTGGGGAATGGAGGGATAATGATGAGGGGCTGTGTAGTGGATGATGAGAAGCTGTGGGGATTGGAGGGATAATGATGAGGGGCTGTGTAGTGGATGATGAGAAGCTGTGGGGATTGGAGGGATAATGATGAGGGGATGTGTAGTGGATGATGAGAGGCTGTGGGGAATGGAAGGATAATGATGAGGGGCTGTGTAGTGGATGATGAGAAGCTGTGGGGATTGGAGGGATAATGATGAGGGGCTGTGTAGTGGATGATGAGAGGCTGTGGGGAATGGAGGGATAATGATGAGGGGCTGTGTAGTGGATGATGAGAAGCTGTGGGGAATGGAGGGATAATGATGAGGGGCTGTGTAGTGGATGATGAGAAGCTGTGGGGATTGGAGGGATAATGATGAGGGGCTGTGTAGTGGATGATGAGAGGCTGTGGGGAATGGAGGGATAATGATGAGGGGCTGTGTAGTGGATGATGAGACGCTGTGGGGATTGGAGGGATAATGATGAGGGGCTGTGTAGTGGATGATGAGACGCTGTGGGGATTGGAGGGATAATGATGAGGGGCTGTGTAGTGGATGATGAGAAGCTGTGGGGATTGGAGGGATAATGATGAGGGGCTGTGTAGTGGATGATGAGAAGCTGTCTGGGGAATGGAGGGATAATGATGAGGGGCTGTGTAGTTGATGATGAGACGCTGTGGGGAATGGAGGGATAATGATGGGGGGCTGTGTAGTGGATGATGAGACGCTGTGGGGAATGGAGGGATAATGATGAGGGGCTGTGTAGTGGATGATGAGAGGCTGTGGGGAATGGAGGGATAATGATGAGGGGCTGTGTAGTGGATGATGAGAAGCTGTGTGGGGAATGATGATGGGCTGTGAAGTGGATGATGAGGGGCTGTGTGGGGAATGGAGCATGATGAGGGGCAGTGTGGAAAAAGAAGGAATGATGAGGGGCTGTATGGGGGTGATGGGCTGTGTGGGGAATGGGGGATGAGAGGCTGTGTGGGTGATAATGAGGGCCTGTGGGGAATGGGGGGATGATGAGGGGCTCTGTGGAGAAGCGGGGTGATGAGGGCCTTTTTGGGGAATGATGAGGGACTGTGGGGAATGGGAGGATGATGAGGGACTGTGTAGGGGTGATGAGGGGGAGATGGGGTTGATGAGGGGCTGTGTGGGGGATCAGGAGATGGGGGTGATGAGGGGCTGTGTGGGTAATGGGGGGATTTATTGTGTGGGGTTGAATTGGAGTGGAGATGGGAGATTTGAGGACACAAAATGAACAGCAAAGGGGGTGATGGGGCACAGAATAGAAACTGAGTAGTGGGTTCGTAGCATGGGGGCAGTGTAAGGGCACAGCCAGGAGGGGACAGTATACCAAGGAGGGGGAGTGTGATGAGAGAGTACAGCATAAATACTGGGCCCTATATGGGGGACACAGTGTGAGAGGACAGTGTGAAGAGGGGACCGGTATGGAAAGGAGAGGTCAGTGTGAAGAGCATGTACCATAAGAGGGACAGTGTGGGGGTCATATTTTGTGAAGACAATATAGTGAGGGGCAATTTTTCATTCAGGAGCATTATAATGACACTTGTATCTTTAAGGGCATCGTGAAGATGAAGAAAAGAAGAACGACTCCAGAGACGACATCATCTATAAGGTACCTGGATGTAAATGTTAATTGTGATACTGACTAACTCATGTTTTTATTTATGTTAGGAGCATTAAAGGGGATGTCCAGGTTTGTAATGAGTCTGCAGTCATTCTTCGTGACTGCAGACTTCTGAGTTCTCACAGTGCTCATTGCACGCTGTCAGGATTCTCTCGTGCTGGCAATTTACATACATGTGGTCACGTGCTGACTAGACATGTGTGGCTTCCGTCAATGAAAATGAACTGAGCGAGGCCGGGCACGTCTAGTCGGAATGTGTTCAGAATTATACAAATCACATGCTTGTGCTGACATGACCGTCCACCAGCAAGGGAGAATCCTAAAAGTGTCCAGTGCATTCGTTGTGAGAATTCAGAAGTCTGCGATGTCAGGATTCAGGTCAGCAGGTTCCAGTAGTCGTCACATGGACACCTCACTCATATGTGACTTTCACACTTATGGTCTGGTGACAACGAGCTTTTCTTCTGCTTCTCAGTTTTTCACTGAACATTGAGAGCATTAGGGAGAGGAGCTTGTGGGTACATGACTAAGTGCGCAAATCGCATATGTGCTGGGGGGGGGGGGGGGGAAGAGGGGGGGGCGCCAAAATGAATTCTTGCCCCGGGTGCCAGAAACCCTAGATACGCCTCTGAGTGCAGCTCTGGAGTATAATACAGGATGTAACTCAGGATCAGTGTTGTAACGTATGTACACAGTGACGGCACCAGCAGAATAGAGTGCAGCTCTGGAGTATAATACGAGATGTAACGGCGTTTCAGTACAGGACAAGTAATGTATTCACAGAGTGACTCTGTAAAATCAGGAGGGTGGAGCCAAAGTCCTTCTACCTCCTTTTAGTCAGAGACCATTATGGAACACTTATGCAGTTGCTGACAGATCCATCTCTGACTAGTCAAAGGTGGTGTGCCAACTTGCATCACCACCTGTACTTTGACTCAACTTCCACTTACTGCACTCTAGTGAGGCCTCCTTTACTTGCTCACATGGTTGCACTTTGTACCTACTATGTTATTACACATTCCTAACTCTTTCTTTGACAGTCCTATAAGATCAACTACCCACTTAGTTTGATCACTATTGGTCAGTCCTATCTTGACTCTTGCTCTTCAGGTGCTGACTTGAGCTATCTGACTGCTTCCCGTCAGTCTGGTGTCATCTCTTGTCCCTCTGTTGCCCACTACTCAATACAGTTTCCAAAGTTTTATGGCTGAAATCTCTTGCCGGAAAGCATTGCTGTTCCGTTAAGATGTCACTTCCAACCTGAGGGATAGAGAAGTCTGTAACTTTCTTAATCACTAAAACTGCTCATCTGTCTGTATGTAGTTTCCCATGTGGTAACCCTCTTTTTATTCTTGGTCTTCTCTCCCCCTCGTCACTAGCTTACTCCACCACTGATTTCCATGCCACGATGTCACAGTCCTTTACACCACATCATGGCTATAAACCCCGCAGAACCTCAAAGTGATCCAGCACCTTAGTATATACATAACATTTAACAATGTAATTCATCATTCAGATTTCATGACACCCATATACGGTACTTTCCTTTTTTTTTAGGGGAAGGAATTTATACAACCTCAAAGAGCAGCAATACCTAGGCAGCACCTATAAATAGGGACCACCAAAAACCTCAGTCCCTTACAACTCAACTTTGAATGGAGTTGCTGAATTAAAGTACCATTCATTTGCAGTGATTTAGTGAATAGTTGAAATGTTGTTTCAGCTTTTGTATTGGTTTCCTTGATCTGACTGAGGCAGACCTTCCCCTGCCTCACAGTCTTTATTTCTTTGCTTCTGTAGTAGATTTATGACTAATCTTCCCTTAATGAAATGTCTAGGGTCTTGTCTCTGCTGTTATATGACACACGACACCTGGGAGTTTGGAACAACTCTTACGTGTTGTTGATTTTTTAAAAAATTCTTACTTTTTTGGTTTAATAATAATACATCCTATTCATTATGTCACATGTAGAAATTGAGACATAGAGATATACTTCTTTTGTTCCTGTGATATTTATATTAAAAAATGAGAAGCTCAAATGGACGTCGTCACACAAGCAAACAGTGTTGAGTTATTACATCGTTTATCAAAGAGAAGTACTTTGCACACATATCATTCACATAACATATATATTCAGAAATCTGACCGTTGCTCAATTCATGCACTTGCTAATGTTTACAGTACACTTCAAAGTAACGTGACGCAAGCCATGCAGTGAGTTATGTGTTCTCATATTCTCCTGGTTCTCCGTATTTACAATACAACGTTATTCTAGTTTGAGATTAATGAATATAGTTTGCCATTCTTTACTGTACATTACAACGATTTTCAGAACATTTTCATTTTTGAGGCATATGCTATTACCCCCTTTCAAAATATTACTACTAAATGCCTTTTACTTGCTCTGATATTTTGGAAATTCCACATAGAAGTGAATGGTTCGTGCCACTTAAGTGGTCTCCTCTCTATTTCCTGGGGCACAAAACCATTCTTAAGATAGATTTGACTGATGCATCTCTCAGACATTTAGGCGACTTTGAACGAAGATCGCTCTATGCTGTTGCTACATGCAGCGCTGGGTTCCTAGGTTCAATTCCCACCAAGAACAACATGTGCAAGGATACTGATATGGAAGTTAGATTGTGAGCCCCAATGGGGACATTCATAATGGTGTCTGTAAAGTGCTGTGGAATATGCTGGAGCTATATAAGTAAGCTAAATAAATGATGATCACAACACAGTGTAAGGCTAGGTTCCCATTGCGCTAAAGGACAGCATTGCATGCCCAAATTAACGCAGTGCAACGCGTCCGTTAGCGCACCCATTGGCAGCAATGTTAACGTGCATCGCTAGCGTGTGCCATTTTCGCGCCCGAGGTCCGTTCCCCGCTCTCGCAGATCGGGGATCTGCGCTAGCGGGGACGTTAAACGCAACCCCAAAAAATACATTGCATTAGCGCAATCCGCTAGCACTATGCGCTAAACGGATTGCCCTAACGCAATGGGAACCTAACCTTAGGAGTCGAGTTCCCGCCGCTGCACAGGGGGAATCTCGAGCCGTGTCTGCTGCAGTCTCCCATTCTGCATCAGCCGCAGTGGAGCCTGCTCAGCGGAGACGTCGGTCCCAGCGTCTCACTCAGCCTGATACTGTGCAAAGGGTTACTGCTGCCTTTTCAGGCTCTGCTATTGTACCCTGCACTGGTCTGCGGCGAGCAGGCTTTTCTGGGACTAAGTCCTGCTTTGCACACACTGAGCATGCCCAGGGTAAGATCTCTCAGTGGAGGTCTAGGGTCACATGCTCAGGTACTGCAGCGACTTCCATTGGTCTTCCAGGAAGGCCCTGTACCTGAGCAAGTTCTGTGGCAGCCTTCCATTGGTCCTTCTTGGAAGGTCCTGTACATGCTGCAGCTATAAAAGGTTCGCATGGATTCACGGCCATGCGCTAGTATCACCTCATGTCATGAGCTTGTTAATTGTGGTTGCGCCTGTATGTGTGTGTTCAGGGACCCGGCTGAAATAAGCCCCTAGAATACCGGCTCCTCCTGTGAGGACTGTTTGTATGCTTTTCTGGGTGCGTGACCACTGACTGCCTCCAGCTCAGCAGTTAGCTGTGTTCCCCTGTGACGCTAACAGGGCACAGCATCTTATTTCTAGCGACTCTGTGAAGTTAACAGAGTTCGCCTACACTGCCATATAGCGCCGCCATTTGCCAGCAGCAGGTTCCTCTCCTGCACAGTGGACCCCGGGTTGTGAACGCACATATATATATATATATATATATATATATATATATATATATATATATCTACCACCCTACCCGTGCCCTCCGCTCCGCTGATGACCTCAGGTTAGCATCCTCAATAATCAGAACCTCCCACTCCCGTCTCCAAGACTTTACACGTGCTGCGCCGATTCTTTGGAATGCACTACCTAGGATAATACGATTAATCCCCAATCCCCACATTTTTAAGCGTGCCCTAAAAACTCATTTGTTCAGACTGGCCTACCGCCTCAATGCATTAACCTAACGATCCCTGTGTGGCCTATATTAAAAAAAAAAAAAAAAATTAATTAACTGGTTCATGCAGCTTTACATGAACACCCAAGCCTTACACTATGGCTGGTCCGAATAACTATAGCAATTGTTACCATCCACCTCTCGTGTCTCCCCTTTTCCTCATAGTTTGTAAGCTTATGAGCAGGGCCCTCACTCCTCTTGGTATCTGTTTTGAACTGTATTTCTGTTATGCTGTAATGTCTATTGTATGTACAAGTCCCCTCTATAATTTGTAAAGCGCTGCGGAATATGTTGGCGCTATATAAATAAAAATTATTATTATTATTATTATTATTATATATATATATATATATATATATATATATATATATATATATATATATAATATATATATAATATATATACTCGGTGCGTTCCGCCAACCCTAACACACAGTGACCCGCCAGCTTAGGCCTCTTTCACACTTCCGTTTTTCTGTTTCCGTCACAATGCGTCGTTTTGTGAAAAAAAAAACGATCCAGCAAATGTTTCTGCTGGATCCGTTTTTTTTCTCATAGACTTGTATTAGCGCCGGATTGTGACGGATGGCCGTTTCATCCGTCGAGCACTGGATCTGTCGTAAAATTGCTGGCCGTCGGGCGGAGATAACGCACAGAGGAACGTTTTTTTTCTGTACGTCGGAAAATCGCTCAGCGACGGATCCTACGCTGTCCGTCATTGGCTATAATGGAAGCCTATGGGCATAGGATCCGTCGCTAACTGTCAAAAGCAGGAATCCGGCAACGGATGCGCGGAATAATTTCCCATCAGGGAAGTTCTCTCTCGCTCTCTCTCTTTTTACTATTGATGCTGCCTATGTTAAAAAATAATTAAGAAAATAAAAAATAGTGATATTCTTACCTTCCGGCGACGTGGCTTTGCCAATGCTCGCGATGCTGCCGGCAGCTGCCGTTCCCAGTGATGAGTTGTGAAATGACCCGATGACATAGCATCACGTGAGACCGCTACGTCATCACAGGTCATTGCTCGCAAGGCATTACTGGGAACGGCAGCTGCCAGCAGCATTGCGAGGATCGGGAAGGCTGTGCGTGACGCCGGAAGGTAAGAATATCACAATTTTTATTTTTTTTTAATTATTTTTAACCTGGGTTGTGTTGTGTATGCATTTTCCCAGCGGAAAAACACGGCGAAGAAGCATACACAACGTGTGCACATAGCCTCGACAGATCCATCAAAAAAACTGACCCAGTGCATCAGTTTTTTACAATCTGCACAGGATTGTCTTTTCAACACTTTGACTGATTGTGACTGATTGTAAAAAACGGAAGTGCGAAAGAGGCCTTAAGCAAAAGCTGAAAAACTCAACTGGTTTCACCCTTTTGCCAGTTGTCATGCTGCTCCACTTGCATTATGTTGGATATACCGTTTAGCCAATGTAGCCGTACAGCATATTCCCAGTTTGTCCAAAAGTGGAATGATTTTAAGGCCAATTTAGATAGATAATAAAATCCATATTAGGAAGGTATGTCAATTTTCGTTTTACAATCATGGTTTTACTGAACCAAACTTAGGTTACCGTATGTTCTGACTGCTAGACTCAGCAAAACTTCGTATTCTAACTAATATTTATATATGAACCAAAGGTCTTCTCTGTGTTTGTTCACTCATCAACCAGCCCAAAACTCAGCTAACTGTGAAAAAATGAAGACATGAATAAAATATTTAGCTTCATTTTGACTCCAGTATTTGGCTGCTCCAGTTCTTGGAGTGTTTCCATGTCAAATCTAAATTGAAATCAAGATCTCTGCATGGTCTGATTTTGCTGCATCCTATGCTGCACTTAAATGGTAAATCTCGCAGTAAAAATCAGCAGCAAAAATTGGCAGTTTTCTTTTTTTTCATCATGTGGATGAAATTTAGTAAAATCTTAACCACCTTGCTGCTCCTTTAATACTCTGCAAATTTTCAGTTCCCCAAATCCGCATGGAAAATCTGCAGTGTCTTGGGCTCTGAAGAGTTAATTAGATTGAGTGACTAAAGAAATGATTATACGGCATTATTTACATGACCATATGGTGGACATATTTTATTGTCTCTGTTACAGCCACATTACTTCACCTGACAATGGCCGATGAGGTTGTTAATTCAAGGCAAGAGTCCAACCATCGCAACTGGGAATTGTGGCTCTGTGAATGCTTGTGCTCAGATATACAGTGGGGAAAATATTTGATACACTGCAGATTTTACACATTTTCCCACATACAAAGAACGGAAAGGTCTGTAATTTTTATCGTACATTCACTTCAACTGTGAGAGACAGAATCTTAAAAAAAAAAAAAAAATCCAGAAAATCAGTATATGATTTTTACGTAATTAATTTGCATTTTATTGCATGAAATAAGTATTTGATACAATAGAAAAACAGAACTTAATATTTGTACAGAAACCTTTGTTCGCAATTAGAGGTGAGACGTTTCCTGTAGTTCTTGAACAAATTTGCACACACTAGATCACCAACATATGGAGCATATACACCACCACAAACAAGTTTATTTCTTAAAATAAAATTGTATTCTTTAATTAAACAAGCAGATAAAAACAGCCATCATTAAGTTATTCATATACAAACAGAGCTATTCAAATAAGGCCACAGATGTCAAGATGTAAAGTAGCTGCAGATAAGACAAAAGACATGGGTATACATAATGTACAATCATCAGTAATATCCCCAATCAAGGTTTCAAATTAGACTAAAGTGCCTAGTGCATTAAAAATATAGGGATGGCCACATCCCAAGTGCCCTGGAAGGTGATACTATTACAATATCGTGGAGATTTCGCCCTGTACTTCGGTCAGTGACCTTTCATCGAGAACTCCCTACCTACAGCACTGAGGGGTCATATGTATTAAAAAATGGTCTTACCCATGTTAGTGTCCATCTGCAGCCTCGCGCCCCGACGCACGTTTCACTATGGCTTCCTCGGGGGGCCAAAATGACCAACTCCATATGTTGGTGATCTAATGTTGTTTGGGAGCTCCGCAGAGTAGTACCCACATATATGGGTCGCTTTAATCCAGATTTTCTATGATGGTATCTGTATTTGAGATTTTGTTTATAAATTTGCACACACTGCAGCAGGGATTTTGGCCCCCTCTTCCATACAGATCTTCTCCAGATCTTTCAGGTTTCAGGGCTATCACTTGACAACATTGAGTGTCAGCTCTCTCCAAAGGTTTTTTTATTGGGTTCAGGTCAGGAGACTGGCTAGGCCACTCCAGGACCCTGAAATGCTTCTGACGGAGCTGTTCCTTAGTTGCCCTGGCTGTGTTTCAGGTCATTGTCATGCTGGAATATTCAGCCACAACCTATTGTCAATGCTTTTTACTGAGGGTAGGAGGTTGTTGGCCAAAATCTCTCAATATGACCCCAACCATCCTCCCTTCAGTACAGTGCAGTCGTCTTGTCCCCATTGCAGAAAGGCACCCCCAAAGTATGATGTTTCCCCCCGACGTGCTTCATGATTGGGACGGAGTTTTTGAGGTTGTACTCATCCTTCTTCTTCGTCCAAACACTGCGAGTGAAGTTGATACCAAAAACTTCTATTTTGATCTCATCTAACCACATGACCTTCTCCCATGCCTCCTCTAGATCATCCAGATGGTCATTGGTGAACTTCAAACAGGTTTGGACATGTGCCGGCGTGAGCAGGCGGACCTTGCGTGCCCTGCAGGATTTTGATCCATAACGGTGTTGTGTGTTACTAACGGTAATGTTTTTGACAGTGGTCCCAGCTCTCTTCAGGTTTCTGACCAGGTCCTCTTGTGTAGTTCTGGGCTGATTCTTGACCTTTCTCAGAATCATCCTTACCCCACGAGGTGAGATCTTGCAAGGATCGACGGTCATCTTGAGTTTCTTCCATTTTCTAATAATTGTGCCAAGAGTTATTGCCTTCTCACCAAGATGCTTGCCTATTGTCCTGTAGCCCATCCCAGCCTTCTGCAGGTCTACAATTTTGTCTTTTGTGTCCTTAAACAGCTCTTTGGTCTTATCCATGGTGGAGAGGTTGGAGTGTGATTGATTGAGTGTGTGGACAGGTGTCTTTTATACTGGCAACGAGATCCAACAGGTCCAATTAATACAGGTAATGAGTGCAAACTAGGACAACTTCTTAAAGAAAAACTAACAAGTTTGTAAGAGCCAGAATTCTTGCTGGTTGGTCGGTGATCAAATACTAATTTCATGCAATAAAATTTAATTTAATTATTTAAAAATCATACAATGTGATCGTCTGGATTTTTTAAAGATTCTGTCTCACAGTTGAAGCGTACCTACAATAAAAATAAGACCTCGCCATTCTTTGTAGGTGGGAAAACTTGCAAAATCGGCAGAGTATCAAGTACTTATTTTCCACACTGTAGCTACAAAGTAGATCTAATGAAATAGATAGAAATTTATAAAAACATAAACAATTTTTCAAGCGCAGAAAGTTTAGATCTCCCGGACAAGCAACAAATCTGTGAGTGCTTACCGCTACCATAAATTTGCATTGTATGGAAATATTGCATAGTCATGACAGCACGTTAAATGGGTTTTAGACCTGAGTACATTGAGCTGGCACTCAGATTGGCCTTGTTACTGTGTATCAACTCTCATATGTAAACCTTCTAATGACTGTCTTGTTCCAAAATTAAAGGTATTCATAAAATGATTTGTTAGCAGATCGAAGAGTCAATGCCCCTTTCAGCTCCTTCTATAAGCTCCTTTTCCCACAAGCTTGGTGTAGCAGCTAAGCAGCTCCTGATGACAGATAGCTCTTTTATCTCTTCTGTTTCTTTCAATTTTCCACTTGTTTCAAAACTCCATCTACAAAGAGATGTGGAAATGCACATTCCTGTGGCTCAGCAGAGCAGGTCCCCTTCACGGCCTGTGCTATATGGTGCTATAGACACAACCCCTTGATGTAATGACCTATTGTAGACGAATTATACAAAAGAGGCCTCTGTGCAATCAGCAAAGACCAGGTTACCTTAAAGAGCAAGACCTGTGTCCTGAAGAATGCTGCTCTACATAGGTCAGCTCAGTCTTATAGGGGACATTTCAAGCAAATTCAAGGGGTCAAGAAGGATTTATGTAAGCTTAACCATTGTACTATGAAAAGTGCTCCAACTTAACATTCCTTTTATATGTGAATACATGTATACTTGTGTAAGATACTTTGATCCCCGTTCATCACGCAATTATTGCCAGTTTTATGGCATAAATCTGCTTGAAATGCCTCAATTTTGCAAGGTTGCCATTTACAGGTCCTTCTCAAAAAATTAGCATATAGTGTTAAATTTCATTATTTACCATAATGTAATGATTACAATTAAACTTTCATATATTATAGATTCATTATCCACCAACTGAAATTTGTCAGGTCTTTTATTGTTTTAATACTGATGATTTTGGCATACAACTCCTGATAACCCAAAAAACCTGTCTCAATAAATTAGCATATCAAGAAAAGGTTCTCTAAACGACCTATTACCCTAATCTTCTGAATCAACTAATTAACTCTAAACACATGCAAAAGATACCTGAGGCTTTTATAAACTCCCTGCCTGGTTCATTACTCAAAACCCCCATCATTGGTAAAGGCCCCTTCACACTAAGCGACGCTGCAGCGATACCGACAACGATCCGGATCGCTGCAGCGTCGCTGTTTGGTCGCTGGAGAGCTGTCACACAGACAGCTATCCAGCGACCAACGATGCTGGTAACCAGGGTAAACATCGGGTAACTAAGCGCAGGGCCGCGCTTAGTAACCCGATGTTTACCCTGGTTACCATCCTAAAAGTAAAAAAAACAAACACTAGATACTTACCTAACGCTGTCTGTCCTCCAGCGCTGCGCTCTGCTTCTCTGCTCTCCTCCTGTACTGGCTGGGAGCCGGAAAGCAGAGCGGTGACGTCACCGCTCTGCTTTCCGGCTCACAGCCAGTACAGGAGGAGTGCAGAGCACAGCGCTGGAGGACAGACAGCGTTAGGTAAGTATCTAGTGTTTGTTTTTTTTTACTTTTAGCATGGTAACCAGGGTAAACATCGGGTTACTAAGCGCGGCCCTGCGCTTAGTTACCCGATGTTTACCCTGGTTACCAGTGAAGACATCGCTGGATCGGTGTCACACACGCCGATCCAGCGATGTCTCCAGGGAGTCCAGCGACGAAATAAAGTTCTGGACTTTATTCAGCGACCAACGATCTCCCAGCAGGGGCCTGATCGTTGGTCGCTGTCACACAGAACGATTTCATTAACGATATCGTTGCTACGTCACAAATAGCAACGATATCGTTAACAATATTGTTATGTGTGAAGGTACCATAAGACTAGCGACCTGACAGATGTCAAGAAGGCCATCATTGACACCCTCAAGCAAGAGGGTAAGACCCAGAAAGAAATTTCTCAACAAATAGGCTGTTCCCAGAGTGCTGTATCAAGGCACCTCAATGGTAAGTCTGTTGGAAGGAAACAATGTGGCAGAAAACGCTGTACAACGAGAAGAGGAGACCGGACCCTGAGGAAGATTGTGGAGAAGGACCGATTCCAGACCTTGGGGCACCTGAGGAAGCAGTGGACTGAGTCTGGTGTGGAAACATCCAGAGCCACCGTGCACAGGCGTGTGCAGGAAATGGGCTACAGGTGCCGCATTCCCCAGGTAAAGCCACTTTTGAGCTACAGAGAAGCAGCACTGGACTGTTGCTAAGTGGTCCCAAGTACTTTTTTCTGATGAAAGCAAATTTTGCATGTCATTCGGAAATCAAGGTGCCAGAGTCTGGAGGAAGACTGGGGAGAAGGAAATGCCAAAATGCCTGAAGTCCAGTGTCAAGTACCGACAGTCAGTGATGGTGTGGGGTGCCATGTCAGCTGCTGGTGTTGGTCCACTGTGTTTCATCAAGGGCAGGGTCAATGCAGCTAGCTATCAGGAGATTTTGGAGCACTTCATGCTTCCATCGGCTGAAATGCTTTATGGAGATGAAGATTTCATTTTTCAGCACGACCTGGCACCTGCTCACAGTGCCAAAACCACTGGTAAATGGTTTACTGACCATGGTATTACTGTGCTCAATTGGCCTGCCAACTCTCCTGACCTGAACCCCATAGAGAATCTGTGAGATATTGTGAAGAGAAAGTTGAGAGACGCAAGACCCAACACTCTGGATGAGCTTAAGGCCGCTATTGAAGCATCCTGGGCCTCCATAACATCTCAGCAGTGTCACAGGCTGATTGCCTCCATGCCACGCCGCATTGAAGCAGTCATTTCTGCCAAAGGATTCCCGACCAAGTATTGAGTGCATAACTGAACATTATTATTTGTTGGTTTTTTTGTTTGTTATTAAAAAACACTTTTATTTGATTGGATGGGTGAAATATGCTAATTTATTGAGACAGGTTTTTTGGGTTATCAGGAGTTGTATGCCAAAATCATCAGTATTAAAACAATAAAAGACCTGACAAATTTCAGTTGGTGGATAATGAATCTATAATATATGAAAGTTTAATTGTAATCATTACATTATGGTAAATAATGAAATTTAACACTATATGCTAATTTTTTGAGAAGGACCTGTATTTGCCAGTGTCAACCGGCTCTGGCAAATTTTTAAAAAAATAGAAGGAACTTTTTCAACAGTGGGCACGACCAAGCGGCTCCGGAGCATGTGCACATATGAAATGAAGCTTTCACTTAAGCCCAGACTCGGTGCGAATGCCCAGAAAGCTGGTAATCATTGTGCAAGCGCAGGATCTGCTTGGGGGAGATCTGCGACGTAGGGAGCAGTGAAGGAAATGAATTATGATGCGATGGGTGTGAAGATCCCCACCCCTATGACTGAAATGGAAGGTATGTGGTGCATTCAAAGTATATAAAGTGCTTTGTTGTGAAAAATACTAGGATGTTTTGGTTGAGAACTCCATGTTGGTGAAACAATGTGCATCACTAATAAGATATTGAGGACAGATAAATATCCAAAAATGACATGACAGGTTTTTTTTTTAATGCAAACTCGGCCTTAGTAATATGAAAGTGACCTCCCCATTCATGGCTATGGGTGAACGGAATAGTAGCAATTGGTAACCAACAGCCTGTTCTTCACACTAATCCTCATTACTGCTGTGCTGTCACACACTATATGTACAGTTTCTCCAGTGTTTATTACTATCTTTATCCCCATTACTAAGCTGTGCTTTTCCTATCCTGATTCACAACATAGTCTGCATTCCCTGCCTGTGCTTTTATACAGGCTATGATAGTCCTCCCTGATTGGCTGTGCTATACCATGTGACATGATAGCCGCCGAAGCATTATGGTGGAACCCACCTAGCTATGCTCCAGGGTCACGTGAGCCTTCTCTGCTGGATCTTCTGCAATATGTAAAATGGCCATCACCATTTTAGGAGAAGCAAATCACAAATTCTTTGAATTTGCCAGATTCAGAAAATTCCTAAAATTTGACAAAAATGTAATTTAGCAGTAAATAAATAATGACTATAACACAGCCAATCCAAGCACAAACTAGAGTGTCACTTCCTTGCAATATGTTATTCTCAGAAACCAACTCCTTATATAAGTATGTGCGTTTCATATGCAATTGATCCTCAAGGGGTAGCGATCCAAATTTCAAAAATATTTTTATTTTAATTTTTGTATTTTTCAATGTAGGTTATAACATGGAAGCAGCATAGCCACCACGCTTTCCGTTGCCAAACACTGTTGTTGCTGTCTAGTAACTGCAATGTTTTCTATCTGAAGATTTCAGTGATTGAGAGCTGGATTTTCTCGAATCTGCTTTCGTACGGTCATGTGCAACTGACTTGTATGAGCAGAGTTTTCAGGATAACAACATGTTAAAACTCACAACATGAGTTTTGCTTACTGCGATCAGACCTGTGATCTTGTAATTACCTTCTTGGCTCCAACACAATCCTGTATAAGTATTTAACTATCACGTGGAAGAAACCAGCAATTTCAATGAGCAAAATGATTCTGGTTGTGGTGCTGCTTTTACATTGATGCTATTTACATGTCAGTCACCTATATATATCTTTATAGACACATGATTAGTGAACTTGACAAACCAGTACCTAATTGAGGCGTTAAGGCGCTCAAGATGAATCCAGGCTCACTTCAATATTTTTAAGAAAGCGTTCTATAGGATTTCATAAATCTGGTCATAGATAAATGGAGGGATTTAAGGGATTCTGGGACAGGCCCTTTTTTTTAAATTAACAGGGTATTATAGTGTTAGCAACAGTGCAGTTATCAGCGCTGTCTTATAATTAGCGGAAACCTGTTTATCAAATGATTTGAAATGGTTTGTTTTCTCTTGCATAGTGGTTTTTCACTTCTTCACAGAGCACCAATCACTGCAACTATATATATATATACCCTCTTTTATTAATTTTATTTATATTTTATTGGTGATTTTTTGCTGCGTCTGTGTTTTTAATAAATCAAATGATCAGGACAGATTTTTATGTACTCAAAGTAATCCGTGAATGGCAGCAATCTGAGATCTTTAAAACTGCAAGGAATTGATAAAAGCATATTGACAAATTGTTTAACTTTGTGCTTGGAGGGCATGAGCCCTACACATAGAATATGATCTTCATTGTGAAAACCATACTAGCCTTTTAAGCATTGGCATAACTAGAGTCCGAAAGGCCCCCGAGCAAGACTTGGACTACCCGCTCATCTGAGATAGATAGATTATATATATCTCTATTTTCTCCATCCTGGTATATATATCCCATATCATGCCTGGGCCCCATCCTGGTATACTGTATGTATCTCCCATCCTGATATATGTCCCTTATCCTGGGCCCCATCCTGAGATAGATAGAGATATATATATATATATATATATATATATATATATATATATATATATATACATACACATACATACATATACACACACCCCAACCTGGGCCCCATAGTTGTAATATTTCCCTTATCCTGGGCCCCATGCTGGCATATGTCCCCCTATTCTGCCACTGTTTTTTAATGCATGGAAAAAAATTATACTCTCCTTTCCTACACTACCCCGCTGCAGGGGGTCCTCTTCTGAAGCCGGCAGCTGACTTCAGAAGCGCCCCCAGTCTTGTGCACGCCGATGTCCATTGCTGAACTCTGATTGGCCGACAGCATGTATTGCTGCACACAGACCCTACTGGTCTGTGCACAGCAAAACACTTCAACTGGATGTGCATCTGAGGGCGCACATCCACTTGAAGTTTCTGCTAACGTCGGTGGACCGCTTACCCGTACAGGCCTAGTCGCCGTCGGGACCTCTACGATCGTTACGCCCCTGCCTTTAAGAACTATTGGTTAACCATGTACCTCTACACCAACATTCATTAAATAGCAACTCGGCTGCCAGTAATGCAGCTCATTGGCCCTTAAGCCTATGTGGACACGTTACGGATTTAGATGCGGATCCGCAGTGTTTTTGGACACGCAGAATTGCATCAAATCCGGTGTAGTGTACAATGTTAGTCAATGGGTAATTGAGAATTTTTGTGCACATGCTATGGAAAAAAATACGCAGATTTGCAGTGTTTTATTTTCCGCAGCATGCCAATTCTTTTTGTCAGACCAATCCGCAGCAAAACCGCAGGTTTAAAAAAGATCTGCGGATATGCCTGCGAGAAACGCTGCAGATCAAAAGGGGGAAGAGAGTGTGGGCGGAGACTGTGTGTGAGCGGAGACTGTGTGTGCGGAGAAGATGTGCATGTCGGTGTGTGAGTATTTGTATGTGTCTGTGTGTGCTTGGGTCTGCGGGTGTCTGCGAGGCTGTGTGTGTGTGGCGCTGTATGTGTGTGTGTGTCTGTGTGTAGGCAGGCATCGTCCCATGGGACAACTAGTCCCTTCCGGCTATGCCTGCTACAGTGACAGCAGCTAGCAGGATGATGGACAGTAGTAGTCCCATCATAAAGCTACTTGTGTTCAAGTGTAAAAAAAAAAAAAAACAATACACACATACAGTACATACATATAGACATACAGTGCATACATATACATACAGTACATACAACATACAGTACATACTCACCATGCAGCTAATCCCCGAAGCCTCCAATCACTTGTAAAAAATAAAATAAAAATAATAAACCAACAGTATACTCCCTGATCCGATGTAATCCATTTCATAATGAGTGTCCCACGATGATCTCCTGTGGAGAGCTGCCACATCAGCAGATGTGACCGCTCTCAAGGGGCTCCAATGATACAATGAACGGAAGGTATCCTTCCGTACTGTATCCCTCCGCAGCTGTGAGTGCAGAGTTCATACTGTCACTTGCGGCACCACTGCATGGGAAAATCCTCACGCAGCAGTGCCGTAAAGTGAGAGGCCATTGAACTCTCAGTGATAACACTGCAGGAGCCATTGCCTCCTGTCAGTGTGTCACTGGAGGCCTATAGAGCAGTAACATCTCCTGATGTGACAGCTCTATAGGGGAGATCGTCGTTGGACACTCACTATTAAATGGACTGCGTCGGACCAGAGAGTATTTGTGTTGGTTTATTATTTTTTCTTTTTTTCCAGGAGATCGAGGGCGTCGCATGGATTGGCAGAACAATATAGATTCCAAAACTGTGTGGTGTTTTATTTCATTAAAATACTTTATTCTGCATATACTGTATGTGTGTGTTTATTTAACCCTTTAACATCTATAGGATTAGTAATGGATAGGTGTCTTATTGACGCCTCTCCATTACTAAGCTGGTTTGATGTCACCTTACAATTCAGGGGTCCCTGTGGGCTGGTGTTTGCCTGGGGGCAATATCCATGGTCCCTTCCTAGGCTATGAATATAAGTCTGCAGTTGTCTGCATAGCCTTGTCTGGCTATTAATTACAGGGGGACCCCACGCCTGTTTTCTTTGGGGAGGTCCCCATATTTTAATAGCCAGTAAAGGCTAAATATACAGCTGCAGGCTGATACTCATAGCCTGGGAAGGTCCATGGGTATTAACCCCTTCTTAGGCTACAAACATCGGTCCCCAGTCTCTGACTTTCTCTCTTTGGCGCAGAAAATTGCACGGGAGCCCATGCCATTTTTTTTTTCAATTTTTTTAAATAAATTAAACAGATATTGTGCTTAAGGCCGGAATCACACTTGTGAGAAACTCGCACGAGTCTCTCGCATCAATACCCGGCACTGCCGCCGGCACTCGGGACCGGTGCGTGCAGCTGCATAGAAATACATGCAGCCGCATGCTCTGGTCCCGAGTGCCAGCGGAAGTGTCGGGTATTGATGCGAGAGACTCGTGCGAGTTTCTCACAAGTGTGACCTCGGCCTAACTCTTTATGCACCATTTTATTATGTTCATTACTAAACATCGGGCTTGGTATTATCTATCGATAGATAGATCTATAGATGGATAGATAGATCTATAGATCGATACAGTAGATCTATAGATGGATCTATAGATAGATCGATAGGTAGATCTATAGATAGATACATCGATAGATCGATAGATAGGATAGATATATAGATAGATCTATCTATCTTTCCATGTGTGTAATCATTATTCTTCAATGGAGTATGTAAATGAAGAGGTTGGACAAGAAATGACATCACAATTCTTTTTTTTTTGTTCAATAATGGATCTTTATTTAGCTTTCAAAAACGCATACAAAATCCCCATGGAAAAAAAAGCATGAAAATCCTCATCAAAAACACATCAAATCCGTGCGGATTTTTACCTGCGTTTTCTGCCAAGAGATGCAGAATCTGCGCAGAAAATTCCACAGGCAAATCTGCAATGTGTGCACATACCCTAAGAGTCCTCTGATATAATATTAAGTACAAGAAAAACTAAAATGACCTCTTTAGACAAATTTAGCATCAGAAAATCGAGTTTATGTAAAGTGGCTTAATGATGTAGGAATAAAAGTGCTGGTAAAGCAGTGACAGTCTCTTCACTTAAAACTAAGGCTGTTTTGTTTGTGTGATAGTGGCTTATCCAGTAATGCCGAGTCCTCGGATCAATAAAATCTCGTATAAAAGCCGTTTTATATGATGGGATGCAGCACTGGGCATCATGAAACAGAATTACAGTTTACCAGTTGTTATAAAATTAGACAGCAGGGTGTTCCCAGGTCACATTATACAAAATACAGCACGTTTATTATAACGTGTTTGCTCACTTCCTTATAAGATCAGGATTAGCTGCATTTGATATTTTACACTAAAGTATTAAAGATGATATCTTACATCCAGGGTGAGTGCATTTATTGGGATAGGCTGTGCTAATGAGTTCTTAATGTTCACAAATTGTAGCTACATACTATTGTAGGGAGAAGTGTAACCTTTAAGAGAGCTAGCATTCTAGATTGTATTTTGTGTACCGTAATTGTTCTAGCATTGAAAAGCATTAAAATTTAGTTCTAGCAGAGTTGGATATGATGCATGTCACTAGGAACTTATGCAGGACTTAATCAAGAAGACATTCAGGCTATGTGCACACGCTGCAGATTGCTCTGCAGATTGTTCAGGACTGATTTTTGTAAATCCGCAATTACTGTGGATTTACAGCATTTTTTGTGGTTTTTGTGCGGATTTTGCCTGCGGATTCCTATTATGGAACAGGTGTAAACCGCTGCGGAATCCGCACAAAGAATTGACATGCTGCGGAATAAACAGTGCTACGTTTCCGCGCATTTTTTTCCGCAGCATGTGCACTGCGGATTTTGTTTTCCATAGGTTTACATGGTACTGTAAACTCAGGGAAAACTGCTGCGAATCTGCAGCGGCCAATCCGCTGCGGATCCGCAGCAAAATCCGCAGCGTGTGCACATAGCCTCACAGACAACCTACATCAGACAAATGAGCACCAGTTGATTGTATCAATCATTATGCTAGCAAAAAAAAAAAACATTATTGACAGCACATTGTTCTATGTAGACAGGGAATGTGCTGCTGTTGACATGACACTGTATGGGGAAAGAACAACGTAGTATAGATTTGTTTTGTTAGCTTGTGCAAAAAAAAGTCCAATAAAAGCACACAACATGCCTAATAAATGCGCACAACATGCTCCATTAGGGCAGTCCCACACGTCCAGATAATTCCGGTACCGGAAAAATCGGTACCTGAATTATCCGTATCCGTGTGCCCGTGCGTTTCTGTGGCACACATTAATGGGTCCGTGTCCCACGAACACTGACATGTCTCCGTGTTTGGCACACGGAGACACAGTCCGCAAAAAATCAATGACATCTGCACAGATGCATTGATTTCAACGTGTCTATGTGTGTCAGTGGCTCCGGTACGTGAGGAAACTGTCACCTCACGTACCCGAGCCACTGACGTGTGAAACCGGCCTTAGGGTAGGTTCACACGAGGTATAAAAAAAATCAGTTTCATCCAGAAAAGCAGGACGATTTTTTTTGTACAATTTGTTTGGGTTTTTTTTTTTTACAGCAGAAGCTATTACAGTATATACTCATGTATAAGCCGACCCGAGTATAAGCCAAGGCACCTAATTTTACCTTTAAGAAAAAAAAAAAAAACTTGGAAAACTTATTGACTAGAGTATAAGCTGGGTATGCATTGTCCCCTAATGCCTATTCTGGTATGCATGGCTCCTTATCCCCATCCTTGTATACATGGCTCCTTATTCCCACCCTTGTCTGTATTGTTCCTCATCCCCATCCTGGTATGTATGGCTCCTCATCCACATCCTTGTATACATGGCTCCTTATTCCCATCCTTGTCTGTATTGTTCCTCATCCCCATCCTGGTATGCATGGCTCCTTATCCCCATCCTTGTATACATGGCTCCTTATTCCCATCCTTGTCTGTATTGTTCCTCATCCCCATCCTGGTATGCATGGCTCCTCATCCACATCCTTGTATGCATGGCTCCTTATTCCCATCCTTGTCTGTATTGTTCCTCATCCCCATCCTGGTATGCATGGCTCCTCATCCACATCCTTGTATGCATGGCTCCTTATTCCCATCCTTGTCTGTATTGTTCCTCATCCCCATCCTGGTATGCATGGCTCCTCATCCACATCCTTGTATGCATGGCTCCTTATTCCCATCCTTGTCTGTATTGTTCCTCATCCCCATCCTGGTATGTATGGCTCCTTATCCCCATCCTTGTGTGCATGGCTCCTTATTCCCATTCTTGTATGCATGGCTCCTCATCCCCATCCTTGTCTGCATGGCTCCTTATTCCCTTCCTTATCTGTGTGGTTCCTCATCCCCATCCTTGTATGTATGTGCCCCCGCATGAGAAAAGAAAAAAAAAAAAATCATACCTACCTTCCCTGCGCGCCCTCACGTTCCGTTGCTAGCAACTCCTGCGGCTTAGTGATCACGTGTCCCCACTCATTAAGGTAATAAATATTCACCTCTCTCCATGCCTATAGGAGTGGAGAGAGGTGAATATTCTTACCTTAATGAGCGGGCACCCATGATAGCCCAGCAGCTGCTTTGAAGCTGTCGACTGCTGCTGACACTGTGCGCGCTATAAGAGAAATGAATGTTCACTGCAAGTACAGTGAATATTAATTTCTTTTTAGAAGGGCACAGGCTTTAGCCGCAGCAGCCAGCTTTGCCTTCTGTCACCCGCTGCTCCGCCGCTCCCCCTCCCCCACCGTATTCTGGGGCAATGACTCATGAATAAGCCGGAAAAAAAATGTGCTGAAAAACGAGTATATAAATATAAAAACGAGTGAATATGGTATTCATTTACAAGACCATTTAGTTTCCTATGTTACAGAATTGCAATGTATTCATAAAAAATGGATGCTATACTATGGCTTCATATTTCATCAGATTTTTTTATACACCCATAGACTTGAATGGATGAGTCCCATTCGTTTCCCAGAAGAAACTAGTGTATGTGACAATTTTTTTTCACATGCGGATTTGGCTAGGCAGGTAAAATGCTCGTTCATTAGTTGCGATGATTTGAGAGCTTAAGGAAAGAAATAGAATGATAATTTGATGACCAGTTGACTAAACAGCCGCCTTCATAGAAGCAAATATGGATGATAGCAAAATAAAAAAATTGTGATATCTACCGTATTTTCTGTAGGTCAAGTTGTAATGTTTGAGCCAGAGAGAACTGAATATATTTGATCACGGAGTGCCACCTATTAATTTCTCTCTGGCTTGGATTGTTCATGAAGCCAATGGTTCCAGGTAAAAGCCCACACACTGCTGGTCTCCTGATTAAGCTCCAGAAGGTCTGCTATACTTTGGTGCTGGTTTTTCTCAATTCCTACAGGTTGTAATGTTTAGCTGCTTTAGGCGTCACTTTTCTTTTACTTTGTGAATTGCTTGTCTTATATATGGAAAATATTTACTGCAATCACTGTAAATAGCCTTGGTTACTGTCACCATCATCTTTCCCGTGTGTTCTCTATACACATACTGTATTATCAGAGGCATCCAGACAGCACCTAGCGCTGTCACTCGGGTGTCACGATGATTACTTTGTTCTGCAGATCTGACAGGTTTTCATGAGGTTGAATTATTTAAGATGACATCATAAGATCGAAACATGCAAACAATTTCAACACGCTACAATGCTTTGAAGTGCTTTTCGACAAGTGCAGAGATGTAAAAAGGCGCATCTGAGCTGTAGGAGGACAATTATCCTATAATAAACCACATTCCAAGGCAGATTGGATTCAAGGCTTGTACTACTCCCAGAGATGAAACTTGCGACTCTCCCCAGAGCTGGCGGTAGACCAGAAGATCTATTAATCCTTACATTATTATTTATTAGGGTTTGTCGAAGCACAGTGGATTTTGGGGCTCCTGTTTCTGTGCCCTACTAGCTCCAAACTGAAAGTTTTTTTTGTTCTTCCAGAGAATGTGAATATGACATTAAAAACACAAATTATTTGCATTTCTTTAAGAATTGCAGCATATTCGGTTTGAGTATAGGTGTAGAATAAATTTTTAAATGAAATAATTTGTCTATATATGTCACCCAGCTTTCTAAAACTACTGACTGTCCAGTCTGCCCAGATATGCATTACAGGAGTGAGTGTTATCATTTGACATTTGTGGTAAAGCTAAAAAGTAAAATAAATAAATAAATAAAAACGCACAATAGTTCATCACTCGGCCAGTAGATGTTGTAGATTGCGTTTATTTCCTGATGAAGGGTTTTGTTCAACTCTGAAATTCCTAGATTAATAAAACTGCTCTGTGTTCAACACCATAATCTCCATTATATATCTTCTTGGTCAGAAACGCAGCAGATTTATCCATATATTCCTTTCCACTATAGCATTTGCCATTTAGGAGTCAGTATAATCATGTGCAACCTCTTCTAATGGAGTTGTAAAGGCACGCTTATTAGTTTGCGGGATAATTGGGATTTCTGATGGTAGGCGCACACGGTCAGTAAACGCTGCTGGTTGGACGCTGCGTACTTGTGCAGCGTCCAACCCGCAGCGTCCAGATGTTGCAGCATAGTGGATGGGATTTCAAGAAATGCCATGCCCACTATGCATCCAGAGATACCTGTGGATCACCCGTAGAGACAGACATGCGGCGCGTCTTTCCAGACTGCACAAGATAAATTTCACCCATACAATGCATTGGACGCGGTGATTCTGCACGGTTCAATAAACACATGTGGAATCACCTGTTTTCAATAGCCGGCAGCGCTTTGAACGCAGCTAACGTGTGCTACATCCAAAGTGCTGCCAATTCCTGAACTTTGTGCACCTACCCTCAATGTTAAGGTACCTTCACACATAACGATATTGTTAACGATATCGTTGCTATTTGTGACGTAGCAACGATATCGTTAATGAAATCGTTCTGTGTGACAGCGACCAACGATCAGGCCCCTGCTGGGAGATCGTTGGTCGCTGAATAAAGTCCAGAACTTTATTTCGTCGCTGGACTCCCTGGAGACATCGCTGGATCGGCGTGTGCGACACCGATCCAGCGATGTCTTCACTGGTAACCAGGGTAAACATCGGGTAACTAAGCGCAGGGCCGCGCTTAGTAACCCGATGTTTACCCTGGTTACCATGCTAAAAGTAAAAAAAAACAAACAGTACATACTTACCTACAGCCGTCTGTCCTCCAGCGCTGCGCTCTGCTTCTCTGCTCTCCTCCTGTACTGGCTGTGAGCCGGAAAGCAGAGCGGTGACGTCACCACTCTGCTTTCCGGCTCCCAGACAGTACAGGAGGAGAGCAGAGAAGCAGAGCGCAGCGCTGGAGGACAGACGGCTGTAGGTAAGTATGTACTGTTTGTTTTTTTTTACTTTTAGCATGGTAACCAGGGTAAACATGGGGTTACTAAGCGCGGCCCTGCGCTTAGTTACCCGATGTTTACCCTGGTTACCGGCATCGTTGGTCGCTGGAGAGCGGTCTGTGTGACAGCTCTCCAGCGACCAAACAGCGACGCTGCAGCGATTCGGATCGTTGTCGGTATCGCTGCAGCGTCGCTTAATGTGAAGGGGCCTTTACTGTATATATCATGAATGTAGCCAGTGATTTCTGTGTATTTTGCTGGGTGGTTAACAATGTAACAAGACTGATAACATGTCTGGGAGCTGCAGAACATAATAATACAGTAGAGATCTTGGCTGATAGCAGAACGGTATCTAGACAAAAAATACACTGCTGAAACAGATTGTTCTGAGGTTGTTTTCACATAGGTTAAAACAATAGATTTTCAATAGAACACGTATCAACAAGTGATGAATACAGACGCACCACAAACACTACAGGAATGTAAATGTTTTTAGAAACCCCATTTCCTCAAGGATGAACATTTCTTCAAGGCCTAGGAATTGATCAGTCATTCTCCTATGCAATATACCATTAACAGAAATGTGACATCTGAAAATTACCCACACATTAAATCAAGTTATGATATTTTATTTTTAAACAAATGTTTGTAATTTTCACTCTGACCACTAAGTGTAATATAAAGCTAATACTTCCCCTCCTGTAGAGATCACTTCTCAGCAGCCATCTTCTTATCATAGACAGGATTACATTAGAAGATCACACCTACATTTAGATGACACAGAACCCACCATTCACATTAGGTGATGGACACAGCTCACCTCCTCCCCCTCCCCGCACAATGACCTCTGCACAGATCACAAAGCATTCCCATAAGGCCGGGATCACCCATACGCGAGATACGGCCGAGTCTCGCAGGTGAAAACCCAGCTCTGGCGCCGGCACTCCAGAGCGGAGCGTGCGGCTCCATGTGTTTCTGTGCGGCTGCACGCCCGCTGCGGAGTGCCGGCGCCAGAGCTGTGTTATCACCTGCGAGACTCGGCCGTATCTCGCGTATGTGTGATCTCAGCCTAACACTGTACCACTGAAGTTAATGATCTATCTCCAGACTAAAGGTTCCTATGATCCATGTGGCTCCTATTAAGCATATCTCTGACTACTGTTAACAGCAGCTCAAACACGATGGTCACTCCTGTACCAAAAAAATTACCGTAATCAGAAACCACAAATTGGAGAAAAAGTGCATGTATCAGTATCTGGTAATATCTCTATATTGTTTTAAATATTCTATGTGATACACTTCCTTTTTAAAGCTATGGACATGTCACATACCATAGATTTTATTTTTACATGTGTTGATAGTTACCTATTAGTAAAATAATACACGCTTCATTCCTTTATTTTTTTTGTTGACTCTCCTAGTAATATAGACTGCATATGAGGTCTGTAGGTGTCCAGGATGCTGCTGGTTTTTACTCCTCATATATAGACTTCTAACTTACACATATTTCCTCTCCATGTGCTTCCCTCTTTTTCTTTAGGCTTCTTTTACACTTGCCGTGGTTTTGCAGCCCGTTTATGCAGCCCCAATAGGTTTCTATGGGGCCGCAAAAACGGGTTCGCAATAATTCCACTGTGCGCAGTATGGCCGTGAAAAAAGATCGAGCCTGCAATATCTTTTTCACGGCTTATGGACCCGGCCCCTATTGAAAATCAATGGAGCTACAAAAACAACGGAAGCTTGTTTTTGCCGTGCACCGTGACTTCCAGTTTTGTGGAACGCCATTTTTTTTTCCAATACTTTTTCCATAGTATTGGAAACCCGAAAAACAGCGACCCCAAGTTTTTAGCGCTCCATTATTACAGCAGACCATGAAAATTGCATCGAAAAGGCCCGCAATAACGGGCCGCAAAAAACCCGCTAAGTGTAAAAGAAGCCTTATCCTCCCTGAGACTACAGATACTTTTCCCCTCTCCACCTTGTAGAGATCTGTGTACAATCCCCTCACTACTTCCAACACTAACACAGAGATTAAAGAGGTAGGGCAGTAAGAAACAAAAGCAGGGATGACCATGAATTTAATGGATATGACAATTTTTTAAAAAGATTTTCTAATAGTTATCCTAATAGATAGGATTTGCAAATTGTGGCCTCGGGATCTCTTTATAGAATTTCTTTATGCCAGAACATCACCTTTAAAGCTAAAGCCCCCCTTTCCCCCTACACAATATTGATGGGTTCAGCCTACAGTCAGATGTGTATGGGAGCCCCGGACAATTGATCGTCAGGGGCGCTATGTTTCCGGCTTGTTTGATTTTGAACTTCAGATTAATAGAGAAAAGAATGAAAGGATGTGAAAAAAATTTAACTTTTTATTAATAGATCAAAATATTAACATAAGTGTTAGTACACTTGTTAAAAAAAATGTGCTTCACCCAGGCAATTATACTCAGGTTAGGCTACTAAGTGAGCTAAAATCTTGTGCTCAAATATGTATAATTATTATATGCTATCATTACTACTGTAATGGTAGCCAAATTATTAATAAATGGGGACTTGCTGTCTGTCTGACAACTTTGTCTACCTTCAGTATTTCAGGACATATAACTAATGGCCGCCTATGATAATATAAATATTTATGCATAAGATTATAGCTCATTTAGTAACCTCACCTAAGCAAAATTGCCAGGGCGCAGTGCAAAAATAATTTCACACGTGCGTTTATATTTTAATCTATTGAGTTATATTTTATTCATATTCTATTATTATCCTTTTATTTATTTATTATGCTTTCCTTATCAACGCTACCATATTTCGAAGCGCTTTAGGCTACGTTCACATTAGCGTTGCGTCGGGCGCAGCCGCGGCGACGCACGAGTCATGCGCCCCTATATTTAACATGGGGGCGCATGGACATGCGTTGTCTTGCGTTTTGTGACACATGCGTCAATTTTGGACGCTGCAAGTTGCATTTTTTTGGCGTCCAAAATCAAGCCAAAAATGGACGCATGTGTCACAAAACCATGCGGTTTTGCATGCGTTGCCGACGCAACACACAACAACGCAAATGTGAACATAGCCTTACAGACATTATCATTGCTGTGCCCATTGGGGCTCACAATCTAAATTCTATATCAGTAGGTCTGTGGAATGTGGGAGGAAACTGGAGAACCCAGCGGAAACCCACGCGAACTCCTAGCAGATGTTGTCCTTGGTGGGATTTGAACCCAGGACCCCAGCGCTGCAAGGCTCCAGTGCTAACCACTGAGCCATGCTTGTTCCTTTTTTCTGTTGATCTGCAATTATTTCTAGTGTACTCCACTGATGTGAATTTATGATAGTTGGCATTTTAGTATACTACTGTAATTTAATACTGATTTCTTGTAGATTGTGAGTCCTCGCGGGCAGGGTCCTCTCTCCTCCTGTACCAGCTGTGACTTGTATTGTTCAAGATTATTGTACTTGTTTTTATTATGTATACCCCTCCTCACATGTAAAGTGCCATGGAATAAATGGCGCTATAATAATATATAATAATAATAATTTCTGACTACCAATACTTTTGTTCTCATGCAGATAAGTCACTGCCAGATACATCTGGTGGCTATCTCATAGAAAACATAGGAACACTCAGCCAAGTGAGCGCTTCTTTGCACAGGACAGGCAGCCAAGATGGTTTCCGCCAGAACCATCATATGGCTGACAACTATGAAACGTCTAATGTTGTCTTTAAGGGAATGTGCCATTGGTAAATGACCTATTGTTTGTATCAAGTTTTTGTGCTGAATGTATTTTTTCTACATTTTTGCATATATTTTTTTCAAATATAATCTTCATTTAAAAAGAAAAAAAAAAAAGTGGTAATTTTCACACTGGCCACAATAGTCAGACCAGACCCTATCTTTTGCATTGAAGTGTCAAATTCTATTCAAAGGTAATTGTGAAGGAAGAAGGTACAGTACAGCTATGACTTCGCCTATTGTGATTATGCATAGCTGATAACACAGGATGCACCAGAGGTGTTTTACTGTCATTGTAATCCTGCCTCTGATAATATAGATCCTGGCTTTGAACCCTTGCTGGAAGAACTGGTATTATAAGTGTAAAAAAGCCCCTGTGGCCAATGTAAAAATTGCAGGGTTACTGAATATACATTAGATAAAAAATATATATATACTAGATGGTGGCCCGATTCTAACGCATCTGGTATTTTAGAATATGCATGTCCACGTAGCATATTGCCCAGCGACGTAGTATATTGCCCAGCGACGTAGTATATTTCCCAGCCACATAGTATATAGCACAGCCCACGTAGTACGGTATATTGCCCAGTGACGTAGTATATTGCCCAGCCACATAGTATATAGCAGAGCCACGTAGTATATTGCCCAGCCACATAGTATATAGCACAGCCCACGTAGTATATTGCCCAGTCACATAGTATATTGGCCAGCACAGAGCCACGTAGTATATTGCCCAGTCACGTAGTATATTGCCCAGCCATGTAGTATATTGGCCAGCACAGAGCCACGTAGTATATTGCCCAGCCACATAGTATATAGCAGAGCCACGTAGTATATTGCCCAGCCACATAGTATATAGCACAGCCCACGTAGTATATTTTTCCCAGTCACATAGTATATTGGCCAGCACAGAGCCACGTAGTATATTGCCCAGTCACGTAGTATATTGCCCAGCCATGTAGTATATTGCCCAGTCACATAGTATATTGGCCAGCACAGAGCCACGTAGTATATTGCCCAGCCACATAGTATATAGCAGAGCCACGTAGTATATTGCCCAGCCACATAGTATATAGCAGAGCCACGTAGTATATTGCCCAGCACAGAGCCAAGTAGTATAGACTTAAAAAAAAATAAACATATACTCACCTATAGCCCGTTGAAGTCCTGCTATACTCACCCTCCGCCGCCTTTCTCGCTCCTCGCCACGCTCCCTGGATCGCTCCATTGCAAGCGGCAGCTTCCGGTCCCAGGGCTGGTGTGAGCAGGACCTATGATGACGTCGCGGTCACATGACCGTGACGTCACGGCAGGTCCTTGTCGAACACCAGCCCTGGGACGGGACCGGAAGCTGCCGCTTGCAATGGAGCGATCCAGGGAGCGTGGCGAGGAGCGAGAAAGGCGGCGGAGGGTGAGTATAGCAGGTTTTTTGTTTTTTTTAATTATTTTTAACATGACATTTTTACTATTGATGCTGCATAGGCAGCATCAATAGTAAATAGTTGGGGACACACAGGGTTAATAGCAGCGGTAACGGAGTGCGTTACACCGCGGGCCTTTACCGCTGCCATTAACCCTGTGTGAGCGGAGGGGATTACGGAGCGGGCGCCGGGCAGTGAGTGCAGGGGAGTAGGGGAGGGACTAATCGGACTGTGGCCGTCGCTGATTGGTCGCGGCAGCCATGACAGGCAGCTGCCGAGACCAATCAGCGAATGAATAACCGTGACAGAAGGACAGACAGACAGACGGAAGTGACCCTTAGACAATTATGTATATAGATATTTTTTTTTATAAAGATCAAGATCTAAAATTTAAAAAAAAAGCTTTTCATTTTTTTCAAATCCAAGTCACACAAATACATCATTTTGTGATGCACTCTCTTTAACCCCTTAATGACCGCCAATATGTCTTTTTGCTGACCTAAGATATAAGGGGATGTCGGCTGTACACTATAGCTGACAACTTGCTGCATCAGCCACGATCGGTTTTGGCACCGACCATATCTGTTTAACCCCTTAGATGCTGATGTCAATAGTGACTACATCATATAAATGGTTAACAGCGTGTGGGGTCTTCCTCTTTATCCCCATCGGCACACTGTTATCATGATTGTGTGCCATGGCAATTAAACAAACAAATAGTGGCCTTTGGCTATGTGCACACGTTGCAGATTTCCTACAGATCTGCAGCATTTTTTTTCCACGCAGAAACGCTGCAGATCTGCAAGTGATTTACAGTACAATGTAAATCAATGGCAAAAAAAAAAATGCTGTGCTGATGGTGCAGAAAAATCTGTATGGAAATTGCAGCAGATTCAAAAAAGGACCATGTCAATTCTTTGTGCAGATTTGCTGCGTTTCTGCACCCATTCCATAATAGAAATCTGCAGGGGTAAAAAAGGGAGAAATCTGCACAAAAATCTGCAACGTGTATTTTTACCATCTGTCGTGTCACTTTGCATTAATTCCTGAAAATCACCTGAAGGGTTAATAAACTCCAGGGGGCACTGGTTTTAAAATGGTAACACTTTTGGGAGTTTTCCAATATATAGGACCCCAAAAGTCACTTCAAACCTGGATATGTCCCTAAAAAAAAATACATTTTGTAAATTTCCTTAACCCCTTTCTGCCATCTGACGGAATAGTACGTCCGATAGCAGATCCCCTGCTTTGATGTGGGCTTCGGCGGTGAGCTCGCATCAAAGCTGGGACATGTCAGCTATTTTGTACAGCTAACATGTGCCCACAATAGCGGCAGGTAAAATCGCGATCCACCCGTTGCTATTAACTAGCTAAATGCCGCTGTCAAACATTGACAGCGGCATTTATCAAGCGCATGAGGATGGAAATGCATGCACCGGTGACCCCGTCAAGTGATTGGGGGTCATCGGTGCCTTGGCATAACAACCAGAGGTCTTCTGCAGACCTCTATGGTTGTTGATGCCAGATTGCTGTGAGCGCCATCCTGTGTCGGCGCTCAAAGCAATGCTGTAATTCTACTACATAGGAGCGATCTGAGCATCGCTCCTATGTAGCAGAGCCGATCAGGCTATGCCAGCTTCTAGTCTCCCATGGAGGCTATGGAAGCATGGCAAAAGTAAAAAAAAAAAAAAAAAAAGTTTTAAAAAATATGAAAAAATAAAAAATTAAGGTTCAAATCACCCCCTTTTGCCCCATTCAAAATAGAACAATAAAATCAAACATACACATTTGGTATAGCTGTGTTCAGAATCGCCCAATCTGTCAATTAAAAAAAGGAATTATCCTGAAAGCTAAACGGCGTAGCGATGAAAAAAAAATCAAAACGCCAGAATTACGTTTTTTGGTTGCCGCAACATTGCATTAAAATGCAATAACGGGCAATCAAAAGAACGTATCTGAACCAAAATGGTATCATTAAAAACGTCAGCTCGGCACGCAAAAAATAAGCCCACAACCGACCCGAGATGCTGAAAAATGGAGACGCTACGGGTCTCGTAAAATTGCGTAATTTTTTTTTTTATTAAAGTTTGGAATTTTTTTTCACCACTTACATAAAGAGAACCTAGACCTGTTTGGTGTCTATGAACTCGTAGTGACCTGGAGAATAATAATAATAATAGCAGGTCAGTGAACCTAGCAAAAAAGCCAAGCAAAAAAAAACAAGTGTGGGATTGCACTTCTTTTCAGTTTCACGGCACTTGGAATTCTTTTCCCGTTTTCTAGTACACGACATGGTAAAACCAATGGTGTCCTTCAAAAGCGCAACTCGTCCCGCAAAATATAAGCCCTCAAATGATCATATTAATGGAAAAATAAAAAAGTTATGGCTCTGGGAAAGAGGGGAGCAAAAAACGAAATTGCAATACCGAATAAAGCTCTGGGGGTGAAGGGGTTAAAAAAATTGAAAAATTACTGTTACATTTTTAAATCTCATAAAATGCTAACCCAATAAAATAACGTTTTACAGATGGTGCTGATTTATATCAGATATGAGGGAAATGTTATGTATTTTCCATGGTATGCACTGACTTTACCCAGCTCTCCCTGGCTCCCGAATGTCTCTGTATACTGCATTGATTTTCCATGGTATGCACTGACTTTACCCAGCTCTCCCTGGCTCCCGAATGTTTCTGTATACTGCATTGATTTTCCATGGTATGCAGTAACTTTTCCCCAGCTCTCCCTGGTTTCTGAATGTCTCTGTATATTGCACTGGCTTTTCTATGCTTCCCCTGGATCTGAGTGTCTTGGTGCAGCACATATAATCCTTTTAGTATGCTTTCTTACCTATCAGCTTGTTTCCATGACCTGTTTTCATGTATCTCATTGTGTGATCCTGGCATCTCTTTGAGTGGTCAGTCTTACCCCTCCCTCACTTTATGACCTTAGCTTTAAGGTACCGTCACACTAGACGATATCGCTAGCGATCCGTGACGTTGCAGCGTCCTCGCTAGCGGTATCGTCCAGTGTGACAGGCAGCAGCGATCAGGCCCCTGCTGTGCTGTCGCTGGTCGGGGAAGAAAGTCCAGAACTTTGTTTCGTCGCTGGACTCCCCGCAGACATCGCTGAATCGGCGTGTGTGACACCGATTCAGCGATGTCTTCGCTGGTAACCAGGGTAAACATCGGGTAACTAAGCGCAGGGCCGCGCTTAGTAACCCGATGTTTACCCTAGTTACCATCCTAAAAGTAAAAAAACAAACAGTACATACTTACCTTCCGCTGTCTGTCCTCCAGTGCTGTGCTCTGCTCTCCTCCTGCACTGGCTGTGAGCGTCGGTCAGCCGGAAAGCAGAGCGGTGACGTCACCACTCTGCTTTCCGGCCGCTGTGCTCACAGCCAGTACAGGAGGAGTGCAGAGCACAGCGCTGGAGGACAGACAGCGGTAGGTAAGTATGTACTGTTTGTTTTTTTTACTTTTAGGATGGTAACTAGGGTAAACATCGGGTTACTAAGCGCGGCCCTGCGCTTAGTTACCCGATGTTTACCCTGGTTACCGGCATCGTTGGTCGCTGGAGAGCTGTCTGTGTGACAGCTCTCCAGCGACCAAACAGCGACGCTGCAGCGATCCGAATCGTTGTCGGTATCGCTGCAGCGTCGCTAAGTGTGACGGTACCTTAACTCTCTACATCTGGTCTCCCATACCCAGCCACCCCCTCATTCACACCTGATTGCCCTTAACTGGGGATATATTCACATGCAGGAGTCTGCTATAGACTCAGTCTGCTGCAAATCATCTTTTAACTTCCACCTTTTAAATTACATCTTTTTAATTATGATTCTGAATTAGACTGAATTGGACTGGAATTGACTGGAAGGTAACAGAACACCGACCACTACAATGTTTCGGTTTCTTTTCTCTTTCACCCCCATACTACTTTCCTTCTTACAATCTCATGCAATCCCTCCTCCTAGTAAACAATCTCCTGCAATCCCTCCTCCTAGTAAGGAACTAGTAATTTCTTCCTCCATACTCCCCAGCCATCTCACCTTCCCCTCAGAACTGTTCCTCCACATACAATCCTTTTTCTCCAGACACACACGGCCGCATCATGTCCTATCCTGCTCCCACCTTCTAATGATCTGTCTGTTACTCCTCATTGCTGGTGACATGTCCCCAAATCCCGGCCCTCCCCAATTCATCCCCACACTCGTTTCTAACCCCCTGCCACGATCCTCCGCACGTTTTACCAACCACGACAACCTCATACCCATTCATCCAGCCCCCACTCCCCAGCTCCCCCTACTTGGAGCACTATGGAACGCACGCTCCATCTGCAACAAACTGCCATTTATCCATGACCTCTTCATCACCAACAAACTCTCCTTCCTCGGCCTCACCGAAACCTGGCTCACCCCCTCTGACTCGGCCTCTCCAGCTGCGCTCTCCTATGGCGGATTCCACCTCTCTCACACCCCTCGCCCCAGCAACAAACGCGGTGGAGGAGTTGGCTTGCTCCTGTCCGACACCTGCTCCTTCACTCCAATCCCGCTACCACCCTTCACTACTCTTCCCTCGTTTGAGGTGCACTCTGTCCGCATCTATTCCCCCTCCAACCTCCAGCTGGCTGTCATCTACCGCCCCCCAGAACTAGCCATCTCCACCTTTCTCGACCACTTCACCACCTGGCTACTTCATTTCCTCTCTGTTGACATCCCCACTATCATCATGGGTGATTTCAATGTCCCCATTGACACTTTCACCTCAGCTACCTCGAAACTTTTATCACTGACTGCCTCCTTTGGCCTCACTCAATGGTCCTCTAAGGCCACTCACAAAGATGGCCACACGCTGGACCTCATCTTCACCCGCCTCTGCTCCCTTACTAACCTCACTAACACACCCCTCCCCCTGTCTGACCACAACCTACTGACATTCTCGTCCCTCTCCTCTCCTAGTGTGCAACCCCCACTCCACAAACTCACTCACCCTCGCAGAAATCTCAAACATCTCAACTTACAATCACTCTCTGAGTCCCTTCTCCCTCTCACTGACATAGCTTCCCTTCATGACACAGATGCTGCTGCCACTTTTTATAACACCACAATAACAGCAACACTCGATTCGGCCGCCCCACTCATGCATAGTAAAACTCGTACAATTAACAGGCAGCCCTGGCTGACCAGCCTGACCAAAGAATTGAGACGGGCTTCCAGGATTGCTGAGCGGAGATGGAAGCGATCCCACTCTGCCGACCACTTCACTGCATACAAGCAGTCCCTCGCCAGCTTCAAGTCTGCGCTCACTGCTGCAAAACAAACTTACTTCTCATCCCTCATATCCTCCCTGTCCCACAACCCTAAACAGCTTTTCAACACTTTCAATTCTCTACTCCGTCCCCCCGCACCTCCTCCCTCCCCCCTCATTTCTGCTGATGACTTCGCCTCTTTCTTTAAACAGAAGATCGATACGATCAGAGAAAGCTTTGGCCCACAGCGCCCACTGCCCCTCTTAGCTGCTTAACCCTGCTCCTCCAAAACCAGCTTCTCCACCATGACAGAAGATCAGCTCTCCACCCTCCTGTCAAGATCACACCTCACCACCTGCACGCTTGACCCGCACCCATCCCACCTCATCCCTAACCTTTCCACGGTCTTCATCCCAACCCTAACGCACCTCTTCAACCTCTCACTTACAACAGGTGTCTTTCCCTCATCCTTCAAGCATGCCAAGATCACACCCATCCTCAAAAAGCCCTCCCTCGACCCATCCTCTGTGTCTAGCTATCGCCCAATATCTCTTCTCCCTTATGCCTCCAAATTGCTGGAGCAACACGTCCATCTTGAACTGTCCTCCCACTTCTACTCCTGCTCCCTCTTTGATCGGTTACAATCAGGCTTCCGTTCCCATCACTCAACTGAAACTGCCCTAACTAAAGTCACCAATGACCTACTAACTGCCAGGAGCAAGCGACACTACTCTGTCCTCCTTCTCCTGGACTTGTCTTCTGCCTTTGACACTGTAGACCACTCCCTTTTGCTACAAATCCTCTCATCCCTTGGCATCACAGACTTGGCCCTTTCCTGGATCTCGTCATATCTGACAGACCGAACATTCAGTGTCTCCCTCCCCCACACCACCTCCTCACTTCGCCCCTTGTCAGTCGGTGTTCCTCAAGGCTCTGTTCTAGGACCCCTACTCTTCTCCATCTACACTTTCGGCCTGGGACAGCTCATAGAATCCCACGGTATGCAGTACCATCTCTACGCTGACGACACGCAGCTCTACCTCTCCGGAGCTGACCTCTCCTCCTTGCTTACCAAAATCCCGCACTGTCTGTCTGCCATTTCAGCCTTCTTTTCTGCTCGCTTTCTACAACTGAACATGGACAAAACAGAATTCATCATCTTTCCCCCATCTCACTCTACCCCTCCACCAGACCTATCCATCAATGTCAATGGCTGCTCACTATCCCCAGTCCCACACGCCCGGTGCCTCGGGGTGATCCTCGACTCTGCCCTCTCTTTCAAGCCACATATCCAAGCCCTTGCCTCCTCCTGTCGTCTCAAACTCAAAAATATTTCCCGGATCCGTGCTTTCCTTGACCGCAACACTGCAAAAACGCTAGTGCGTGCCCTTATCATCTCCCGCCTCGACTACTGCAACCTCCTACTCTCTGGACTCCCCTCTAGCACTCTGGCACCACTCCAATCCATCCTACACTCTGCTGCCCGACTAATCCACCTGTCCCCCCGCTATTCCCCAGCCTCTCCCCTGTGTCAAGCCCTTCACTGGCTTCCTATCGCCAAGAGACTCCAGTTCAAAACCCTCACACTGACATACAAAGCCATCCACAACCTGTCTCCTCCATACATCTGTGACATGGTCTCCCGGTACCTACCTACACCCGACCTCCGATCCTCCCAAGACCTCCTTCTCTACTCCCCTCTCATCTCTTCTTCCCATAACCGCATCCAAGACTTCTCCCGTGCTTCCCCCATACTCTGGAACTCTCTACCCCAACACATCACTCGCGCCTACCATAGAAACCTTCAAAAAGAACCTGAAGACTCATCTCTTCCGACAAGCCTGCAGTGATCCTCAACCTACTGAACAGCCGCACAGCCAGCTCTTCCCTCTCCTAGTGTATCCTCACCCACCCCCTGCAGACTGTGAGCCCTCGCGGGCAGGGTCCTCCCTCCTTATGTACTCGTGTGCCTTGTTATCTGCTCATGTTTAATGTATTTGTCTATATTTGCCCCGTATTCACATGTAAAGCGCCATGGAATAAATGGCGCTATAAAAATGTATAATAATAATGTATTAATGATTTTGTGTGGTATGACTATCTGGATTAAAGGGATAATCATTCAAAGTTTGAAAATTTGCTATTTTTTTTTTTACATTTGGCAACTTTCTGATTTTTTTTTATAAGTAAACAAAACCTATTAACCTAAATTTACCATTATCATAAATTATATTGGGCCACAAAACAAAAAATCTCAAAATAGCTTGGGATTTGTTGAAGCATTCGAAAGTTATTGCCACATAAAGGGACGCTGGTCAAATTAAAATAAAATTGGCTCAGTCACTAAGGGGTTAAAGCTCGCCATAGACCTACAATAACATGAATTTCCCATGTTCTGCATGGCCAAATGTGAATGTTGTTTTAATAGTGTTGAGGAGATGCATGGCTTCCTGAGGGTACTTGTCTTCGGAGGGAAACAAAAAAAAAGAGGAACATTTCTACTTTCAGCCTTGGCTAGCTGTGCATATTTCAGGCATAATCTCTTTTATTCTTAACCAAACCAAATAAAATTAGTCATACTAAAACTTCATGAATATCTGCATATTCCATATGTGCAGTTCCAGACTGAAAATGGACAAGTTCCTGACAGTGAACACAAGATGTAGGAATCCTTCCCTGAAGGGGCCCTACATCTATGATCTTTAGAGCTGTTTGCTTACATTGTGACCCATTTGGGGATGCCAAATTCTGTGACTGATATCAGCTGCTCCTATTACAACACTGTTGCAGCTTTGTATTCTGTAGTACAAGCATAAAATGTAGCAGACCTGGGAGGAATTAGCCAAGAAGCTGCTCTTGCATTGACAAGCTGAAATGGCATGTTTTTAACCCTTTTCATCATATGGAAAACAACAAAGCTTTTAATTAGTAACTGGACTGAAGCCAACCAAAAAGTCACACTCCATCAATGCACATTGTATGGATACAATACTAATAGCACCTTTCAGCCAGGCCAAATTCTCTGGCCTAATACCTTAAACTTCTGCAAACAATGTGTGTTTGCTAAGATTTTAGACTATGTTGTCCAGTCCTGATTTATTAGCAAAACAAGGCTTGAACAAATACAACAGGAGACAGGTAGCAAGTCTAGGACTGGATAAAGACCATTATTATTATTTTTTGGGGAGGGGCAAGGGGCATTAAAAATAGTATCTAATCTCAGACTGGACACTGAAGTTGGACAGATGTCCGTCATTAAAATGCTTGTCTGACGATTTTAGATTGGCAAAGCATGTCAATTTATGCTTCTGATATCAATGTGACTCTACCTTCGCAATGCAAAAGGTGAAATGAACGGCTTATCCATATCTTTTTTGCAACACATTAGCAGTGGTATCTCTGCTGTGGGAGATCTGGAGCAGATATCTTTATTTGAAACATGCCCAAACAGACCCAATATTTCTAAGAGCTCATTCAGACAGCCATGCCAATTGGTCCAAGCACGGACCACTAATGCACGGACTGGCCGTGGCTCTCCTGACTCAAGCATGATAGCTTTATATATTTCTATGAGGTGTCGCACTCATATTGGTAGAGCAGCGGCCAGGCCATACATTTCGGTCTGAGATTGAATTACCGAAATCCACGGATGTGCAAATAAGCCTTAAAGGGAACCAGTCACCCCCAAAATCGAAGGTGAGCTAAGCCCACCGGCATCAGGGGCTTATCTACAGTATTCTGTAATGCATTCTGTAATGCTGTAGATAAGCCCCCAATGTATCCTGAAAGATGAGAAAAAGAGGTTAGATTATACTCACCTGGGCGGGCGGTCCGGTCCGATGGGCATCGCGATCCGGTCCGGGGCCTCTCATCTTCATAGGATGAAGTCCTTGTCTTGTCAGTACTTTGCTCTGCCCTCAACAAGGCAAATCAGTACACCTGCGCCGAAGCCGCAGCATGAAGACAAGAAGAGAACGTCATCGAAAGAAGATGGGAGGCCCCGGACCGCGGCACCCATCGGACCCCAGCGGGACCTCCCCCGGGTGAGTATAATCTAACCTCTTTTTCTCATCTTTTAGGATACATCGGGGGCTTATCTACAGCATTACAGAATGCTGTAGATAAGCCCCTTATGCCGGTGGCCTTAGCTCACCTTCGATTTTGGGGGTGACAGGTTCCCTTTAACAGCTGAGAGTTGTATCCAGTTGTAGACAATGAATCTGATTCAACAAGACTAGCATGTAGTTTTAATGAACCAGGACCACTGGTGTAAAGGTATAGTTACACTAAACGACTTACCAACGTTTACGACCAGCGATACGACCTGGCCGTGATCGTTGGTAAGTCGTTGTGTGGTCGCTGGGGAGCTGTCACACAGACAGCTCTCTCCAGCGACCAACGATCAGGGGAATGACTTCGGCATCGTTGAAACTGTCTTCAACGATGCCGAAGTCCCCCTGCAGCACCCGGGTAACCAGGGTAAACATCGGGTTGCTAAGTGCAGGGCCGCGCTTAGTAACCCAATATTTACCCTGGTTACCATTGTAAAAGTAAAAAAAAAAACACTACATACTCACATTCTGATGTCTGTCATGTCCCCCGCCGGGGTCCACAGGGTTAAAACGTCACCGCTGTGCTCTGCTTTACGGCCGGCGCTGACACAGTGGACACCGGGGGACGTGACAGACATCAGAATGTGAGTATGTAGTGTTTTGGTTTTTTTTTACTTTTACAATGGTAACCAGGGTAAATATCGGGTTACTAAGCGCGGCCCTGCGCTTAGTAACCCGATATTTACCCTGGTTACAAGTGAACATATCGCTGGATCGGCGTCACACACGCCGATCCAGCGATGACAGCAGTTGATCAGCGACCAAAAAATGGTCCTGATCATTCCCCAACGACCAACGATCTCCCAGCAGGGGCTTGATCGTTGGTCGCTGTCACACATAATGAGATCGTTAGCGGGATCGTTGCTACGTCACCAAAAGCGTGACGTTGCAACGATATCGTTAACAATATCGTTATGTGTGACGGTACCTTAAGATCCACCTAATTTATTAACAGGCGCACATCACTTAGCAAAATTCTGCCAACAGGTTCGCTTGACATTACCTACCGACAGTGTCAAGTTGGTGCTGTTCTATTGATGAAAATGATACCTTGGTTGATTAAATCCGTCTTGTGGTTGTTTAATCAGTATTTGTAGCTTTCAGTTAATAGGATTCTCGTGCTTCGGGCTGGGTTTTATGTGGTGCTCTGCTTATGACAGGGCACTGATCCTTCAGTGACCAGCCTCCTATTTAGCATAAGACATATAAATTGTAGGCTTAGAAAAAAAAATTAAATCCAGGAAAACTGTGATAGATGCTACTGCACAAGAGCCGCCACCGGCACCATTTTGCTGCAGCCAAATTTTTTTTACCCTTCAGCAAAATGGTACCGCTGAAGGAAAATAAAATGTGGCTGCAGAAAAATGGCATCAGCAGCAGATCTTGTGCAGTAGCATCTATCCGCTTGCCGGCGCCATTTAGCTGGAGGGGGAAAAAAATTGATGCTGTAGCGCTTGTGCAGTAGCATTTATTGGTAAGAGATAGAGGCTACTGCGGAGGTGCCAGCGCCGCCATTTTGCTGAATGTAAAAATTTTTTTTATAAGCCTAGAATTGATATGCATTATGTAAAGTAGGAGGCAGGTCACTGAAGGATCAATGACCTGTCATAAGCCAATACAATGAATACCGTATGTAAGCAGAGCACCACAAAGCCCGGCTCACAGGCCGCCACAGAGCAATCTCATTAACTGAAAACTGCACATGCAGATTAAACAACCACAAGACAGATTTCATCAACCAAGGTATCATTTTAATTAAAATAATGGTGCCAACCTGACACTGTCTGTAGTTTACTGAGCACAATACTGCTGACAGGCTTTAATGAATTTGGCACCTCTTATAACTTGCCTGTGCCTTTGCCATAAATGTTTCTCCAGTCAGGGACTAGAGTACATTTCTGAAACAATTTGCACCAAAGTGACGTAAACTTTGATGAATTTGTCTGGTGCGCCTTGCCACGTCCCATCCCGCTCCAGCTCTGTCCATTTTGACAAAGCCGGCCCGGTATTTATGTAAAAATGACACAAGTCACAACATTTTTGGGCAACTTCTAGTTGAGCAAACATTTTGCGACATTTGAAGGTGTGTTAAGAAGAAACGCCTTCATGAATAGAGCTCAATGATCTCTAAGCCAAATAGTTTGGAACTCCAGTGGATTAGTTTTACCTGCACTGATACATTGTAACAAACACAGGACATCTAGAGAAATACCTAATATGGCTGATTTGTATTTGATTAACAGAGATTTATGAGATACAATGCTAAAACTCAGAAAAATTTGGTCTGTACAAGGTTTCAGTTTCTGGATTTTGGCAAGGATATCCTCCACTGACACAAAGAATTGCAATACAAAGTACCGTAAATCAGAAAGTTGCAGAACTTCTCATCAGAGTGAACCTCCCTTTTTTAACAATGAGCGGAACACTGGGCCACTATTACCATGGACGCTCTCATGCTCCAGGAGCTTCTATCTCTGGACTTGAGTTGTAGGTCACACTACAGTGCACTATATGGCAGCTTTCTTATAAAACACTGTTGGCCGGCATGAGATTTAGCCTTTTCAAACAATGTAACAGCACTTAGCGGGTTAAACATGAATAATGTGGAATCATTTCAGAAGAGAGAGGTCAGCACTGTGCTTTCCTGACCTTGCATTCAAGCAGCTAATCTACAGCATGAGCTTCGCACACTCAGAGCCCAGGAATTTTCATTTATTGCATATGGCCAGATCTGCACTAACCGAATGACTCCTTCCTTTACTAAGCCTGTGAAACAAAGTATAGCTGTGAGCAGGAAAAAGTCATCAGGAACAAAAGGCTCACTGCAAAATTGTCCCACTGCCAATGAGCTGGACCACCCAAACTCTTGACCATTATCTTTCTTCAGACACCCAATTCCCTGCATTACCACAAATACAACTCTCTTGGACATCCGCACAAACGTCTGAATTATTTACAGATTACATATTTGGCATAACCTAGCTGGAGGATTCTATTATTTAGCATAACCTGGCTGGAGGATTCTATTCTCTTGCATGGTTAAATAGGTGCAATCAATGCATCGGTAGTGCAAAACAAAACTGCATGCAAGCAACTGTCTGGTTCTGGTCCTGCCTGCCCTGTTATGGGCTATTGCACTGACCTATGACAGGCTTGATCTGGACCACTATCTAGGTCATAAAGATTACTGCTGCAAAAAGTAAAAATTTGGACTCAACACTTAGTACTGGAAAGTAGTAGGTTGCAAGCAGGGGCAGGCAATCATTGGTGCAACCTGTGCAGCTACACAAAGACCCAAGAGGTACGGCTCCTTTCACACTAGCGTCGGATTCGGCCCGTCGCATTGCGTCGGGCCGAGATTCCGACGCTAGCATTTGTTGTGCCGCACAACGGGTGCAGCGGATGCATTTCTCCGGCACATCCGCTGCCCCATTGTGAGGTGCGGGGAGGTGGGGGCGGAGTTCCGGCCACGCATGCGCGGTCAGAAAAAGCGGTCCGTCGGCTGCAAAAAACGTTACATTTAACGTTTTTTGCTCCCAGCGGTCCGCCACAACACGGCGCAACCGTCACAAGACGGTTGCGACGTGTGTCAATATGTCACAATGCGTCGGTAATGTAACTATGGGGCAAAAACGCATCCTGCAAACAACTTTGCAGGATGCGTTTTTTCCCCTAAACGACGCATTGCGACGTATTAAAAAAAACGCCAGTTTGAAAGTACCCTAAGGAGGCCACAATCAATTTCTGTCATAGACAGAGTATTGGACTGCAAAGGACTCCTATACTTTTGAGGCACAGAGGCTCTTTTCTGTGTCCACCACTGTTTGCAAGTACAATATAATGTCATATTTTGCATTACCTATTTCAAGGAGGTGTTGTAGTTGGCAAAAGAAAAACACATTTAAGTTTTATGAGCATTTCACTACTTTAACTTTGCAAAACAAAATACACAAAACTTTTGATTTTTAAATAAGTCATATATTACAGTAGCGGCCAGGACCACTTTGTCAATTACAATACAGGTAAAAATATTCCATTTACTCTCAGATACATGGAGTCCATTGTCGCAGAGTAACTACAATATAACATTCAGGGCATGGTAATAAACATTGACTCCAGCATTATATTCTCATGTTCGAAGCCGAGATCTTTACCTTGCTGGAACAAACAGAGCTTGTAACTTGGAGACTAACAGGACATGTAACTAAAGGAATAATGAGGATGTATTATTTACCTTGGCTGAAGTGCGGGGCTGCTAAAGAGTTTACAAACCTCAAAAAAATCAGCTCAGGGCAGACTGACCATTGAAGTGTAAGGGCCTACAGTCACCATGTATAAATGTATAATATAGAAGTGACAATGCTACTCAACTATATATAAAGGGCCCATTATCTTGTATGCCTGGAAACCCATATACCCTTATGGTCCCTAATGCTACAGCATTAAGATTAATAGCACATGAACATAATTAAAATTTTGCATATATTAAAAAAAAATGCAAAGAAAACGAAGGGGTTTTCTTCTGGGCTTGTCAGAGTCAGCCTTGTATTTTGTAAAGCTTGTGCAACAAAGATACCATGGGACCTTTTCAATAAATCTAGCACAATCCAACAGTAGAGTCCCAGGGGTCGGTAGGATGTGTTGGCCTCTAATGTGCAAATAGAAAAGTGATAAATATTGGAAAGTTTAGAGATAAAGATCTTTTGATAAAGGGGAGACCTTGTGACATCAGGTCCTACTGAGAACCCTGAGTGTGGTATTTGGTAATGTCAGCTATACCAAGGACTCACAGACTGGTGTGGAGTCAGAGTCCTGACTGTGCATGGAGCTTAATCCTGTGTCTGAATCCTCATCATTCCCCTCAGAAGTAGGACATTGGCCCAAGTCTTTTTCAATCCAAACTCCCGAGCCCTCACTACATGTCCTCTCTACAACCTGTGAGCAACTAGGCCTGAGCTCCTCACATGTATCCTGTGTCTCCGACACGTCTAAGGCACCAAGGTTGTCCAAAAGACTTTGTAATTCTTTCTCCTTTTCATTCCATACTTCTTGGGAATAATCCAAATCCGCCTTGATAGCCTCCAGGTCCGTGTTCAACCTCAGTCCTATGTAGAGACTGGCACTGAGCTCAGTTTTAACCCTCTCCTGCTGAAGGAGCAATTCATTTTCACATTCCCCCTCATCTGCAATTGTTGTAGTAGGTTCTTGATCTTTTGAGGACAGCTCATCCTGACGCCTATCCATCCATCTTTTATTTAGTTCCTCTTGGATCTGGATGGTAATTTCCTCAATCAAAGCCTCCTGTTGGGTTATTTGATCTTGCAGCATTAAGATTCCCTCACATTTCCGAGCATAGTTCTCAAAGTCTACAAAAAGTTCTTCTTCGGGACATTTGTCTTCTGTCTTGATGTCACAACAACCCTTATCGGGAACAACACCAACCAAATATGTGTCTTGGACATAATTAACACCATGTCTTTTCATCCTGTCAAAATGAATTTTAGCCTCATACCGCTCTATGTCCCTGTCCAGATCCTTAACCCTCTGCACCTGCTGTCGGATGGTGTGATCCTGGGACAGAACTAGGTGGACCAGAGTTTCCATCTTCTCCACTGCAGTGGACTCTTTGGACAAAGTTTCTTGCCTCCTTTTGTTCATCTTGGCCAACTTTCGGAAAGCTTTCCTTACCACCCTGCGTTGTCTCTCTTGGTTGAGGTCCATGGTGGCTTTGGTGGCTCCTTTAAAGGGACACGGGCTTTCCCTACTGAGAACCACTTTAGCTTCAGCACTCCTGGGTCCAATATTGGGCAGAAAAGCCTCATTCTTGACCAGCACAAACCTCACGTTCTCCTGCTCCTCACCCCAAGCTGTCCAAAGTCTCAGTATCTTGGTTTTGTTTGGAAGGATCCTCTCAAACCCCCTCCATTTTTCCACAATGCAGTAAGAATGAGCTGGTGCCAACATCATGGACCCCTCAACAGATTGCTTCTGGTTGTGATCGTCCAACAGGACCTTGACCACATCTGAACAAGTTGTGCGTCTGGTGAGTCCCGAGACAAGTTTCTCCTCTTCACATAACCAGACAGAAATCTTCCACTCCTCCTCGCTTTCCATCTCTTTCCCAGGTCGGATCACAATCTGCGCTTGGAGACTATGGGGACACAACTGTAATCCATAGAGTTTAGTGCAGTTGCACAGTGAAGTCCGGCGGAGAGCTCCACTATCCAGTTTGGGTAGTCCTGTTAAAGATCGCTGCTTCTGCCAAAAGTGTGCAAAGTGCCCCTGATCTCAGGCTTGGGGCGCCCACAGGAGTGCAGGACTAGAAGCGAGGTCTTTCTCCTTGCTGGGATAACTTGTCTGTGCGCAATCAGAACCTGCGGAGCCGTCTCAAGGGCAGCAGCCAGCACCTCCAGGACCAAGCCAGCGCCTCCAGGACCAAGCCAGCCTCCCTCTGCGCCAGCAGCACAGCTCAGTCTAAGGCTTTTCCTCCAGACACACGAAACTATCCCCGCCCTGCACTGGGATCAGCCAGCTCCAATCCACAGACTGCAAGTCCCTGCCTCACACAGCTACTGGGAAGAGTTCCTAGAGTCACAGGCAGGTGAGAGGAACTTCACACTTGTGCATGAGAAGTCCCTTTATTGTGAACGAAACAATGAAAAGCAGTAAATGTAATGGAATTACTCGAATGTGAAAAACTAAAGCCCCTGATATTACATCCATCATTCATTCATTTCAATCTGATGCTTGAACTATGTAGCACTAGTATAATACTTACAGACTAGTCTAGATTGCTTTTATTTCTTTGCACAAAATGATTTTGGAAGAAATTTTTTTCATCATTTTTTTTTCTTTGATATGATCATTTGATGAACAGATGGAATAGATGAAAAGGAACTGGTTGTAGGGGATAAATGTCTCCCTTTTTTTTTACCTTTTTGAGGCTATTCATATTTAAAACAGTCCAGTCAGCTTTTCTGATATCTCTATTTTAGTCAATACTTATACTTGTATAACCTATTTTTTTTTTCTTAGAGCTAATTGACATTTTTGACGTATGTGAAAAAGGGACCGACTTTCACCAGTGATTTTTATCAGTGTCAACAGATTCAGCAGAGTTTGGTCATAATTTAGTTTTTTTTTCACTGATGAGAAAAAAAAAGCGTATTCACCTTCTCCTATGGCCATGTTAACATGTTTAGTTTTTTATATTAGTGTTTGTAAGTCAAAATTAGGAGTGGACAATTAGGCTATGTGCACACAATGTGGATTTGCTGCGAATCCGCAGCGGATTTTTCCGCGCAGAAACGCTGCAGATCCGCACTGTGATGTACAGTACAATGTAAATCAATGGGATAAAAAAAATAGCTGTGCAGATGGTGTGGAAAAATCAGTGCGGAATTGCTGCGGATTTCAAAGAAGTGCATGTCACTTCTTTTGTGCGGATCTGCAGCGTTTGTGCACCCCTCCATGTTAAAAATCCGCATTGGCAAAAACCGCAGAAAATCCGCATCAATTCCGCATAAAAACCATGGCAAATCCGCAGCTGCGGATTCTGCCAGAAGATGCGGATTTTGTGCAGAAAATTCTGCTCCTCTTTTCCTACGTGTGCACATAGCCTTATAGGAAAACTATAATAGAAACACGTCACTAGCACACGGATGGCATTTGAGTGCAGTCAGATTTTTATTTACTGACCCACAGACTTGGGTTACGTTCAGGGTATGTGCCCACGTTGCGGATTCTCTACGGATCTGCAGCATTTTTTGAGGTGCAGAAACGCTGCAGATCCGCAATTGATTTACAGTACAATGTAAATCAATTAGAAAAAAAAATGCTGTGCACACTTTGCGGAAAATTCGCTGCGGAAATGCTGCGGCTTAAAAGAAGTAGCATGTCACTTCTTCTTTTTTGTGAATCTGCAGCGTTTTTGTACCCATTCCATTATAGAAAACAGCAGGGGTAAAAAACGCAGCAAGTCCGCAAGAAAACTGCAGCAAAAGCGTACAAAAAATGCTGCGGAAATGCACGAAAAAGCGACAAATCCGCAGATGCGTTTTCTGCCAGGAGAGGCAGAATCCGCACCAGAAATTCCTAAGCCTAATCCGCAACGTGTGCACATAGCCTCACACGTTGCATTATTACTGCATTTTTTTTCCCGAGGCAGTAAAGAAGCTGCTTACGGAAAGCAGGTTTTGCTGAATTTTTGCGTTTTTGTTGTCTTTTGTGCATGTTGATAAAGTTTACACCATGTTCCAAATTATTATGCAAATTATATTTTTCTCGGATTTTCCTGAATGGTCGGTGCAAATGACAGTCAGTCTAATAAAAGTCATCACCCGTTAGATTATACATCGACTTTTATTGAAGAAACCTCCCAATGATAACAGTATAATCTCCAAAATAAATAAAAACTCAAAATGCACTGTTCCAAATTATTAGGCACAGTAGAATTTCTAAACATTTGATCTGTTTTAAAGAACTGAAAATGCTCATTTGTGGAATTTGCAGCATTAGGCTGCCGTCACACTATCAGTATTTGGTCAGTATTTTACATCAGTATTTGTAAGCCAAAACCAGGAGTGGGTGATAAATACAGAAGTGGTGCTTATGTTTCTATTATACTTTTCCTCTATTTGTTCCACTCCTGGTTTTGGCTTACAAATACTGATGTAAAATACTGAACAAATACTGCTAGTGTGACGGCAGCCTTAGGAGGTCACATTCACTGAACAAAAAAAGCTATTTAACTCCAAAACCGCAATATTGAATTGAAGTTCATTCTATGTCCTCCGTAGTACACGCCTGCGTAAGGCAAGATTGCCTTGCGCAGGCGTGTACTACGGAGGACATAGAATGAACTTCAATCCAATATTGCGGCCAGCATGCAGCCAGTGGGTAAGGAAAGGGTGAATCAAACACCCGAAAACTCCGCCCATATGATCGAAAACCGGTCCCGCCAAATTCAGGTGACAGTTTCCCTTTAAATGACCACCTATCGGCTACACAGAAGGCGCTCATTTAAATTAGACAGGCTGACAATACTTCCAATGTGCACAAAACAATCGGTAATAGATCATTCTGCGTGAATAGATTGTTATTGCTCTCGACAGCACATGCCCTGTTTATACAAGATGGTGTGCTGCCAAGAGTGATGATACATGCATCTGCATAGATGCTGTATATACAAAACAAAGAGATTTTATTTCTAAAGAAAACCTGTCATCATGATTTAACCTGTTAAAGTAAATGTATGGCCATAATGGCCCTCTTATACTGATTTAATGATACGAGTCTGTAGCCTGTTTTTTTTTTTAATTCACCTTAGAAATTTTGATGCAATAGCCTCTTGGTGCATCGGGATGGGACTGTGGGTAGGGTCTTTGGCTCTCCTCATTTGTATGCGCCTCCATTTTTAAATTTAGCTCTAGCGCCGCCCGTGCACATTCACGTTACAGCATTCTCCAGCAAAACGATGCTGGAGTCAGCGCATGCTCACATTATCCTCCTGCGCTCTCCAGCAAAATGGCATCAAAAGCCCAGATCGAGACGTCGGTCCGTTATTGAGCAGAAATCCCAATCTGCGCATGCGCAGCCGCCAGCGCCATTTTGCTGGAGACCGCTGGGACATGAATGTGCACGGGCAACACTAGCGTTAAATTTAAAAAAGGAGGCTCATAAAAATGCGGAGGAGCTACGGCAGAGCCGACCGAAGACCCTACCCACAGTCCCGCCCCGATGCATGAAGAAGCCATTGCACCAAAACTTCTAAGCTGAATTATTAAAGAACGAGGCTAAGGATTTTTTAATTCCAGGTATCCATTAAATCAGTATATCAGGGCCATTATGGCTATACGTGTTTTTTCTTTTCCAGGTTAAATCATGATGACAGGTTCTCTTTAAGGTAATTTGAACATTTGCTTAAATTATGTTTTTGGTATGTTGAAAGAGTAAATAACATGTTGTCAAAAGTGTATGTACATGCTTGTATAAATCAAATATTTTCTTTCTTTATAATTTTATTTCACCAGCGCAGCAGGGTTTGCTATTAAAACCTTATGTTTTCTTGTTTTAGACTCCCAGATGGAGCTACTCTTCAGACCTGTGTGACATCCTGCCTCTACTGCCAGGTAAAACCGATATATCTTGTTATTAAATTGTCAATATCTAGTTATTGAATCAGCAGCATAGTGATTATCTGCATAACTGAACGGGAATATATTCAGGGAGCAGTTATCTAGGTCATATAGGCTGCACTATAATTATGTGAGATGGATATATAAACCACCTATATATTGGCAGCATCTCTCGCTATAGGCTTTAATCAAATTACTTACAAGTAAACCTAAACCACAGTGTTTCAACTAATTGGAGATCCCTGGTTTAACTAGTTTTCTCCAAACCACAGCAAGAGATTTAAGCTGAGCATGGACCTAACATGTTTTTCTACTTTACGTCTATTTGGACACAGTCACAATAAAATGCTGACTTTTCATAAATCCATAGATATCAACAATGAGAAGACATAAAAGCCAAAATGTATTGGATGACCTACAATTAATGGTGATGATCTGAATGCAGATTAAATAAAACAACTTCATTTTCATTCCTTGCATTTTTCCGATTCTATTTTACTATGAGGAAAATTCATCAGCAGATATTGCTGTGTAAAAATCCGCTATATGTTGGGCTTGCTTGTCTTGGTTTCATTCACACTGGAAGGGCACTAGGTCATCTATTTGATAGATTAATCGCAATGCGATTTTTTTTCGCGGAAAAAAAAGCAACATTTGCACTAGAAATGCGGAATACACTGTAATTAATAGGAGGCATATGTAAGCGTTTTTTTCGCGTTTTTATAGCGAAAAAACCGCAAAAAATACTGAACGTGTGCACATGGCCTAAAAGGGAGCCTGTCAACATTGTTTTTACATATGAAAGTAGTACTGGGAGCATGGCTGTTTAGGCATTTTGCACTCAATAAAAAATGACATTGTTTTTCTCAATGATCCATTGTCCCAGTCATGAGAAATCTAGTGTAAAAGCCAAATCAGTTTGGAAGTACAACTGGCGTGTTCCAGAAACAATGTGCATCAACGTGCCATCAGTACACTCCTAGCCTGACTTGTATATAGCTTCTATGCTGAATTTCTCATGGATCTTTACAAAAAAAGAGAGAGAGGTTGATTCCCCATTGTTTTGAATGGGGTTCAGGTTTTGGTTCAAATTCAGGTACAGTTCTTGGACCCGAAACGAACTTTGGAATAAGGTATGGGTTGTGTGCCAGAACCTGAACCTCCACAGGTCCGCTCATGCCTACCCTGGGTCAGGCTTACTGATCAGAGTTGCCTTAAGGCGGTCGTTTGTGGAAGTTTTTAATCCATTGTTTTTAATGAAAGTGGTTTTTCTATTGTGATTGAGAGTATATTAAATAAACTAATTGGGTGAAATGATCTTTTGTGTAGCATAAAAGATCACTGTTCTCTGCGGTGGTGCATCATCCTGTGTAAACAGGACTCGTGGTGCTGAGAACTATGGCAGCCTATGCTCATTGATCAATCTTTTTATTTGGTCTGTCCGTGTAAACAGGCTATTTGTAACATAAATGCTGCACTCCTGCATGATTCTCCTTTTCCCTCCGTGCAGTAGCGCCGATATAATCACTGCCGTGGCGGCTCAGTCACCTCTCCGTCTTTCGGCACATCTTTACTCCCTGTTGCTTGTTTGTGCACCCTGCACAGTCTTCCTGGTGGCTCCTAGTGATCACACTGTCCACTCCTCTTAAAGGGACATTGTGCATACTTTAAAAATGCCCCCAGCCAATAGGGAGGTTCCTCAGCAATGTGGTCCCATTAGTGAAAATTTGTGCAACTATTAAATTACCAGGTTTCAGTCCCTATACCTGTGTTCCCTGGTCCTTGTGCAGCCAGAGCCTAAACCTGAACCGCTGGTTCTTGTGTGTCCAGATCCTGAACCCGAAACCACATCTGGTACGTTAATGCGAAACTGCAAACCTGAAACCTTTGTAGTACTAGAACCTGTTGGAGCCTGTTCCAGGATCCGAATCCCGCCCTGTCTGTGACTCCGTGTCAGTAACCGCTCTGTTCAAGGATCCAGAACCTGTGAAGTCTGAACAGAGTCCTTATCATGTCTTGCCAAGTTACTCCTATCCCAGTCCGTGTCAGCGTACCTGACCCCTGGGATCAGTAGCTGCAGTACCTGAGACTGCCTAGACGTGATACCTGGCAGCTACCTGCGGCTCAAGTCTGACCCCACTATCAGGAGTTCCTGTGAATACCAGGTAAACGCTTAGCTACAGCACTTCGTGGGTAGACCTGGCCCTGTGGTACAGTGGTTCCATGAACTACATGTGCTACGTGTGGGCATGACACTATTAAATGGGTTGTCCAGGACTTCAATATTGATGGCATATCCTTAGAATAGGTCATAAATATCTGATTGTTGGGGGTGCAGCACCCGGCACCAAGCCATCAGCTGTTCCCAGTGGCCGGAACTGCTCAGTTACAGAGCTACACAGCACAGATCCATTAACGGAACAGTGGCCGTGGGCAGGTACTGCACATTTGCCACCCACAATCAGACATTCTTGACCTATCCTAAGGTCAGGCTTTCAATATTAAAGTCCTGGAAACCCTTTAAACCACCTCAGATCGGTAAAGATTTACCAATCGGTGGTCGTACCGTCCAGTCAGTCCATATTAACGGACCACTGCTCTTTAAGTTGGTGGATCTTCTTTCACTTTACCTCTTGGGCCCCTGTGCGGCTGCAAAGATTGCACCAATGTACTGTATGTCCGCCCCTGTGCGGCAAGATGTTGCTTTGATAACTCCATTGTTACAAGAACCCTGTTCACTCTTTATTCCAGGAGAGACACAACTTAAAAACCTATTAAAGCCTGCAGGTCCAGTCTAGGATCAGTGAGTGAGGTTAAATTGTGTCATCTGGAATAAATATTAAATACTAGATTGTGGCCCGATTCTAACGCATCGGGTATTCTAGAATATGCATGTCCCCGTAGTATATGGACAATGATGATTCCAGAATTTGCAGCAGACTGTGCCCGTCGCTGATTGGTCGAGGCAACCTTTATGACATCATTGTCGCCATGGCAACCATTATGACATCTACGTCGATACTGTGCCCGTTGCTGATTGGTCGAGGCCTGGCGGCCTCGACCAATCAGAGACGCGGGATTTCTACGTCGATACTGTGCCCGTCGCTGATTGGTCGAGGCCTGGCGGCCTCGACCAATCAGAGACGCGGGATTTCCAGGACAGACAGACAGAAAGACAGACAGACGGAAAAACCCTTAGACAATTAGATAGATAGATAGTTTGCATTTCTAATTGTTCATTGGCTTACAGCATAGGTTAGTAGCTGCAATATTAGGAAAGTGGTCAAAATGTTAGTGTTTGCCATATTGCATATTGGTTGTATTATTTAGTAAAGTTCATCAACTATCTGAATTATATCACACAATGATGTATGCGCTGTGTAAAGCTGGCCATACCCATTAGATTGATGTGGCCGACCCCTGGAGATTTTGTTCCAACCAGTTGTATGACTGGGAGTTTGGGAACAAGCGACTGTCTTTTTATCTCGGTGAAAATATCTGTAAACTTTTAAAACTCTGCTAATTGAATTCGACAAGCCGCCAAGACTTCTGTTGCCAGCAGACAAGGTTAACCAGTTGTGTAATTATACAGAGGCCGGTACCCAGTCTCTGTATTGTCGAAAGCACAGTCAGATCCGGTGACGCGTCTGGGCTCCTGAACTCGCGTTCAGCATGAGGCGGGCGGATCAGTTGAAATTTCACTTGTGGTCCAGAGCATAAATATTTGATGGCAGTGAATAATACATGATCTTCCCTATCAAATATAGTCATGTGCGTCCCTGTAGCCACCAGCCAGCTTGGCTGTCTTATGTCTTGTATGACTTTTCCTCACTTTAGGTACCCTCATTAGCAACTGCTTAATTACCCGGGCTAGCAGAGGATGTAAATGTCATATATGGGAGGGACAGGGTTACACATGATTTCTCAGAAGTCTGTAAATTCTCCTGGAGTTACATTCTGTATTTATGAGGTTGTTATATGGATACCACCCAAATTTTATTTGGGGTTGAAATATAGTAAATGAGAGCATGTACTTAAAGGATCATTTCATCCAAAACTGGACTTTTTATTCAGAAAGTCTAACCAAGTCTTTGTCATGTGTTTTCAGTCCATGCTGCTAAATCATGTTGTTGAGCTGAAATCTGTCACATTAGAAAGGCAGTCCAGTCTGCAGGCAGTATAATAAAGAGCAGGAGGAACTGAGCAGACTGATATAGACTTAAGTGGAAAAAATATCAGTATAAGTTGTGTTTTAACTTTTGCTTATTTTGAGATTAAGAGTCAAGTAGGCAGATTTAACCTGTGAATGACAGCTATGCACATTTATACAAGGAAGGCTGTCTGTCACTGATTAATCCGCCTACTGGACTCATATTCCAAAATGATCAAATATTTAAATAAATAATGTGCATTTTTTTGCATAAAGAGGTTATCCAGAAGTTGTATTATTTTTGTGTACGGGGCTAAGAACTAACAGGCCAGTAGCTGTTAACTACCTGCCTGTTAAACACAGGGATGATCTTTTGATTAAAAAATACTAATAGAAGTCCTGGATAACTCCTTCAATCTTTTGCCATAAAACTATATATCAATATCTTCTCTATAACGTGCTGCGTGCAGATAGGACTGCTTTTTAATGCGACCAAATCTCCTTAAATTACTAGTATTTGCTATTGAAATGCTACATTTATGCTGTGTGCTCAGAGCCGATCAGATAGTCTTTTGCTGACTCTCCTCCTTTCAGACCATGCTGGATAACAGCAAGAAAAAAATTGCAGACAGAGGAGCCAGAAGACAATAGTGTTTGATTACTCCTGCGCTGAATAGAAGCACTTCACCTTCTTTTTTAAAAGGTGTAAATTTCTTTTCACAATACAGGGGTTAATCTACCATGATAAGCCCTCTGGGAGCTAAGGCTCTCAGATGAGCACAGTTAGCCATTTCTATCCCCTATATAATCTGGGTCCTGACTGACACACATCGCCAGAGCTAGCTTATGTTGCATGGCTGGGAGGATAGGTGTTGGTGGTTATTGGAGAAGGCGTTTGGTGGATTTATCTGTAACTGTTGCTTGGGCTTGTGAGTGTGATAATTCCCTCTCTTCTCCCACTTTGGTTTTACCCCATCCTCCATTCCCCAGTGCATTTCTCCATTATATGTGAGTGTATATTTGTATGCCTTGTATTTTCTTTTCCCCTGTTCGTGTTACCTTGTTCATCTGGTTGGTGTACTGTGGTGCACGGCTACTCCACTCTTACCTGAATGGGGGATGGGTACAGAGGGAGAGCAGATTCAGGAGATAAGGCAAGGTACGTGGCCCCGGCATCTTCACCTTCAGAAGTTACCCGGGGAACAGCATGAGCTAGGATGCCCCCATCATTAGGGACAGGGAAGGAGCCTCTGGTCCCGGGTCACCCAACAAGAGTCGTGACAAAAGCTGTGACTTTCAACTAATAACAAATGGTATATTCTAGAGTTTGCTAGAAGAGGGCTAATTTTCATAGCCTTTTTCCTAGGGATTATTTTCTGACTAGTAAGACTCCCTAGCTGGCAGTCTTCATAGGGGAACATTACCCAATAGACCCTCATTAAAAACCTTTTGTCTGCACTAATGAGGGGTAGAAACTAGTAATGAGGGAATATACTCATTACTCGAGATTTCTTGAGCACGCTCGGGGGTCCTCCGAGTATTTTTTAGTGCTCGGAGATTTAGTTTTTCTTGCCGCAACTGAATGATTTACATCCATTAGGGTTGCCTGGTTGCTAGGGAATTGCTACCTCCAATAGATGTCACTAGAGACAGATTTCTTTTGGTGGAGAGCTAATCTGCGTAGAGATTGATGTATTTACATAATACTGATGCAGCACATCCTATAACTCTGCAGCTGCATCCTTTTATTATCATGAAAATGTAACAAAATCTCCATTGTATGAAAATGATATTATGAAAGAAATTGGGTGTTCCCTTTCCTCCCTTCCTTTGGCACTCAGCTGTCTGGGCACCTCCATAAGAAATACTCTGCTGCAGGATGGCACAACATTGTGCAAAGGGAGAAATGTGATAACTTGTCGATCGCTAGGTGTCCCCCACTGGCACTTCCACCAACAAAAAGAACAGAGTCTGAAATGCCTCTTGTAAAAAGAGAGATGGCCATCGATGCCCAGCATCACTCGAGACAGTAAAGCTTTCTTCAGCAGTCTTATAGACAATGAATGGAGGTAGTGACACAAATGACTCTGTTTACAGTTCTTGGAATTGTTGTAAGTCCTAGTGACCTTGTACGGCAGCCTCATACACCTTGTAAGGCAGCCTCACACACCTTGTACGACAGCCTCATACACCTTGTACGGCAGCCTCATACACCTTGTACGGCAGCCTCATACACCTTGTACGACAGCCTCATACACCTTGTACGGCAGCCTCACACACCTTGTACGACAGCCTCATACACCTTGTACGGCAGCCACATACACCTTGTACGGCAACCTTGTACGGCAGCCTCATACACCTTGTACGACAGCCTCATACACCTTGTACGACAGCCTCATACACCTTGTACGGCAGCCACATACACCTTGTACGACAGCCTCATACACCTTGTAAGGCAGCCACATACACCTTGTACGACAGCCTCATACACCTTGTACGACAGCCTCATACACCTTGTACGACAGCCTCATACACCTTGTACAGCAGCCTCATACACCTTGTACGACAGCCTCATACACCTTGTACAGCAGCCTCATACACCTTGTACGACAGCCTCATACACCTTGTACAGCAGCCTCATACACCTTGTACTGCACCATCTTACACCTTGTACAGCAGCCTCATGAACCTTGTATGGCAGCTTCATATACCTTGCATGGCTGCGTCCTACATCTTGTACAGCAGCCTTGTGCATCTTGTACAGCAGCCTTGTACACCTTGTCTTTATTGACCATATTACAGACCCATGGACACTGCTGTTGTATGATCCCTCTGTGAGGTGACATAGCCTTCACATTTTTTTTCAATACAGAATTACGTAAAAACTATCTTCATGCGCACTGTATTAAGAATCCGTACAACGCAGATCTGTAATTGTACCAGTGTGCATGGGTCATAACGTATCTTTTTTTCAACTGTATAATTTCCATAATAGCTTTTCAGTTCATGTGATAAGACAGCTGTACAAACCTGGAGAGTGACCAAGCTGTGAACTGGAGCGTATCTATAGAATAGTTTGATTTAATCACCTTTTGTCTTAATGTTTTGACAGCTTTATTCCAGTCTCTCTCATTTTCCTTCCTATTTCAAATATTTTGCCAACTGTCTAGAAGCTTTCATGGTCTGATACTAATCCGAAAATATATTATGATTGAAAAAATTACACCAAGCCAATTATTTTACTACACAATCTATAGGAAGACACAAAAGAGAATAGTAAAACCAAAAACACTCAGTTTGAAAAAATGTTGCAGTAATCCGCAAGTGCTAGTAAAAGATGTAAAAAACAGGGTATTTGGTTGATACGTTTTTTGCAAAAAATGTATACTAAGCTCCTTGTTTCCATAATTGTTCTCTTGTGTCTACAAGACTGGGGAGTTCCACCACTCCTCTTGGGCTATCTGCACAAAAGCTGTTCTACCCTGTATGCACACATGGATTTTTCCTCTCTGAACCCTGTTCACACAGGTTATATACAGATGATCAGGTTTTTAATACATCAGATAGGGATTGCATACATTAGTTAGGACTGCTCTTATAAGGGTATACCGTGAAGATTGGTAGAGCAGCTTAGTATACATTTTTTGCAAAAAACGTATCAACCAAATACCCTGTTTTTTACATCTTTTACTAGCACTTGCGGATTACTGCAACATTTTTTCAAACTGAGTGTTTTTGGTTTTACTATTCTCTTTTGTGTCTTCAGGTTTCTTAGTGGTGTGTGAACATGATCATACAGACTTGTTCACTGTGCAAGTAGCCCATGTGTTCTTGTTTCCACAATCTATAGGAAGCCTGCAGAACTTTCAAATTATATATTTATATATTTAACCCTTTCACGCCGCAGACCTTTTTCGTTTTCTCATTTTTGTTTTTCGCTCCCCTTCTTCCCAGAGCCATAACTTTTTTACTTTGTAGTCAATATGGCTATGTGAGGGCTTGTTTTTTGCGGGACGAGTTGTACTTTCGAACAACATGATAGGTTTTATCATATCATGTACTCGAAAATGGGAAAAAAAATTCCAAGTGAGCTGAAATTGCAAAAAAGTGCAATTCCACAACTGTTTTTTTTTTATTTGGTTTTACCATGTTCACCAAATGCTAAAACTGACCTGCCATTATGAATCTCCAGGTCATTACGAGTTTGTAGACACCAAAGATGTATAGGCTGTTTTTTATTTAAATGGTGAAAAAAAAATTCTAAATTAAAACGAAAAAAAAAAATTGCGCTATTTTCCAAGACGCATAGCTTCTCCATTTTTTGTGATCTGGGGCTGGCATTTTAATGCAATGTTGTGGTGACCAGAAACACGTAATTCTTGGCATTTTGAGCTTTTTTTCGCTACATCGTTTACAGATTGGATTAATTCTTTTTATCCATTGATAGATCAGGCGATTCCGAATGCAGCAATACCAAATATGTGCATTTTTAATTTTATTTTTTTCTAATTGTTGAATAGGGGGGTGATTTGAACTTTTATATTTTTATTTTTTATATATTTTAAAACCATTTTTTTAACTCTTTTATTTACTTCAATAGTCTCCATGGGAGACTAGAAGCTGCGATAATCTGATCGCCTCTGCTACACACAGGCGATGATCAGATCGCCTGTGTGTAACAGAAATGCTCACTTGCTATGAGTGCTGACTGCTGGGAGGCGCTCATAGCAATTTGACAATGATGACCACAGGGGTCTCCAGCAGACCCCAGGTTATCATGCCAACAATGTCACATGACCGCGAGTCGCCGATGGGCGGGATTAGTGATACGCTTCCGTCGTGATCACATTAAATGCTGCTGTCAGAGATTGACAGCGGCATTTAACTAGTTAACAGCTGCGAGTGGATCACGATTCCACCCGCGGCTGTTAGGGGCACATGTCAGCTGTTCAAAACAGCCAGCTGACATGTGCCGGGAAAGATGTGAGCCCAGCACCGAAGGGAGGGACATGACATGTGCCACACATGTACGGCGCATGTCGTAAAGGAGTTAGAGGGGTTATGGAACTTAAAAAAATAATAATACAAATCACAGGAGGGGATTTTATCAAAATAAAATGAGGCAAACATACTGGCTTTATACCCCATGGGTCCAGTACAAGATGCTCCTGTGCTCTGCACCTTGACGGGAAGCAATGATATCCTATTCTTCAATCACTTAGCCTCACATTTTCCTGTCTGATGTTTGATAAAAAGTTCTGCATCTTTCTTTCTTCTTGCTTGTTCTTTCTTTTTCGTCTCCTCTTTATTTTCCTCCTCTTACTTTGTCTCACCTGTTGTGAATTCTGCTCTTGGGCGCCCTCCGGTGGTTATGAGTGGCAGTGCTGCTGTCTTTGGATCGCAGCATTTATCAGGTGTGTCCACTTATTGCAATTTGGACTGGGCTATTTAGTCTTGCTTGATCCTTTAGTCAGTGGCAGTTGTCCATTGTTTTTGGAGGATTCACATCCATACCTGGTCTCTCCTTTTTTGCTGTTCATTTCAACAAAGATAAGTTCTGGCTTTGTTTTTGCTGTCCACATGCTGTGGACCTTATTGTTCAGTACATTTTCATGTTTTGTCTTGTCCAGCTTTGTCTGTGAAGGATTTTTTGCAGCCAAGCTGTGTCTCTGGAAATGCAAATATACCCTCCATGTCTTTAGTCAGATGTGGAGATTTGTATTTTCTGTGGTGGATATTTTCTAGTGTTTTAATACTGACCGCATAGTACTCTGTCCTATTCTTTCTTTTTAGCTAGAATGGCCTCCTTTGCTAAATCCTGATTTCAGTCTGCGTATGACATTTCCCTCTCCTCTCACAGTCAATATTTGTGGGGGGCTGTATATCCTTTGGGGATTTTCTCTGAGGCAAGATAATTTTCCCGTTTTTATCTTTAGGGGAAGTTAGTTCTTAGGCTGTGTCGAGGTGTCTAGGGAGTGTTAGGTACATCCCACGGCTACTTCTAGTCGCGGTGCTAAGTTCAGGGTTTGCGGTCAGTACATGGACCACCTTCTCCAGAGTACGTCTCATGCTGCTCCTAGGCCACCAGATCATAACACTCACCTTTTTTAATATCTTCATTCGTTCTCATACTTCTTTCTCTTTTCGCTATTTTCATAATCTCTGCTTGCTGTAAGAAAATAGAATCATTCTACAGAATTTCTTAAACTCCAGCAACCATCATTGTATTGTCCTTTAGCTGCATAAAATCCAGGTTCAACTCAGTAATTCCATTATTTTGGTGACAATATGGCGTTTCCTTACCCTCTTCACTGCTTCAACTCCTCAACCCCCCAGCCAATATACTCTTTTGCAAGTCACCTCTGTGGTCCCATTTTACATCTTCGGCCTGTGCAATTTGTTGGAGTGTTTTATTCACCTGTTTGTTCTACAACACGTGAATGCATGTGAGACATGGCCAGCATGTTAAGAGCATCCATTACAGGTTCTTTGTGGCATTGGCCAACTCTTAATCTAATGAAATAGTGGAGTGGCTACTTGTAATGACAAATCTTCTTTTCAGATATTGAGTTTTATGAATGCAGTAATAGCAGGCAGTAATGAGCGTCTCCTGAAATCCACCTCTGACTGACACAGCCTTGTCTCGATTGCTCAGACCATACGACGTTTTAACACTGGTACCTAAATTGTGCTTCTTTTCTCGGTTTGATGGTGGAACAAAGACGTCTTTTTCAGGGCTTCTTGTATAACATGCTCTCTCCTTCTCTCTGGTGAATACTTAGCATAAAACCAGAGCTTTGGCAACTGCTCTAAAGTGGGTAATTTAATATCTTCCAAAAGTCAAAGGAACAGTTACCAGCACAGGAAAAGTCCCATTATAAATATGTTTTTGTAATTGCAAAGTGATCATTCTTAGTGTGGGATTGTCAGTGATTTCAGACATCTGGTTTGTCTGTTAACTTCCCCTCTTCAGTAGGATGGTTGCGTTTTATCTCAGGGCTTTGCCCTTCATACAATGCTGGCCACTGTTGTGGTACGTGAGCCTAGTCGTTTTTTGTGACGAAAAAAAAAAGAAGTTTAATCAATGCATGATACAAAGTTTTGTAGCTTTTTAAATATACTCCGTGCTGCGATTCTGCATTATTTTCATGAAAAGAAAATATTTTCCACGGAAAAGAAAACTTAAACAGAACCTGACAGCTAATTCATTGTGCTCAGTCATTTCAGGTAAATATGTTTTACTCTAAAAGACTGCAGCGTTTCAGAAAAACTATACATTTAAAAGCCACTCTTGTGACTAGTTCAAAAGTTTGGTCCCCCGCTGATTCTTCCTGATCCATTCCCCTTAAGTGACAGGTCTGTCTTTAACGTGTGTATAGGGAGAGATTTGTCACAGGGTTGGGTGAGAAGAAACTGCTGCGAACCGGCGTCTTTGACTAGTCTCACAAGCAGCTTGTTAACGTCTGACTTTTAGGTCTTGCTCAGACTGGCGTATAGTTGGCGTATAACGCAGATGTTCCATCAGATTGCACTCGCTCCAATGTTATACTATGCAGCGTGCCGATTAGAGTTTATTTCCTCAAAAAGAGTCGGCATGAGAAAACAAAATCGCTGCATGTTGCAATTGGCAGCTTATATCGAACGGCAGTGTGATTACCGCAATGCCAGCAATGGAGGAGATAGAGAAATTACTTTCTCCATCTCCTCTGCACCTATGGTGATCTTTGGTTGTATTTTGATCAAGCTGCTTGGAGGAAACCGTCAACATGCACACCTGATGGCGCATGAATCTTTACAGCGATTCCACAGAGATTAATTTTGTTCAATATGGACAAGCAAATGATCCATAGGGTGTGCTATATGTTTACAGACTTTCTAGAGGAAAAGACAAACTTAACGTGCCAGAAATGCAAGCTTGTGTCTCTGTTTGATGAAAAGGTACAAAGACTTCAGGAGACAATAGCTACCCTGAAGCTCAAGAAGATGAGGATTTCCTTGACACAGCAGAAGAATCTCTTCTGAGTGTTGCAAGAGAAGACCTTTTCTGTGTTCCTGCAGAAGCTAATGACAGAGTAGAAATAAATGTTCAGAATGTTTGAAGAGAAGGACCTTTCAATATACCAGCAGAAGAAGAAAATCGGGAGCATGTGACCCAAAGAAGCAGGAGAACGAGGAGGCAGTCCGCACCCATACCGCTGAAGAAGTGCTACCAGGCTCTCACGCAGGACAAGTATGACGATGTACATCAAAAAAGTGCTTTGCCCACAAAGAACTCTCCAGTAAGAAATCAGAACCCTCTTGAAGGGAGAAAAAGAAGCTTGGTGGTAAAGAAGAAAAGGAGATTGGAAGTTGTGGGGTATTTCCTAATGAGAGGAACAGAAGCCACTATCTGCCGACAGACCATGGCATCACGAGAAGTGTGCTGTCTTCTAGGTGCTTAAATCAAAGATGTGTCTGATAGTGTATCAAGACTCTTCAGTGCTACAGTTAACTACCGACATCTACTAATATACATGGGAACAAATGACAAGTTTAAAAAGTACCTGAAAACTTTATGCAGAGACTTTGAAGACCTTGGACGGAAAGTGAAGACACTAGGAGAGCAGGTTATCTTCTCATCCATCCTCCCAGTGGATGGACATGGACCAAGGAAATTGAACAGGATTCTACAGGTGAACAACTGGCTACGTTGATGGTGCCAGGAGCAATGTTTTGGGTTTTTTGACCATGCAGTGAATTACCTGTATGATTAACTACTTGCTAAAGATGGGTTGCATCTTTCAAAAACCGGAAAATACATATTTGGTAGACGCCCATTTACACTCATCGGGAGAGCTTTAAACTATAGCAATATGGGATGGTAAATATACCGCCAGGAAAAATTATGCAGCTAATGAATTCTTTTGAGAACCCTGCTATTACAAGTGGAAAGAAAGAACAAAAGCAACAAATTCTGAATGAAATTAGAGGAGCAAGAGAGAAACCGACTACAAACTAAAATGTGTCTATACAACTGCACAGAGCATGGGAAGCAAATGAGAATTGGAGCTGCTAACACAGGAAGAAAGATATGATGTCTTAGGCATCACTGAAACTTGGTGAGATGATACCCCAGATTGGAATACAAACCTTGAAGGTTACAACTTTATTAGAAACCGGATTAAGAAGAATGACTGAGGTGTTGCATTGAATATTAGAAAATGTATATCTCCACAGAGATCCAAGTTTCAGAGACTGGTAGCACTGTAGAAACTGTTTGGGTAAGAATTCAAGGAGAGAAGAACAGAAAGGACACTATTGTAGGTGCTTACTATAGGTCACCTGGACAGAAGGACTATATTGATGAACTCTTTTTACATCAGATGTTTCTGTTCTCACAAAAGTACGACATGGTGATCGTGGGAGATTTTAACTATCCAGATAGTTGTTGGAAATCTCACTCAGGCCAAAAGTAATGGGTCCAGAAAATTCTTACCTTCTCTTGCTGACAACTTTATCTTTTAAAAGGTAGAAGAGAGAACAACAGGATCTGCAATCTTGGACCTAATTCTTACCAACAGGGAGGAAATGATTGAGGAAGTAAAAGTTGCTGGTTATTTAGAAGGCAGCGATTATGCTATCCTCCAATTTTGGATTACAAGAGGAGGAAGACATTAAAGTTAAAATTCATAAAGGCAGATTTTAATAGACTCCGAAAAGAGGGTAGCAAAGATCCAATGGCTGGCTGTTCTAAATTCTCACTACACAATTGGTAACAATCCTGAAAATAAGGAAGAATTGGAAGCATTTAAAGAGACCAGGGTGGATGAACACAGAACTTAATTACTTGTTTAAAAGGAAGAAAGACATGTATATCGAATGGAAAGAGGGGAGCATATCTAAAGAAGAATATAATGCTGTTTGCGGGCAATGCAGGGTAAGCATTAAAGAGCTAAAGCCAGTAATGAAGTAAAGCTTGCAAGGGAGACCAAGAGCAGTAAAAAGAGATTGGGGGGGGGAGGGGGATGTCAAAAGCAAAAGAAAGGTCAAAGATGCTATAGGGTTTTTACAGGATGAAAAAGGTGAAATGGTCAAAAAATAGAATGGTATTTAACAACGAGAAGTACAAGATTATACATCTGGGCAAGAAAAACAAAAATTGCACCTACAGAATTGGAGGAATAGAACTTAGCAACAGCATGTGTGAAAAAGACTTGGGTATACTAATAGATCACTGATGGCACATGAGTCAATAGTGTGATGCAGCCGCAAAAAAGGCACACACAGTTCTAGTATGCATTAAGAGAAGCATAGAGTCTAGATCACGTAAAGTAGTTATCCCCCTCTACTCCTTCTTGGCCAGGCCTCATCTGGAATACTGTGTCCAGTTCTGGGCACCTCATTTTAAAAAAAGACATTGAAAAACTGGAGCAAGTTCAGAGAAGAGCTACCGGGATGGTGACTGGACTGCAAAGTATGTCCTAAGAAGAACGGTTAAAGGATCTGGGAATGTTTAGCTTGCAAAAAAGAAGGCTAAGGGGAGACTTAATAGCTGTCTACAAATATTTGAAGGGATGTCACAGTGTAGAGGGATGATCCTTATTCTCACTTGCATAAGTAAATACGAGAAGCAATGGAATGAAACTAAAAGGGAGAAAATACAGATTAGATATTAGAAAAAACTTTTTGACAGTGATGGTGATCAATGAGTGGAATAGGCTGAAACGAGAGGTGGTGAGTTCTCTTTCAATGGAAGTCTTCAAACAGAAGCTGGACAGATATCTGTCTGGGATGATTTAGTGAATCCTGTGCTGCAGGGGGTTGGGCACGATTACCCAGTAGATCGCTTCCAACTCTAGCATTCTATAATTCTACTGCAATACCTGCACACAAGGAAAGAGATAGCGAATCAGAAAAACTATACTACTTTTCTAATTGGATGTATTTACTAATATTATTATTACCATTACTACATATTGAAATAGAATGTTGGAGAAGGGAATACCCCTTTGAACTTCAATGACTAACAAAATTACAAAATACTTTAATTTATTAATTTACCCCACTGACCTTGTCAAGGTCGAATAATCAGTCCAATGTGACAGCTACTACATGTCTCCCTTCGGTGTAACTTTCTGCCAAGTATCTGTTATTAAGTGTACTTTTTGCAGTTTTCTTTTAGCATGGAGCATACTGTCAGCAGTTGGAGCGGTGCCCACTGGATTTTGGCCTCATTCTCATGGTGAGCTCAATTTCCAATTTTATTTTTTTTTTATTGCAAACATAGGACTCTTTTCTTTAGTGTTGGTTTTAGAATTGGACATGACTTTTCTCTGTGTGTCACTTGATGTTTCCTTTCTTCTCCTCTTCAAACATTTTTGCAAACTTTGTCATTTTTGCACTAGTCCTGGCAAGCTCTACCAACCTTTTGAAAGGCAGGTAAAGCTTCATGGGGAGGATGCGTGACCAAGCACAGGTAGCAAATTCATCATAATTTATGGCACAAATGTGGCATAAACTACAACAGAAATATGCTTGCGTTCCTAAATGGACCACATGTCCTGCTGCAACACACGGTAATTGAAAAATGCTTACTCTGAAATAGCCATTCTTGATAAACTGGGGCAAATGTTCTCTTACTTAGGAGCAAAATGCATTTGGGCACACACTGTTTAAGATTAATTTGGACTGGATAGCTCATGCTCAAAATACGTAAAGATGAGGATGTATCGAGGTCAGATGCTGCTTAGATGTGCCAACCAATTGCATTTTTAAACTGCTGACATACGCCACAGGAGATCAGTGCCATTGGCTACGATTGGCAACTGCTGAAAAAACAGATAAACAGCACAAATGGCATTCATAGTCAAATTACAGCAGCGAGTATATGTTCCCTTACCACCACCACCAGCACCACGCCTTCTCGAAAGAAGGAAAAACCATGACATGCTAACATTTTGGCTTCCCGAATCAACCAGTAGAGGGAGCTCAGGAGTTTACTGCCTAGGAATGTGTTGAACACCGTAATAAATCCATATGTAGTTAGCTGCTAAACCGCAATTAGTGACCGCTGCAGGCAGTCAGAATTTTGTAATGTCGCTCCGTCCATGACGTTTAGTTTTAGAGCTCTGCAAAAATGTAGCTCTATAAGGATGAATTTACATAATATGCAAAAAATGTTGGATGTAATAGTGGTGTTAAAAGGCGGACATTCAGCTTTATGGTATAAATAAATTAATACAAAATAGTGCAAAGTCTCCAGGGACAGTAGACGAGCAATCACAGCTTTTTAATGTGCAGAGGAATGTGGAACGTGGCATTACTGTTGTGAAGCAGAACAATAGCGTTGCTTTTACGCCATGGGTAACAATAAACATGAACTTTCATACGGAGTAACCCTCACATTGCCAAAGCACTGTGCGAAATGTTAAGCCCGGAGATACTGCATAATAGTAGAAAGATTGTTATGACTGCCAATGTTATTGTATTGTGATATTTATTATATTTAATTGCTTAAACAGAACCAGCATATTCTGCAGCACTTTACATATATTATCACCACTATCCCCACTGGGGCTCTCAATCTTAACTCCCTATCCGTATGTCTTTGGAGTGTGGGTATTGTACTATAACATTTTAGGACAAACTCGCTTCCATTGATTATTTTGCAGATTAGCAATATTCTTTGTGTGCAAATTTTATTTTTTACAATGTTACAGATTAACCTAACATATTTATAGGGAGCCCATCATCCCAGGTCTAAACTGCTACCACCAGGTTTCATATCCTCAAGTCCAGGCGTAGTGCGCTTGACAGGTACAGGTTAGAAAACCGCCTATAATATCTAATTATCTCAATTTCTGGGCTCTAAAAGTAATAAGTGACCTTGATAGGGAAGTACTAAATGAGAGTAGACAAAATGAGTTGCAAAAAAAAACATAATAAGCATAAGAAAACAAAACGTATTCAAATTTATTTCACAACTACCGCCAAAACCCTCTTATTTGTAAGAAAAGCGTACTTATTTCTATGATATATCCACAAACTTTGCATTATTCATTCATAAAACGAACAAAATAAACAATTGTGATGGACAAAAAAACAAAGTGCGAACCTTCAAAAGTGAGAACCTTCAGATGCAATCACTATCTATATAAAAAAAAAAATCAGAAGTCTTGCAATTTTCATACTACGGTTCTGTACAAAAGATCTTTTTTTTTTTTTTACTTTATCCTCACAACCAGGCTGTCATTGAAAAGTAACACCACTATGTGCAGTAGATAACTCAAGATTCACAATAGGTGATAAGGGGTACAACTAAAGTGGATTCAGGGGTCACAGCCTGACCCTGGAGTCTAGAAGGACCCAATAGGTCCCCTTGGCCTATATGAGAAGTCCAGTACCATTACAGCCTCGTGAAAGTTGGCCGTTTTGTAGATTTTGTCTTTGGGCCCACCAGCATTAATGTACACTAATGAATGTGACAGCGCACCTCTCTCCCCCACCTCACCATGACCCTTGCCCTGATGAGACCCTGTTCATTAAATACTTGAATACAGTTATTATTTTACAGTTATTTTTTAGAAAACACCAGTGATTGTCTTACCGCTGTCTCTAACATCATGTCCTCCCTCTATCTGAAACTAAACCTGTCAAAAACTGAACTCTTCGTGTTCTCTCCCTCTACTAACCTACCTTTGCCTGACATTGCCATCTCCGTGTGCGGTTCCACCATTACTCCAAAGCAACATGCCCGCTGCCTTGGGGTCATCCTTGATTCTGACCTTTCATTCACCCCCTACATCCGATCACTGGCTCGCTCTTCTTACCTGCATCTCAAAAACATTTCTTGAATTCGCCCTTTTCTTACTTTCGACTCTGCAAAAACTCTTACTGTTTCACTTATTCATTCTCGTCTGGACTATTGTAACTCTCTACTAATCGGCCTCCCTCTTGCAAAACTCTCCCTGCTCCAATCTGTCCTGAATGCTGCTGCCAGGATGATATTCCTCACCAACCGTTACACCGATGCCTCTACCCTGTGCCAGTCATTACACTGGTTACCCATCCACTCCAGAATCCAGTACAAAACTACTACCCTTATCCACAAAGCACTCCATGGCTCAGCACCACCCTACATCTCCTCCCTGGTCTCAGTCTACCACCCTACCCGTGCCCTCCGCTCCGCTAATGACCTCAGGTTAGCATCCTCAATAATCAGAACCTCCCACTCCCGTCTCCAAGACTTTACACGTGCTGCGCCGATTCTTTGGAATGCACTACCTAGGTTAATACGATTAATCCCCAATCCCCACAGTTTTAAGCGTACCCTAAAAACTCATTTGTTCAGACTGGCCTACCGCCTCAATGCATTAACCTAACGATCCCTGTGTGGCCTATTTATAAAAAAAAAAAAAAAAAAAAGGTTCCTCGCATCATGTTCTCATACACTTTATGCAGTATTAGCCCTCTGTGTCTGTACTGCTACATACTTAGGCAGGTAACTGGTTCATGCAGCTTTACATGAACACCTGAGCCTTACACTATGGCTGGTCCGAATAACTAAAGCAATTGTTATCATCCACTTCTCGTGTCTCCCCTCTTCCTCATAGTTTGTAGCTTGCGAGCAGGGCCCTCACTCCTCCTGGTATCTGTATTGAACTATATTTCTGTTATGCTGTAATGTCTATTGTCTGTACAATTCCCGTCTATAATTTGTAAAGCGCTGCGGAATATGTTGGCGCTATATAAATAAAAATTATTATTATTATATTATTATTATTTATTATTATAGCGCCATTTATTCCATGGCGCTTTACATGTGAGGAGGGGTATACATAATAAAAACAAGTACAATAATCTTGAACAATACAAGTCACAACTGGTACAAGAGGAGAGAGGACCCTGCCCGCGAGGGCTCACAATCTACAAGGGATGGTTGTGGATACAGTAGGTGAGGATAGAGCTGGTTGTGCAGCGGTTTGGTCGATCGGTGGTTACTGCAGGTTGTAAGCTAGTCGGAAGAGGTGGAGCAATACTGTGTGGAGCATTATGTAGGGCCCATCATACTGTAGGAAAGGCAATGCAGGGCCCTAATGTACTGTACAGAGGACTATGTGAGGCCCATTATACTGTGTGGAGTACTATGTTGGGAGCATTATGCTGTATGGAAGGCAATGCAGGACCCATTATACTGTATGAAGAACTTTATAGGGCCAAGATACTGTATGAATTATGTGGGGTCCATTATACTATGTGGAGGGCTTTGTGCGGATCACAGTTCGGGCATCGTGCTCTGCGGGGGGTGGGGGGTTTACAGTAGGGTCGTCAAAGTGCATGTGGAGGAATTCACTTTGGGAGTATCTTACTGTGTTTGGGGGGCACTTTTATTTGCATCATACTTTATTATCTATATTATTCATTTATTTTTTAAATTACATATATAAATTAGACCATTGGGCCATATGCTTTTCACTGCTCTTACGTAACATGATATTATTCCAATATTTTATTCTAAGATCTATTAATTAAAATGTACTTTGTTCATGGGAAAACCCCGTTAAGTTTGTTTCCATGTGAAAAGGATCATCGTTATATTTGATAAGGAAAAACTTCTTCAATTGTAGACTTTTTTTAAAATAAATATGAAGGTTGACCCGCAACTTTGTCTAGGCTTTTTTGACCCTCTTTGTATTTGAGTTTGACATCTCTGTTCTATGGGGAGGAAATGTCCATAATGCAGCATTTGATGAAACTTGATACAGTTGTTTTCCTATTGGAATCATAAGGAATGAACTTCTGTGTGAAATCAGAGGGATACAGATATCCTTTTAGATTGTCACAGACACAGCACATACGGTACTTTGAGTTTGAAGCTTGTACCAAGCCCTAAATTCACCATGCTAAAGAACCTTTAAAACTATACTCATCTATGTGTCACTTTGTCTTTTAACTATACAGATTTCCCTGGGTTAAATCTACACCTGGATGGAGGCAAGAAATACCTCCTCATACCATTGATATCTTTTCATTGCTTTCAAACTAGTTCACATTTTTTTCGTGCGAATAATACACAAAGGCAGCTTTTCTTATTAGCCAATTTGGCACGAATCCAGATATAAACCACACGCTGTGTCAAATTGTTGCCCTTATATGTGTAATAAAGTATCAGTGTTTTTTAATTAAGTTTCCCCATTAACTAGAATAACTTTCCTCAGGGCATGAAAACAAAAGTCTGCTCAACCTTTCCACTGTTTATTCTTGAATGTAGCAAGCAAAGCCAATGTAATAGCATGAAGACCAACAGGTATTTTACCGAGGAATTGCTACACTTGCCTGGCAAAGCAACATGGGCAAAGCCAACAAATAGATAAAAAATGTAACTGAATCTATTGTTCACCTTCCCAATCGATTTTAATTGCTTTAATGCATTAAAAAATAAAACCTGATCCAACTTTGCAAATAAACTGAGTTTATACACATCTCCTACCATTTTTGTGTATACAGCCCCCATCCTCCAGACTTATGTGTTGTCATGATGTCTGATCACAAAAAAAACTCTGAGAATGGTTATGGCTTGCTCACACTGTCTTAGGGTATGTGTCCACGTTCAGGATTGCATCATGATTTGATCTGATTTGACGCAGGTAAAATCTGCACCAAATCTGCACCTGAGGTCACTGGCAGGTCACCTGCGTTTTTCATGCATTTTTTGATGCGTTTTTTTTTTCATGCAGATTTGTATGTGTTTTTGTAAGCTCAATAAAGATATACCACAAAAAAAGGGTGACGTCATTTCTTGTCCAGCCTCTTCATTTACATACTCCATTGAAGAATAATGTTTACACACACAGACAGATAGATGATAGATAACAGATAGATCGATAGATGATAGATAGAAGATATATAGATAATAGATAGATACTGTAGATAGATTGATGATAGATATGGGATAGATAATAGAGATCTATCGTATCTATCATATCTAGCGTATCTATCTATCATATCTGTTATTTATCTATAAATATATCTATCGATAGATATATCTATAGATAGCTAGATATATATATCGATAGATAGATAATAGATAGATAGTACCAAGCCCGATGTTTAGTATATCTATGTATCTATAGATATATCTATCTATAAATATATCTATAAATAGATTATCCATCTATCTATATAATCATCTAAGGGGTACTTCCATCTGTTTGTCTGTCTGTCTTTCTGTCTGTAACGGAAATCCCGAGTCGCTGATTGGTCGCAGCTGGCAGACCGGCCGCGAATCGGCCCCTCCCTACTCCCCATCCCGGACCAACTTTTTTACTATTGATGCTAGCTATGCAGCATCAATAGTAAAAAGATATAATGGTAAAAGTAATAAAAAAAAAAAATCATGCTATTCTGACCTTCCGTCGCCTCCGCAGCTTTCCCGCTCCTCCCGATGCTCTCGGCAGCTTCCGTTCCTAGAGATGCATTGCAAAATTACTAAGATGACTTAGCGGTCTCTGGCAAAGACCGCTAAGTTATCTGAGTAATTTTGCAATGCATCTCTGGGAACGGAAGCTGCCGGCCGCATCGCGAGGAGCGGGACAGCTTCAGTGGACGACAGAAGGTGAGTATATAACTATTTTTTATCTTCATTCTTTTTGTGGGCTGTGTTATTTACTACGTGGCTGCTATATACTATGTGGCTGTGCTATCTACTGCATTGGCTGTGCTATATACTACGTGGCTGTGTTATATACTACGTGGGCTGTGCTATATACTACGTGGCTGTGCTATATACTATGTGGCTGCTATATACTACGTGGCTGTGTTATCTACTGCATTGGCTGTGTTATATACTATGTGGCTGCTACATTCTACGTGGCTGCGCTATCTACTGTGTTGGCTGTGCTATATACTACGTGGCTATTAAATACTATGTGGCTGCGCTATCTACTGTGTTGGCTGTTATATACTACGTGGCTGCGTTATATACTACGTGGCTGCGCTATCTACTGTGTTGGCTGTGCTATATACTACATGGCTGTGTTATATACTACGTGGGCTGTGCTATATATTACATCACTGTGCTATATATTACGTGGCTGTGCTATATATGGAGCACCCCCCAAGGTCTAGGGGTTACTCAGAGCCGGGCCCTTCGGTTCTCGTCAGGGATGTCACGGTGGCTGACCCGGTCCGTGGCCCTAGGGGAACGTCCATTGTAAATTGGTGAAAGGTCTTTAAAGGGATAGTGTTCGTGACGCCACCTGTGGTATTCGGTCAGGGTGACCGACGCTGCTTAGGGGTCTGCTGGGGTGATGTTATGGCAGCTAAATGGTATACCTTCCCACATGTGAAGTATGTCCCCAGGTCTTCCCAGAGTGTAGATGATGGATGGTGTGAGGCGCAGTAAAGAACGAGGACACAAGGTTGCAGTCTCTTTACCTTTACTTGAAGGCTTCAGTGTCCACAGTCCAGAGCACTGGATCACGGGGCAGGCAGAATCCGGCCGGTCTGAAGGCAAATCCAGAGTCCCCCTTATCCAGGTGGAAATCAGTAGCCTTCCTCTAGCGCCTGAGTGTTGTAGTTCCTCCCTGCTGAGCTTCTCGGTGAGGTCTTCACAACTATTGTAGATGTAATGTCTCTTTCTCTCTGTCCCCCTGATGGATAGGATAGGACAGACTCGTATGACTGATGGCCTGAGGCTTTTTACAGGGACCCTACGATGCCCCAGCCCCCACAAGTTGCCACTGTGCCCCCTGGGTATAAGGTCGGGCAGCCAACGTGGAATTAACTGTCCTGCCAGTCTCTGAAGTAAAGCATAGAGATCCTTAATTCCTCGGTGTTCTGACTACCGGCTTCTGCGCTTCAGAAGGAAGCAGCCTGCTCCTGGCTGGTTTCCCTCTGATATTCCTGTCCTTTGCTATGACTTAGTTTCTCACTCACTACAAGACAATTCCCTTCAGATGTCTCTTTCTTTGGATGCTGCCGCCCGTGGGGCAGGCGCATCACATTTTTCTGTGTGAATAGTGTCTTATGCAAGCCTCACCTGTGTGCATTTTTGCTACTAGGCAGCCAACCCCTCTAATGTTTGGGCGAGTGGGTGGTTGTTCTCATCGGTAGCTTGCATCTGTGCTGCTTTAGCATTTATTATTGGGGCCTGCTCCACACTGCAAGTGCATTTGTCATTTGACAAGGTTTTGGTGAGTCTGCTCTTCATGTTGTGTGTAACAATGCAGGGTGCCCAAACTTTTGCATCACCCATTTTCCTTTTTGTAATTTTAAAAAGTAAAAGAATAATATCTGTATATATTTATTTATTTTTGCCTATAGTGCAAAGGAAATGTGTCATCTTTAACTTTAGGCCTTTCGGAGATCATTTCATCTTCAACTTGTTTAAAGGGAACCTGTCACCCCCAAAATCGAAGATGAGCTAAGCCCACCAGCATCAGGGGCTTATCTACAGTATTCTGTAATGTAGATAAGCCCCCCCCCCCCCCCCCCCCCCGATGAATCCTGAAAGATAAGAAAAAGAGGTTAGATTATCCTCACCCAGGGGCGGTCCGATCTGATGGGCGTCATTGTCTGGTCTGATGGGCGTTGTTGTCCAGTCTAGCGCCTCTTATCTTTATAGGATGACATCCTCTTGTCTTCCTGCCGCGGCTCCGGCGCAGGTGGACTTTGTCTTCTCTGTTGAGGGCAGAGCAAAGTACTGCAGTGCGCAGGTGCAGGGAAAGGTCAGAGAGGCCCGGCACCGCAGCGTGAAGACCAGAAGAGGACGTCATCGTAAGAAGATGGGAGGCCCCGGTCCGGACGCAACGCCCATCAGACCGAACCGCCCCGGGTGAGTATAATCTAACCTCTTTTTCTCATCTTTCAGGTTACATCGGGGGCTTATCTACAGCATTGCAGAATGCATTACAGAATGCTGTAGGTAAGCCCCTGATGCCGGTGGGTTTAGCTCATCTTCGATTTTGGGGATGACACCTTTAACTGTTCACAATAAGTCATTTTGACCAGGGGTGCCTAAACTTTTACGTGTATGTGGCATCACAAAACACAAGTTTTGCTAATAAAAGACAAAAAAACAAGGGTTTCCCATCTCAAAGTGATGGCATATTGCTGAGAATACCACCAGTTTATGAGATGGAGAAACCCTTTCTAAAGAATCTGACACATGATAGGGGCAGCATGTATCAGCACTCACTGTATGAACTGAGCCAGTTATATTTGATTCTGAAAACCTACTTTAAAGGCCGCTGTGGACTGAGCCGCACTGTAGATTGCGTCAGATAGACATGTCTCCGGCGGCTTCTCCCCACTAACTGCCTTGAATTGACAGGTGTCTGCCTACGTGTGCATAGAGGGGTAGACGTGTTGTTATGCTAAATGCATTTGCTTTCATTAATAGTGGGGGGTCCAGTTTTTTATCTCCTTGTCAGTATATAGAAAAACAAAATGAGAAGTCTTGCAATTTTCAAACTTCAGTTCTGTACAAAAGGTTTTTTTTCCTCATTGTCATCAGACAGGCTGTCAATGAAATATAACGCCAATGTACAATAGATAACACCGGATTCACAATAGTAGCCGGACCATAGAATCTACGAGTGCTCAAAAGGTCCCTTTCTGTTTGCCATCGGGAATGCAAATTTTTGCGTTTATGCCTGGAAGTTGAAAATCCGCTCTAATGTACTGCCCATGTCCTCTCCATGATCAGCAGAACAAACGTAATGTGATGTTAGCCTGGCAGACCTCTGCTTTTGTGTTTTATCTTTTGTGTAATATTCTTTTACTACTACTTTTTGCTGCAGTTTGGATAGTGAATCCATATGGAAATAAACCCCACTGTAATTCAATAGAACTAATCTGCCTAAGGCACCATTTAGACTAATCAACCACGGCCTTTAAATGACTGATGGTCATTTAATGACCTGTTTAGACAGGCCGACTGCACTTCTATGCATTCATTCTGTATTACACAATTATTCTGTTCACATAAAACATCTTGTTATCGGCACCACATGTCAGGATTCAGAGGACATACGTGTATCCCCAATTAAGGTCATATTGAAGCCAAAGTAACCAAATAGTTGGCATTTTGGTGTCCTAATTTTTCTTTGTACAAGTTAATTATTTTAGACTAATCCGTAGTTACTAGTTGGTTTTCAATCTGCCGTCCTCAGGAAATGACTTTTACTGGAAGACAATGGATAGGTCATCAATACCTGATCATTGGAGGTACAGTACCCCTGACCTCCACCAATCCGCTGTTCCTGGCATCAGCAGTCAGTCACTACTTACGGTAGTTGTGAATATGCATAGCAAGACTCTATCAACTGCATAGTGATCCGGGCTGCAGATCTGCCCTTATTCCAACCAGTTAAAGGGGCTGTCCAAATATTGATGACCTATCTGAAGGATAGAACATCTATATATATCCCGATCACTGGGGGTACAACACCTGGGACCGCCACCTATCTGCTGTTCCCAATACCAGTGGTTGGATGTACTTAGTTGTGAAGCTGCACAGCACAGCTCCTTCAACTGTATCGTGGCTATGACGGCAGATCTGCCCCTATTTGAACCAGTTAAAGGGGTTGTCCTCGTTTGGGGACAATTTCTTTTTCTCTTACTTAAATGGATGCAGTTGAGGCTAAAAATAATTTCTGTAACAGATTCATTACACATTTTGCACCCCCTTCCTTCTATATCTGCATTTTGCTGTCTATTGGTGGCTGCAGAATGAGTTAACGAGTTGGCCATATTATCTGTATTTTAACAGATATGTTTGGGACATGATTTTGTATCCACTTACTATTATATAGGTATTACAGCCAGGTTCTCCTCCTGCACTCTTTAGTTCAGTTTTCCCACATGTCAGCTATATATAATACTAAATACAGTTCATGGGTATTTCTAGCAACCCCAATGACCTCGAATGGAGCGGAGATCAAGCATGCGCACGTCCGCTACAGTCAACACTGCGCTCTGCAGAACTCTACGTTCAGGGCTGCTGGAGGTCCCAGCAGTCAGAACCCCTCACAATCAGCAAGTGACATCTTATCTTGTAGTTAAGGGGATCATTTTCAATTCTGAAAATACCTCTTTGTGTGTGTGAGTGTGTGTAATATATATATATATATATATATATATATATATATATATATATATATATATATATATATATAATATTGCAAAAAGAGTTAAGAGCAGCACAAAAAAATCCAAAAAGAAATATTAGGGTGCACCCCAGGCATGTCCCAAACCTTGTCATAGGGATCCAAAAATCAGAGGCAGCACACCATTGTAAGTTGAAATTTTTAAAGGTGCTTAAATTTGATAGCCCATTATGGCGACGTTTTGGCCCATGGTGAGCCTTTCTCAAGCTGGCCTCTGATTTTTGTGTATGTGTATATATAATATATATATATATATGTATATATATATGTATATATATATATATATATAATATTTGTATTTACAGTACACGAGCAGGTTTCAATGGATTTTTTGGCTACTGGACACCAGTGACTCACAGTTACTGGCTCTATTCTTGTCAGACTAGTTGCAGTTTTATTATACAGCAAAATGAGAAACATTAATTTGTCATACGCTACAATGAAAGACTTTAAGCAGTAGTGTCATTACCAGGATGTAGGGGGAAGAGAGATGACAAAGCAGCAAGCCGTGAGTTAACCACTAATCACAGACTGACTTCCATTCATTAAGATTATTGTTACAGCAGCAGCATTAGCCATGAGGTTGGCTTACACATTAACATCTGCATAATAGAGAGTTTATCCCTACATGTCACTCAGCCAAGAAATACTCTCCATCCATCATCTGCTCAATGCGGCCGCTGCAGCCCGAGTGCCTGTACCTTCCCAGCGGCGTCCTTTCTCCTGGCAGCCCTGTAAATACAGGAGGAAGTGCTCATGGGGTCTGTGAGTGGGTGGAATCCCCCTCTCTGTGGGTCCATCTCCTGTGGGTAGTAAAACCCTTCCTGCCTCCTGCACTTAGCTGTCAGGGAAGAGTCTGATGTCCCAGAAAATGGTCAGTTTATGTATAGAGCCTATTAGGAGCAGGACTGGCCCCTGAATGGTAATGATTACTGTCTACAGAGAATCTGTCACTCTGCATTGTTCATCCTGGCTCAGGAGCCGAATACCAGAGCTGTCACAACCGCTGTGACATCTAGGGCAGAGGAGGGGTAGGAAGCTTCCACATTTGCATTTTTGTCCAGCCGAAATGTAAAATCTTGAATCATTCTAAACTTCATATTGTTGGCCACTTGACAAGTCCTGACCCACAATTGTTTCCTTCTGTGTCAAGACAAAAGATGGTGTAGAGCTTCCGCTGCAATCCAAGGAGGATAGAAGCTGATAAAATAATTCAGTTTTTAAAAGAGAAATTGCAGAATTATTTCTGAATTTTTGTATGGAAGTATATTATAAAGATTATTTTTTTTTAACAATTGCTGATAGTTTTATAAAATGTCTTTTTTTTATCCCCTTGAAAACTTCTTTAAGGAACCATACACACAACAGACCATGACGGGTGCACTGAGCCGGTATGGGACTGCAAAGTACGGTAGATGTCAGTGTATTAGTATATAGCTAGATGGCCCTAGTGTCCTGACACACAGACTCCATCGTGTCTCATTCCATGCAAATCTGTGTATATGAGGCCTATAGAAAGGTATCAAAAAGGTATCAACCACTGAGGACTCTCAATTCTAAATATTTTTATATGAGGCCTGTAAGTCTGAACCTCTGCAAGTGCTGTGCTGACATAGCTCATAGTCATATGTCTTGTTAAGCTCTGCTGCCATCTGCTGGAAATGTACTTAAATACGGCTACTCTCAGATTTTTTTTTTGTAATAGAAAAAGAAGAAATGTTTAGTTTTTCTATCTTCTCATCTTTTGCCCTATTTATCACAACGATGGCGCATTTGACAGGCAATCACTGGGCTCGGAGGTGATACTGATGTAGTCAGCACAGGATCTCTGTGCCCAGAGGTCTCTGCAGGGGTCATTTGAATTGTAATCTTGAAGTCACCAGTGCAGCCTGGCAACATAAAAAGGAGCAGCAGTGGAGAAGCATGGCTGGAGCCACAGAGGGTAAATAGCGATGATTTCATTAATGGAGAAAAATTATGAATGGAAAACCCTTAATGAATGACAGAATAGTATAATTTTAGAGAGGACCTAAACAAGTGGGGAAGAAGTAGTACATGAAGTAGTGGCCTTTTCTGAAGAGGTACATTTTGAGGTTATTGTAGGTTTCACTGGTGGAGCAGTTGGAGTTCCCTGCTGTGGAGAATGCAAAGGGGTAATCTGTGATAGGAGCAAAAACAAGGAGGACCTGCGAGAAGGTATTGGGGGATTAGTGCAGTGCACTGCCATTGCTGAGCGAGGGCAGGGATTGCCAGCAAGGAGGGTGCAAAGTGGTTTATTCCTGGAAGTAACAGTTGCAGCAGCCAAGGAGAAGTTGAACCGCCCTTGAGGGGCAAGGATTTGTCTGTATGCTGATGCCTGTGCATGAAGACTTTACCACCAGCGGTGCAAGGAGACTAGAGATGGTCAGCAGTGCTTTGTGAAGGGTGTTTTTAGAGGGGTTGCGACCAGGCTTGGACTGGTCCACAGGAGAGCAGGAGACTCCTCCGGTGGGCCCCTCCACAACAGTGGGCCACCACCTTTCTATATGAGCAGGCCTTGGCACTATATACTTCAATCACTATGTATACCCAAAAACAAGGGAAGTGCCAGGCAAAAATTAAATTAAAATCCGATTAGTTCATTAACAAAATTAGTAAAATTGTTCAAAGGAAAACATCAATATGTAGAACATGGCAGAGTGAACTCCAAGCAACACACAAATACATTCAAAAAGAAGCCCGGTATACATAATAGCACAGTGATAAAGAGTCAGGAGGTATATACCCTCATTTAAACAAAATTAATCCCAAATGGGTATAAAATTAGCATGGGTAAGAGAATAAGACTTCCTAAAAAGGCATAAAAATATGGAAAAATCATCACACAAGTGATATCACAAAAAAAGTGCAATGTGCCAAAGTGCTAAGGAATTATATTTAGATGTGAGCAGCCCATGGAGTCAAAATTAATAATCCTAAATGCTAATTGTGGAAGTGGACAACTCATTTAACTTTTGTGGCTCAGCAAGTGTTGTATTTGTATTGATGCTGCCATTGATAGAATACAATTCTTATTTAGGTGACTAGTCTGGATAAACTGGCATGTATGTAAATGAAACACTACTTCTAGCCATTAGATGACCTTCACCCTTGAGCAGTTTACACTGTCTGATTCTCCATCTTTTTTAAAGCTTTTCTGATTTCTAGTACTTTTATTCCTGTACATATCAGTATTATACAAATGATTATATTCTTGTACATAGGAGCAGTATTATAGTAGTTATATTCTTGTACATAGGGGTCAGTATTATAGTAGTTATATTCTTGTACATAGGAGCAGTATTATAGTAGTTATATTCTTGTACATAGGAGCAGTATTATAGTAGTTATATTCTTGTACATAGGAGCAGTATTATAGTAGTTATATCCTTGTACATAGGGGTCAGTATTATAGTAGTTATATTCTTGTACATAGGAGCAGTATTATAGTAGTTATATTCTTGTACATAGGAGCAGTATTATAGTAGTTATATTCTTGTACATAGGAGCAGTATTATAGTATTTATATTCTTGTACATAGGAGCAGTATTATAGTAGTTATATTCTTGTATATAGGGGCAGTATTATAGTAGTTATATTCTTGTACATAGGAGCAGTATTATAGTAGTTATATTCTTATAAATAGGAGGCTGTGTTATAGCAGTTATATTCTTGTACATAGGAGCAGTATTACAGTAGTTATATTCTTGTACATAGGGGCAGTATTACAGTAGTTATATTCTTGTACATAGGAGCAGTATTATATTAGTTATATTCTTGTACATGGGGAAGTATTATAGTAATTATATTCTAGTACATGGTAGGCAGTATTATTATAGTTAGATTCTTGTACAGCCAAATTTTTTAAAGCAAAAGTATGTTCAAAGTCAATCCACCAATCTTCTCAGCAGCCTAAATAATGTGGATTATTCAGCACGGGGCAACAACAAGAACAATCTCCTCCTAATGGAATATAAATACTGTAAAATAGGAGAGTTATTCAAAATAATTTTAAAAGAGAATTAGTATAAATATTATAAATGTTAGCATTTGCGGTTTGCCTTTATGACTAAACAATTTAGGATAAAATACGCTTTATAGGGGGCGTGGCTATGTAAGCCAAGAGAGAAGACGCACCTTTTGGAGGCTCCCATTATCCTGACCTGAATCCGGCCATTAATCCCCCTGAACTGCAGCCTGCACCGGCTGAGGCGGTGCTCTGAGAACTCGGGAGACCGGCGACTCCTCGGGCGGCGGCGGTGGAACGCTGGAGAGCCGATATCTGTGGCGGCCTGGAAGAGCGGCAGAGTCCGACGGGCGGGACGCAGTGCCAGCGGCGGCTGAAGCCGGGTGGATCCCCGGGGAGCACGGCAGGCATTTACTTACAGCGGGGACGCTGTGGAACATCGAGGAGCAGGAGACAGGTGCCGGGTCTGGAGCGGCGGGCGGGCCCTGGGGGACGGCGGCCATTACCACAGCGCACTCTCCAGCAGCAAGGAGAGAGGCGCTATATAGCAAGACTGCGGTGCATTCAGGAGGTGAGCTACCGGCCTGAAACATTAAAAGGGGCAGAGCGGTGTGCGCCCTGGAAAATTGGGCCCTGCACTCCCCTTATCAAAACCCCTGCTTGCACCATAACTTTGGAGGGATCGTTCCCCCCTCCCTGCTGTTCTGCCTGGGGAGCTGTGGCTGCTCTGGGACTCAGTACCTGGGCAAACTCCTAAACTGATACATTTGCAGACATTTGAGACTCTTTGCTTGGTTTGCTGCCTCTCTGGGGTGCATCCCGGTGTTTGGCCCTGTCCGGTCTGCTAGTGGAGAATAGACTGCCATAATAATAAATCTGGTCCTTTGGTGGGGATCTTCTGCCAATCACCATGCATCATCCTAAAGGAGCGGGGGCTGCTGACAAGTTGAGGAAATATGCCAGAGAAGATGCCCCAGATAATACACGCTCTCTCAGAAATAATCCCACGCAGAGTCAACGCAAAAATCGTCTTTCTGACAGCAATGAGGAGGGAGAACGAGACGAACTGACTCTTAAACAAGCATCTGAGCAGTTGATGCAGGCCATATCTCTCACCAGGTCCTCTCTCACTGAGAAAATAGAAGACGTGCATATTGAAGTGGGCCGTCTGCGACAAGATATACAAACTATGAGAGGGCGTATTTCAGAGGTTGAAACAAGGGTGTCCCAGATAGAGGACACCATTGCCCCAATGGAGGCTAAGTTATCAAAGGCCACTGGCTCTGTGAATGCCTGGAAGCAAAAGGCAGATGACCTGGAAAACAGGCTGCGTCGTAATAATATCCGAATTATTGGCCTACCAGAACGCTCGGAGGGTCAGCAACCTGAGCAATTTCTAGAGGACTGGCTTAAAACCTCCCTGGGAGACGGATTCTCCTCAACATTTTCTGTGGAAAGGGCCCATAGGGTCCCAACGAGACCTCTTCCTCCTGGAACTCCGCCCCGACCCTTTCTGGCACGTCTCCTTAACTGCAGAGACAGGGGGGATGCAATTCTTCGCTTGGCAAGGCAGAAGGCCCCTATTAAATTCAATAACGCCACTATATCAATCTTCCCGGACTTCTCTATGGAACTTCAAAAGCAGCGAGTTCGATTTATGGAAGTCAAAAAGCAGCTCAGGGATAAAAACATCATTTACTCCATGCTTTATCCAGCTCGACTCCGTATTGTTCATGAAGGCTCCTCCCTGTTCTTTACTGACCCGGCGGAGGCGGTCGAATGGTTACGGTCATACAAGGGGCCTAGTACCCCGGACTCTTGAGTAGCTCTTTCTATCTGATGGCAACACAATCTAGAGCTCTCTATGTGGGTGCTGAGTTTGTCAACTATACCGGACGCTGATTCCAGTGAGGGTATCCCCTATTCTACTCAACTATAGGAGTGTAGGATTACACTCCTCCACTGTTCAAATGTTGTTTGGTTTGGTATTTTACACCAGTTTTAATTGTTTGTTATGTTTATTAGTCGCCAGTGATAACCTTATGCTCTGTATGGTGTTCCTGATTCCCGCCCAGGCTGAGGTGTATATTATGCCTTTTCCCGAACGTAGATATAGGATCTGAGATTGTATGTATGACGTGGAACATACGGGGTATTAAGACTCCTCGAAATAAAATTAAGGTATTTTCACAAATTAAAAGGTATCATCCACATATTGTAGCACTTGTGGAGACGCATTTGACCAGAGACACAGCTAAGTGTACGCAAAAGCCGTGGGTGCAATGGTCCCTTCACGCATTTCACACCAGTTACTCCAGAGGGGTCTCCCTGTTGGTACATAGAAATGTCAGGTGGGAGGCTAGAGAGTCACGACGCGATCCCGAAGGTCGCTTTGTCTTTGTTCATGCCTTTATTAATATGAGGGAATATGTGATATTATGTGTTTATAACCCACCCCCGGCCGGCATATCGATTCTCCGCATGGCACTGGGTTTCTCCCTAAACTATCCTAATGCTAGTGTTATCTGTATGGGAGACTTTAATTTAGTCATGGATAATCTTAAAGACAGACTGAGACTAGATGGCGAGATGTCAAGGGGGCCCCTTTCTCAATCTCCCTCTCAATTGGCATCATTTATGAACGGTAGCGGATGGTTAGACCTATGGAGAACACGTCACCCTGAGATAAAGGAATATACTTGTCATTCTTCAACTAGACAGTCTCTATTCCGTATAGATTACATATTTGGATCTAGTGACCTAGCGCTATGGGTGAATAGTGTCGAACATGGTAACAGGGGGATATCAGATCACAGCCCAATTGTTCTCAAACTTAAATACGGTCAGTCAAATAATAATATACCTTGGAAATTGAATCCCTTCTGGCTGAAACTAATAGATGCTAGTGATAGAACGGTTGATCAGTTAAACTGCTTTGTCTCTACTCACCCAGACCCCTCGAATCTCAATCTGTTCTGGGACACTCTAAAGGCATACTTGAGGGGATGTCTGTCCTCTACAATCTCCTATATAAAGAGGGTGACGGCGGGGGAGGATGACGAAATTGAGCGACGACTGAAGGATTCGGAAGCCGCCTATGTGGCCAATCAGACCAACGGCAACAGGGTGGAGTGGCTCACTTCCCAAAGATTATACACCCAAAATATAGACACTAAATCGAAACGTAAATTATTCTTTACCCGTCAGTCTTATTTTGAAATGGGGAATCAGGCCAGTAAACTCCTAGCTTTTTTGGTACGTCAGCATAACACCTCCAACACGGTACTACAGATTCGGACGCTCGATGGTTCGTTGGTATCCTCCACCGAGGAAATTCTTCAAAGTTTTTGTAATTACTATAAGTCACTGTACAAATCGGGTAGTGGTCTTGGGGTCCCTGAATGTACAGACTATCTATCAGACATAGCATTCCCCTTACTGAGCCCAACCCAGCAAGCTTTTATGGAAGCTGAGTTTACTCTGGAGGAGGTGGAACAGGCTATAATGGATATGGCCACCGGGAAGGCCCCTGGACCTGACGGATTTCCCGTTGAGTTCTATAAAAAATATCGGGATCACCTGGCACCACTCCTATTGAAGGTGCTTCAGAATATATGGGAGGGAGAAATTATGCCTGAAACATTTTATGATGCAAATATCATTGTACTTAAGAAGGAGGGAAAAGACCCCTTGGAATGTGGATCATATCGCCCCATATCATTGGTGAACGTAGATTATAAAATCTTCACTAAAATATTGGCCACTAGACTAAATACAATCATGTTAGATCTTATACACCCAGATCAAACAGGCTTTATGCCCGGGAAAAATACCTCTATTAATATTCGACGGGTCCAATCAGTGATTCAATATAGCTCCCTAGAATTGGATAATAACTGGGCTCTGGCATCCCTAGACACAGCTAAAGCGTTTGACTCCCTTGAATGGCCTTTTCTTTCCGCATGCCTGCAGAAATACGGTTTTGGAGATAAATTTATTAGAGGGATAGATACACTATATAGGAATCCTAGGGCGCGGGTAATTGTGAATAATTCTATCTCTGATTCCTTTACTTTACATAGGGGAACCCGTCAGGGATGTCCTCTGTCCCCGACCCTCTTTGCCCTCGCGATAGAAGCCTTGGCAATACGCATAAGGTCTTCCACAGATATCAAAGGAATAAGTATTGCGGATCGTGTGGATACCATCGGTCTATATGCTGATGACATTATCATATTTTAGGATAAAACAGAAGAAACACTACCACGAGTAATAACGACTATAGATAATTTTAGCAAATTCTCTGGTCTCTATATCAATTGGGATAAGTCTGCTCTGATGCCTCTGTCTCATGCGCCGATGCCCTGTCTCGAAAACCTCTCGTCATTACCTGTAGTCTCCAATTTCAAATATCTAGGAATACATATGTCTCAACATAGTCAGCTGGACCTACGACTTAATATTTATCCACTATTAGACCTGGCCAAATCTAAATTCATAACTTGGAGCAAACTCCCTCTCTCCGTTGCAGGTCGCATTAATTTAGTTAAGATGATATTGCTCCCCAAATTTAATTATTGTCTCCAACATAGTGCTGTGCCAATACCCAAATCTTTCTTTGCAAACTTAAACTCCCTGACCACGTCCTTTATATGGGGGAAGACTAGACCCAAACTCAAGCTATCTACTCTACAGAGACCGACAAGGGGGGGAGGGACAGCCTTACCAGACTTTTATCTATATTATCTTGCCGGGCAGGCTAGGGCGATAAGCAGATGGATGCCTGGCAACTCCCTACCTAATTCAGAAAGCCATATAATCCATTCTGCCCGGATTGACTGTCCACTGGGTTTTTTGGAAATGGGGAAAGTCAGTGCTCCCCGTCTGCTGCCATTGCTTCGACAAGCGAGATTAATATGGAGACAAATTAAAAAAGTTATTAAATATACAGATATAATAGCCGAAATGCCACTGTGGTATAATAGTTATTTTCCAGAATTACTAAACCACCCGTCTACCGAGTTCTGGATCTCATGTGGTGTTCTCTCGGTAGGTAATTTATATAACCAGGATGTTTTTGTGTCCTTTGAGCAATTGCGGGATACCTGCAATATCCCAAGATCTCAATTCTTTCGTTATTTACAGCTGAGGTCAGCTTTCCAGTCACATATGCGAAATGCAGGTGCAAGTCGAGCAGTCTCGTCTCTACCCCTTATAGGCATTCTCAAATCACAGGGTCCTCAGGGACTCATTTCCTCTTTATACACATACCTATTATCCGTGGGAGATGGGCTCACTATTAACTCCTTAAAAAAGAAATGGGAGGGACTCCTTCCCGATACACTGGGAGAGGAGTGGGAAGATATTTTGGAATCTCCAACTAAAGTTTCTCCCTCAGTTAACAATAGGATGACCCAGCTATATATTACATATCAGACTTATCTGACTCCGACACAACTTTTTAAAATGGGCCGCCTTCAGACGTCAGACTGCCTAAGATGTCACGCACATGATGCGGATTTTACCCACATGATATGGAGGTGCCCGGTAATCCTTCACTATTGGAAAGAAGTCACAACATTGTTAACGTCTTTATTGTTAATCCCTGTTCCACTTGAACCATTGACTTGCCTATTTGGGGTATGGGATACAGAGGCCTGGGACCACCATACTGGGATCTTCCTTCGAGAAGTGCTCTTCTTAGCACGAAAGGTACTGGCATTAAGGTGGATGGGTAGCTCCTCCCCGTCGCTTGGATTGACCTGGTGAACTCGATTATCCCATATGAAAGAACACTGTACCATAATAGAGGATGCCCAGGTAAATTCGAAAAAATTTGGGGTAAATGGAATTCATCTCATCATACTCTGTAGTCTGCGCGGATTAGATATATGCACATGGGCGGGGGGGGGGGCGTGGGGTTTGGGGACATCGTTGCAGAGCAAACTTGAATCTGTTTTCTTTTGGCGACTTATTACTAAAGGTTAAAGTTGTTTAAGTTGTATAGTAGGTATTTTGTAGGTACTAGTGATTCAACATGCACAGTCTATTACCTCTGAACTTTGGATGCGATGATGTTTTGTAATCATTTGTATCTGATGGTATGTTTAATAATGATAAATGTAATATGTGCAATGTTTGTCTATTCTGAAATTAATAAACGAATTTAAAAAAAAAAAATACGCTTTATAAAAACATTCTGGAGATTGCTAGAAAATAATAGAAATAATAAATAGAATATTTGTCCTTATTTTTCTAACCTAATGCCCACCAAGCATTAGACAAGCAAGTAACTTGGGCATGAGTTGTAAATATACATTGCTAGACTAGAGCTCTGACTCCTGCAAAGGAGCGAGTGCAGTTTGAGTGCTGGATCCAGATGTGAGAATCTGTTTTTATGACCTGCATTGGTCCCCAAGATCACTTGATCTACAGATGACCCAGACTTAGCAAGGCTGTCAAGTCATCGCAAACTGACATCAGATCTGCCAGCCACTGATGTGTCTTTGTGTCTTGTGCTCTTATGGATACCCCAGATATAATGGAAAAAAGTTAAAGATAAATTACCCCGGAGTTCTTTTCTGACCTCCGGTAATTAATATTTTGTGTCAAAATGACCAAAGCAACATAGAGAACCCATATTAAAACTCAATTTGTAAATATAAAAAAAATAAGAGAAGAGCTAGAAATTAACTTTTTTTTTTTTAATTTTTAAATGCCAAAAAAAAACAGACCTAGGTATCACAAAAAGAAAGTTAGAAAATTATCTTGATAGAATAAAATTGGGACATTTAAACCACATTGTGCACCAAATTGCTAAAAAGTGTCTAGTCTTTTCTAGATGAACACTCTGATCATTAAGGTGTAAATAACACGTGATTTGTGTCAAGTCCAAAATGACAGCACAGTGTTCACCGCCTGGATTCCAACCGTGACCTGGAGGGAGAAATCATTTGATAACTACAAAAATAATGGGGATGGGGATTCATGAAAGAAGGATGCAATACAGATCAACCACAATCTACAATTGAACCAACTTAGAGGCCAAAACAACATGAGATGCGGTGTCATTATGTATAGTTTCCGTCCTGACCCAAATACCTATTTTTTGTATTATAAGCCAGTTATCCTGGGGTGCAGAAACCTGAATTTTAAGGCAGTCTATCGAGCCCCCTGTTGCTTGGTTTATGTTATCAATTACAAAGTTTCCATTTTCAAACTCTCCAATTTTTGTGAATGTTTTGCAGCTTTCTTGATTTTGCTCTTTTTCTTTTCCTACCTGTACAGTACCCGATTTCAGAACATCATAAGGATGCTCTGAAGTCCCAGTAACAATGCTTATTTTTTTAATGTTGATTGGTTCCTGGAAAACCATTGTAAAATAGTTGCCCAGATGTATTTCTATTCCCCAAAAGAAGTTGGGACCTTGGAAACAAACATTATCTGGAGTGTTGTCTTTATACACTTTAATATCTGTGAAGCAAGAAGCCAGTGGCCGATCTCCAAACGTTTGTACTACTTCGGCAAAGTCTTTGTCCAGCAGCCTATTTTGAGTGCCCTGGAATGAGGAATATTTTCCTATATGTTGAAAGAGAGATGGTTTGTATCGGATAATATCCTTCTGAGCTTTGGATTTATAAAACAGGTCTAGGAGCCAATCACATGGCATTTCATCATAGAAGAGGAGCAAAAAACGGGCCAGCTTGGGAAGGTCTTCATTGCGGTAAAGCTTTCCAATGTATCCCAAGTTGGAAAATGCTATAGTAGTCCAAGGAGAGGTGTTCTTATTGACGTATGTTTTAATTGATGTAAGGAAGTGACTAGAACAAGTCACATCATCCTCTAGCATAAGATAATATTGAGTCAGGTTTGCACAAAAGTTGACCAAAAAAGCATAGTCCACATTTTGCTTTGAGCGAAAACTCACTCTCTCAGGAGCGTCGTTATAGTTCCTCTTCAAGCCATTCAGAGGCGGGTAGGCATTATTATAGCTGCGGATAACAATGAGGTGACCTGAGGCAATTTCCAAAGAAAACTGCTTTTGTATTTCCTCTGCAGTGTTTTGGTTATAAGTGTGACTTGTATCCGCCAAGTAGATCACCACCACCAATTCATTCAACTCGTCCTGACTGCAGTGGCTGAAGATGGACTGGATTGTGGTCAGCAGATAACTTTCCTTTTTTCTTTTCACAGAAGATATGCCAATGGATAGGAATCCTTAGAAAAATGGAAGACATATATTATTATAAAATGGGGTCTTCTGGTTTATAAAAGTGTTTGGTGTCTTGGTTAAATAAATGGTTGGCCGACCACTATACATCTAAGATTTATCCAGCATTATCAATGTGATGCTTATGACTAGGGCTCTAGAAGTGGTAAGTTAAAGGGGTTTTTCACTACTGGGACAACCCCTTCTCAATCCTTATATGCCTTCCCCGAGGTAAATTAACAGTTATACTTCCCTTTGGTGATGGGTCCATGCTGGTGGCATCTGCACTATCTCTCCCGGGGCTCTCGTAACATGGTTATGTCATGTAGTCTCTGCAGCCAATCAGCGGCTACTTCACTTTCCCCTCCTTCAGACACATCCCATCCGGAGAAGGCGAGTGCTGCTACTTCCTCTGGACATATTTGATATGTCCAAAGGCAGAGAGGGTGAAGTGGCACCTGATAGACCAGCAGGGCTCGCATGATGCAACGGTGTCACATAAGCTTCGGGAAACACAGTATCGATGCCACTGGAATTGCCCCAGCACCAAAGGGGAATATAAGTGTTGTTATTTTACTGGGGGCAAACCTATGGATTGAAAAGAGGTTGTCCCCGTAGTTGGATTGAAAAGAGGTTGTCCCCGTAGTGGAAATCTCTTTAAACATCCGACTCTGATCCCACATTCCAACTCCTACTAAAGGTTCATGTATATTGAAGAGCAGCAACAAATTCACTGTACTACAATTGCAATTTGAGTCTTTTTCCTGATCTCTTATGAAATTATTTTGTAATATATGGGAAGGGGGTAGAATGTTGTGGAGAAAAAATATTTAACATTGTGAGTCTGTTTTTAAGATTTATTTTACTAGTCCAATTTGACAATGATACACGCCATACCTAAAAGTGTCAACGGATAGGCTAGTGTAAAAAGGAAGAAAAAAAAAAAAGGGGGGGGGGGAAGAAAGAAAGAACAACATACCACAGCCAAGTATGTGGTGGCCGCTAGCAGCAGACGACCACCACTGGTACCGGCCATCCGGTTAGTAGTACCACTAAACGCAGGCCACATTTGTTCTTCTTTGCTTCTGGCAAGCGTACTATGGAGGGGTTATGGAATATATAGCACATCACTTACTTCAGTAACAACAGGGTGATGTTACCTCTTTTGCGTCAGTGTCTGTGCACAGAACAGTCTGTCTGATCACAAATGACTAACACTGGTCATTTCTGGACTGTTTGTTTTGTTTTTTTGTTTTTTTTTAACAGCCCCCCAAAAAAAAACAAAGTCTGTCAGTGCACGGTTATTAGATGGGCTGTTGATTATCAATGAATCATTTGTTTCTGGTGGGGTCCTTTGATATTACAATATCTGGTTGCATTCAAGAGATTGAAATCTCCTAGAACTATATCCAACCACTTTCAGAATGTTATGTACATCTTTTTACTGCAATTGAAGTATCTGTGATTGATCATGTGATGCACTGGAAAGCAGGGAAAAAATTTCCAAGTGCGTTGAAATTGCAAAAAAATTATTTTTTTTATTTACCATGTTCACCATGTAGTAAAACTGACCTGGCAATATCATTCTCCTGGTCAGTACGAGTACGCAGATACCACACATGTATAGTTTGTTTTTAATTTATTTATGTGGTGAAGAAAGTTGGGAAATTTGTAAGTAAAAAGAAAAAAAAAAATCACTAAAGTCACCATTTTTCGACACCGAAGCATTTTCATTTTTTGGATATATTGCTGTGAGAGGGTTTGTTTGTTAATTGTATCCTGACGTGACGTTTTTAACCCCTTTACCCCCAAGGGTGGTTTGCACGTTAATGACCGGGCCAATTTTTACAATTCTGACCACTGCCCCTTTATGAGGTTATAACTCTGGAACGCTTCAATGGATCCCGGTGATTCTGACCTTGTTTTCTCGTGACACATTGTACTTTATGATAGTGGTAAAATTTCTTTGATATTACTTGCGTTTATTTGTGAAAAAAAAACAGAAATTTGGCAAAGATTTCGCATTTTTCCGACTTTGAATTTTCATGCCCTTAGGCTGGTTTCACACTTGCGTTTTTATCTGCAGCGTTTGTACCGCAAAAAAAGCATGCTTTTTTTTCCCTATGTTTAACATTAAAAACGCATGCATTTTTTTTATACGCGTTTGGTCGCGTTTTTGAACGCATACTTTTTTTTGCTGCATGCCTTCTTTTGCAGAAATGCAACATGTAGTAATTTTCAGAGGCTTGTTTTTACGCAAAAAATACATTGCAGTCAATGGAAACTCATGCGTTTTTATAGAAAAAAAAACAGAAAACACACTGATATGCCACCCCCCACCATAAAGGTGATAAAGGGATCCTAACCCTAAAGGGATCCTACCCCTAACCCTACCCCTAGGGATCCTAACCCTACCCCTAACCCTAGGGATCCTAACCCTACCCCTACCCCTAACCCTAAGGGTTAGGATCCCGTTAGGGTTAGGGGTAGGGTTAGGATCCCTAGGGTTAGGGTTAGGGTTAGGATCCCTTTAGGGTTAGGATCCCTAACCCTAGCTTTTTCTGTTTATAGTGGGATTTTTACTTGATTTTGATGATTGGCAGCTGTCACACACTTCTCATCATGCGTTTAAAAAACGCAAACGCATGAAAAAACGCATGTAAACGCGTCAAAACACCGCATTTTTTTCACCACATCCAAAAACGCATGCATCTAAAAAACGCAGCGTTTGCACGCGTTTACATGCGTTTTTCCACCATGCGTTTTTTTTTTTAACGCAAGCGTTTTAAAACGCAAGTGTGAAACCAGCCTTAAATCACAGAGATATGTCACACAAAATACTTAATAAGTAACATTTCCCACATGTCTACTTTACATCAGCACAATTTTGGAGCCAACATTTTTTTTTTGTTAGGGAGTTATAAGGGTTAAAATTTGACCAGCGATTTCTCATTTTTACTACACCATTTTTTTTAGGGACCCCATCACATTTGAAGTCACTTTGAGGCAGGGCCGTATTTGCCACTAGGCACGTGAGGGCACGTGCCTAGGGCGGGGACAATGCAGGGGGCGGCACCTGAGCAAGGTTTTTTTTTTTTTTTTTTTTTTTAAAGCTGGGTCACCTACCGAACGACCCCCGCCCCAACTGACCGCCCACCCTCCCTCCCTCCCGCCTCCCACCCGCCCTCCTTGAAGACAATACTCACCCTGCTGCTCCAGCGATGCCTGGTCTCGGCGTCTGGAGCTCGTCCTTAATGAGCGGTCACGTGGTACCGCTAATTAAGGTCATGAATATGCGCATATTCATGACCTTAATGAGCAGAGCGGTATCACCTGACCGCTCACGCAGGAAGAAGGTGCAGCGCGCCGGGAGTCGGGACAGCCAGAGGGACGTTGCGGCCGCGCGGTGAGGAGCAGGTGAGTATAAGGGATGGGGGGACAGGGGAGGGGGGAAGAAGGAGGACGGTAAGCCGCGCCATTCAAGATGGGGGGTGGAGGAATATGAGCCATGCATACAGATGTGGGGGGTGGAGGAATATGAGCCATGCACACGGGGGGGGGGGGGGGTCATTATACAGTATGGAGAACTGTGTGTGGCCATAATACAGTATTGAGCATCATGTGTGGCCATTATACAGTATGGAGCATCTTGTGCGGCCATTATACAGTATGGAGCAGTGTGTGGCCATTATACAGTATGGAGCAGTGTGTGGCCATTATACAGTATGGAGCATCATGTGTGGCCGTTATACAGGATGGAGCATCATGTGTGGCCGTTATACAGGATGGAGCATCATGTGCGGCCGTTATACAGTATGGAGCATCATGTGCTGCCAATATACAGTATGGAGCATCATGTGCTGCCAATATACAGTATGGAGCATCATGTGCGGTCATTATACAGTATTGAGCATCATGTGTTGTCATTATACAGTATGGAGCATCACGTGCGGCCATTATACAGTATGGAGCATTGTGTGGCCATTATACAGGATGGAGCATCATGTGTGGTCGTTATACAGGATGGAGCATCATGTGTGGCCGTTATACAGGATGGAGCATCATGTGTGGCCGTTATACAGGATGGAGCATCATGTGTGGCCGTTATACAGAATGGAGCATCATGTGTGGCCGTTATACAGGATGGAGCATCATGTGTGGCCAATGGCCATTATACAGTATTGAGCATCATGTGTGGCCATTATACAGTATGGAGCACTGTGTGGCCATATTTTTTTGTTTATAATTATTGTATATAAAACAGTGTGATCAGCAGTGCTAAATGGCTGTGGTTGGGACGTGGATATGGGTGTGACTAGTTGTGAAATGGGTGTGGTCAGAGGTGTGGCCTAAAATTTGCCACGGCGCACGTAGTGCGCCGCAAACTTCATAACTCCTTCCCTTTTTCAAAAGTTGGCAGGTATGGTACCGCATTTGCCAGATCATGGCAAGTGCCGCAAATCCCATAGGGAATGAATGAGGTTGAACGCAGTGTTGCCGTAAGTGATCCGGTACGCGGCAGATGCAGAAAAACTGCCGATCTGATGCAAAAGGCGACTGCCGATAGTGACTTACTCACCAAAGTGGGAGGCAGCACTAAAAGTGCCTAGGGCAGCAGAAACTCTAAATACGGCCCTGCTTTGAGGGGTCTATATAATAGAATGGTGTCACTTTTTGATATTTTCTAAAAACTGCACCCCTCAAGGTGCTCAAAAACACATTTAAGAAGTTTATTAACCCTTCAGGTGCTTCACAGAAATTTTTGGAATGTTTAAAAAAAAATGAACATTTAACTTTTTTCACAAAACAATTACTTCAGATGCAATTTGTTTTATTGTACCAAGGGTAAAAGGAGAAATTGGACCCCAAAAGTTGTACAATTTATCCTGAGTACGCAGATACCCCATATGTGGGGGTAAACCACTGTTTGGGCGCATGGCAGAGCTTGGAAGGGAAGGAGCGCCATCTGACTTTTCAATGCAAAATTGGCTGGAATTGAGATAGGATGCCATGTCGCGTTTGGAGAGCCCCTGATGTGCCTAAACAGTGGAATCCCCCCACAAGTGACAACATTTTGGAAAGTAAACCCCCTAAGGAATTTATCTACATGTGAGATGAGCACTTTAAACCCCCAAATGCTTCACAGAATTTTATAATGTAGAGCCGTAAAAATAAAAAATCATATTTGTTTCACAAAAATCATTTTTTTCCGCCCCAATTTGTTATTTTCCCAAGGATAACAGGAGAAATTGGATCCCAAAAGTTGTTGTGCAATTTGTCCTGAGTACGCTGATACCCCATATGTGGGGGTAAACCACTGTTTGGGTGCATGGCAGAGCTTGGAAGGGAAGTAGCACTGCTTGACTTTTTCAATGCAGAATTGGCTGGAATTGAGATCAGATGCCATGTCGCGTTTGGAGAGCCCCTGATGTGCCTAAACAGTAGAAACCCCACACAAGTGACCCCATTTTGGAAACTAGACCCCAAGTAACTTACATAGATGTGTTGTGAGAACTTTGAACCCCTAAGTGTTTCACTAAAGTTTATAACGCAGAGCCGTGACAATAAAAAATCATTTTTTCCCCACAAAAATTATATTTTAGCCCTCAAATTTTTATTTTCCCAAGGGCAACAGGAGAAATTGGACCGCAAAAGTTGTTGTCCAATTTCTCCTGAGTACGCTGATACCCCATGTGTGGGGGTAAACCACTGTTTGGGCGCACCGCAGATCTCGGAAGGGAAGGAGCGCCGTTTTACTTTTTAAACGCAGAATTGGCTGGAATTGAGAACGGACACCATGTTGCGTTTGCAGAGCCCCTGATGTGCCTAAACAGTGGAAACCCCGCAATTCTAACTCCAACCCTAATCCAACACACCCCTAACCTAAACCCAACCCCAATACACCCCTAACCCTAATCCCGACCCTAACGATAACCCTAACCACACCCCTAACCTGAACACACCACTAACCCTAATCCCAAACCTAACCATAAACCTAACCACACCCCTAACCCCTGACACACCCCTAACCCCTGACACACCCCTAACCCAACCGTAAATGTAATCCAAACCCTAACCCCAACTTTAGCCCCAAACCTAACCCTAACTTTAGCCCCAACCCTAAATCCTTTTTTTTATTTTATTATTTTTACCTAACTAAGGCTGGTTTCACATTTCCCTTTTTTTTTTTTTTTTTGCGTTTTTGCGCTAAAAAAACGCAAAAAAAAGCATGCGTTTTTTCCCTATACTTAACATTAACATTGACGCGTTTTTGCAACGCATGCGTTTTTTCTCTGCATGCGTTGTATTGCAGAAATGCATGCATTTTTAAACGTATGCGTTTTTATAGAAAAACACAAGAATACACACTGATAAGCCACCCCCAAACCCTAACCCTAAGGGATCCTAACCCTAACCCTAAGGGTTAGAATTTGTGTTAGGGTTAGAGTTTGTGTTTTAGGGTTAGAGTTTGTGTTTTAGGGTTAGAGTTTGTGTTTTAGGGTTAGAGTTTGTGTTTTAGGGTTAGAGTTTGTGTTTTAGGGTTAGAGTTTGTGTTTTAGAGTTAGAGTTAGAGTTAGGGTTAGAGTTAGGGTTAGGATCCCTAGGGTTACTAGGGATCCTAACCCTAGGTATTTCTGTTTATAGTGGGTTTTCTAGTTGATTTTGATGATTGGCAGCTTTCAAACACTTCTCATTATGCGTTTCAAAAACGCAAACGCAGGAAAAAAACGCTTGTAAACGCGTCAACTTGCCGCGTTTGCATTAAAACATGCAAAAATGCATGCGCCTAAAAAACGCAGCGTTTAAACGCGTTTTTGCACCAAATGTGTTTGCGTTTAAAACGCTGCAGATCAAAACGCAAGTGTGAAACCAGCCTAAGGGGTGATAAAGGGGGGTTTGATTTACTATTTATAGCGGGTTTTTATAGCGGATTTTTGTTTGGCAGCGGTTACACACTAAAAGACACTTTTTATTGCAAAAAATAGTTTTTGCGTCACCACATTGAGAGCTATAATTTTTCCATATTTTGGTCCACAGTCATGTGTGGTCTTGTTTTTTGCAGGAAGAGTTGACGTTTTTATTGGTACCATTTTTGGACACATGATATTTTTTGATCGCTTTTTATTCCAATTTTTGTTAGGCAGAATGAACAAAACCAGCAATTCCTGAATTTCTTTTGGGGGAGGGAGCGTTTATACCGTTCCACGTTTGGTAAAATTGATGAAGCACTTTTATTCTTCGGGTCAGTACGATTACAGCGATACCTCATTTATATAATTTTGTTATGTTTTCCCGCTTTTATACAATAAAAACTATTTTATAGGAAAAATAATTGTTTTTGCATCGCTTTATTCTGAGAACTATAACTTTATTTTTTCGCTGGTGGTGCTGTATGGCAGCTCGTTTTTTGCAGGACAAGATGACGTTTTCAGCGGTGTCATGTTTATTTATATCCGTCTTTTTGATTGCGTGTTATTCCACTTTTTGTTTGGCGGTATGATGATAAAGCATTGTTTTTTGCATCTTTTTTTTTTTTTTTTTTTTTTTACGGTGTTCATTGAAGTGGTTAACTAGTGGGACAGTTTTATAGGTCGGGTCGTTACGGAGGTGGCGATACTAAATAGGTGTACTTTTATTGTTTGTTTTTTTATTTACATAAAGATATGTATTATTTTTATTACATTTGTTTTTCTTTAATTAGAATTTTTTTTTTTTTAGATATTTTTACACAGTGGTTTTTTTAAACTTTTTTACTTCGTCCCAGGGTGGGACATCACTATATATTGTCAGATATCTGATCTGACACTTTGCACAGCACTGTGTCAGATCAGCGATCTGACAGGCAGTGCAGGAGGCTTGCCGGCGCCTGCTCTCAGCAGACGCCGGCAAGCCACCTCCCTGCAGGACTCGGAAGGACCCGGTGCCCATCTTGGATCCGGGGCCTGCAGGGAGGGGGACGTAGGAGACCCTCTGAACAACGCGATCACATTGCATTGTTCTGAGGTCTCAGGGAAGCAGGCAGGGAGCCCCCTCCCTGCGCGATGCTTCCCTATGCCGCCAGAACACTGCGATCTTGTTTGATCGCAGTGTTCCGGGGATTAATGTGCTGGGAGCGGTCCCGGGACTCTGTCAGCACAGAATGACTGATCAAACAAAGCCCAGGCACTTTGTGCACCCAATTATATAGAGACCACTATATGAAAATGTAGAGACACCTACAGCCATTTCTCCAGAAATTACATCCAAGAATCTTTCAGAAATGTTTTATTTTATTTATTTGTTGTCTATTTGTAGTTCATATTCCCCTTCACACCAATTCCAACTTTTTTTTTTTTTTTTTAAATAATATTTATTTCCCCTGAAGCAAAAGTTTAATTAAAGGGTATACTCACTTTTGGTTCCAGGCTGAGAACCCAGTAGATATTTATAGGGAATGTCAAGCTTTTGCAGAGTGTCTCTGTTCACTTCAAACAAGCGATTATCCTGTACTTCTTTTCTCTATATAAACACAGGAAAAGTCAGTGAAAAGAACTGTTATGAACAGGTGATTCAGAACCACAATGGACCGAGTGGTTAAGAGCACACAAGTGACCTATAGTTACTAACATAGGACGAGCTCTGAGATGTGGGAACTCCGCTGACCGCAATCCCTAATCCTATCATACAACACTAGAGGTAGCCGTGGAGCGCTCCTGACCAGACCTAGGCGCCTCGGGCACAGCCTGAGAAACTAGCTAGCCCTGAGGATAGAAAAATAAGCCTACCTTGCCTCAGAGAAATTCCCCAAAGGAGAAGGCAGCCCCTCACATATAATGACTGTGAGTTAAGATGAAAATACAAACACAGAGATGAAATAGATTTTAGCAAAGTGAGGCCCGACTTACTGAATAGACCGAGGATAGGAAAGATAGCTTTGCGGTCAGCACAAAACCCTACAAACAACCACGCAGAGGGGGCAAAAAGACCCTCCGCACCGACTAACGGTACGGAGGTGCTCCCTCTGCGTCTCAGAGCTTCCAGCAAGCAATAAAAACCAATATAGCAAGCTGGACAGAAAATATAGCAAACAAAAGTAACACAAGCAAAACTTAGCTTATGCAGGGCAGACAGGCCACAAGAACCATCCAGGAGAAAGCAAGACCAATACTGGAACATTGACTGGAGGCCAGGAACAAAGAACTAGGTGGAGTTAAATAGAGCAGCACCTAACGACTTAACCTCGTCACCTGAGGAAGGAAACTCAGAAGCCGCAGCCCCACTCACATCCACCAAAGGAAGCTCATAGACAGAACCAGCTGAAGTACCACTCATGACCACAGGAGGGAGCTTGACCACAGAATTCACAACAGTACCCCCCCCTTGAGGAGGGGTCACCGAACCCTCACCAGAGCCCCCAGGCCGACCAGGATGAGCCAAATGAAAGGCACGAACCAGATCGGCAGCATGAACATCAGAGGCAAAGACCCAGGAATTATCTTCCTGACCGTAACCCTTCCACTTAACCAAGTACTGGAGTTTCCGTCTCGAAATACGAGAATCCAAAATCTTCTCCACTATATACTCCAACTCCCCATCAACCAAAACCGGGGCAGGAGGATCAACAGATGGAACCACAGGTGCCACGTATCTCCGCAACAATGACCTATGGAATACGTTATGGATGGAAAAAGAAGCTGGAAGGGTCAAACGAAAAGACACAGGATTAAGAACCTCAGAAATCCTATACGGACCAATGAAACGAGGCTTAAACTTAGGAGAGGAAACTTTCATAGGAATATAACGAGATGACAACCAAACCAAATCCCCAACACGAAGTCGGGGACCCACACAGCGCCTGCGGTTAGCGAAACGTTGAGCCTTCTCCTGAGACAATGTCAAATTGTCCACCACATGAGTCCAAATCTGCTGCAACCTATCCACCACAGTATCCACACCAGGACAGTCAGAAGACTCAACCTGCCCTGAAGAGAAACGAGGATGGAGACCAGAATTGCAGAAAAACGGCGAAACCAAAGTAGCCGAGCTGGCCCGATTATTAAGGGCGAACTCAGCCAAAGGCAAAAAGGACACCCAATCATCCTGATCGGCAGAAACAAAACATCTCAGATATGTTTCCAAGGTCTGATTGGTTTGTTCAGTCTGGCCATTTGTCTGAGGATGGAAAGCCGAGGAAAAAGACAAATCAATGCCCATCCTAGCACAAAAGGCTCGCCAAAACCTCGAAACAAACTGGGAACCTCTGTCAGAAACGATGTTCTCCGGAATGCCATGTAAACGAACCACATGCTGGAAAAACAATGGCACCAAATCAGAGGAGGAAGGCAATTTAGACAAGGGTACCAAATGGACCATCTTAGAGAAGCGATCACAAACAACCCAAATGACCGACATTTTTTGAGAGACGGGGAGATCCGAAATAAAATCCATAGAGATATGTGTCCAGGGCCTCTTCGGGACTGGCAAGGGCAAAAGCAACCCACTGGCACGAGAACAGCAGGGCTTAGCCCGAGCATAAATCCCACAGGACTGCACAAACGAACGCACATCCCGTGACAGAGACGGCCACCAAAAGGACCTAGCCACCAAATCCCTTAATCCGAGCAAACAAATCAGACAGCAGCGGCAAGGGGTACTGAAATTTGACCGTGATTTTATTTAGAAGGCGGTAATCAATACAAGGTCTCAGCGAACCATCCTTCTTGGCCACAAAAAAGAACCCTGCTCCCAATGGCGACGACGACGGGCGAATATGACCCTTCTCCAAGGATTCCTTTACGTAACTCCGCATAGCGGCGTGCTCAGGCACAGACAAATTAAACAGTCGACCTTTAGGAAACTTACTACCAGGAATCAAATCGATAGCACAATCACAATCCCTATGCGGAGGTAGGGCACTGGACTTGGGCTCATCAAATACAACCCGGTAATCCGAAAAGAACTCTGGGACCTCAGAAGGAGTGGATGATGAAATAGACAGAAATGGAACATCACCATGTACCCCCTGACAACCCCAGCTGGACACAGACATTGATTTCCAATCCAATACTGGGTTATGGACTTGTAGCCATGGCAACCCCAACACGACCACATCATGCAAATTATGCAACACCAAAAAGCGAATATCCTCCCGATGCACAGGAGCCATGCACATGGTCAGCTGGGTCCAGTACTGAGGCTTATTCTTGGCCAAAGGCGTAGCATCAATTCCTCTCAATGGAATAGGATACTGCAAGGGCTCCAAGAAAAACCCACAGCGCCTAGCATACTCCAAGTCCATCAAATTCAGAGCAGTCAATCCTACAACAACCAAGGAGTAAAAAAGTCCCATAAACAATAATGCAAATATAAACAATAATTTTATTAACATATAAGTCACATATAAACAGATCAGCAGTACAAAGTACAGAGTTGATGCACATACAAAAGAAAGACACTAACACTGTAATAACACCAGAGGCATGGCAGGCGGGTAACCCATACCCAGATATAGTCCAACATACAACGCTAAAGTGCTATGTGCAAAGTTTAAGGTGCTAGGATGCATGAAGCTATATCCCTCCCACAAATAGTAGCGTTTAACTCAATCCTACATAAGGTGATCAAAGTAGATAAATACATATCGATAGGTACTCCGCCATGCTTACCAATATAAAAAGTGCCAGTGCGTGTCGCCAGCAGCCCCGACGCGCGTTTCGCGTTGGGCTTCCTCGGGGGGCTGTCAGCTATCAGCCCCCCGAGGAAGCCCAACGCGAAACGCGCGTCGGGGCTGCTGGCGACACGCACTGGCACTTTTTATATTGGTAAGCATGGCGGAGTACCTATCGATATGTATTTATCTACTTTGATCACCTTATGTAGGATTGAGTTAAACGCTACTATTTGTGGGAGGGATATAGCTTCATGCATCCTAGCACCTTAAACTTTGCACATAGCACTTTAGCGTTGTATGTTGGACTATATCTGGGTATGGGTTACCCGCCTGCCATGCCTCCGGTGTTATTACAGTGTTAGTGTCTTTCTTTTGTATGTGCATCATCTCTGTACTTTGTACTGCTGATCTGTTTACATGTGACTTATATGTTTAATAAAATTATTGTTTATATTTGCATTATTGTTTATGGGACTTTTTTACTCCTTGGTTGTTGTAGGATTGGCTATTTTTGGAGTGTCCTAAGTATTTTTGCATTGTCCTTACTAATATGGGATTATATCCCAATGTTTATATATAGGATATGTATCCGTGGTATCAGTTCTTAAAATTCAGGGCAGTGCCTGAATCCACAAATGCCATGACAGAATAGGATGACAAAGAGCAGATCAAAGTAACGGACAAAAGAAATTTCGACTGTACCGTACCAATGGTGGCAGACCTAGAGAACCGCTTAGTGCGCTTAGGACAATCGGAGATAGCATGAGTGGAATCACCACAGTAAAAACACAGCCCATTCTGACGTCTGTGTTCTTGCCGTTCAGCTCTGGTCAATGTCCTATCGCACTGCACAGGCTCAGGTCCATGCTCAGATAATACCGCCAAATGGTGCACAGCTTTACGCTCACGCAAGCGTCGACCGATCTGAATGGCCAAAGACATAGACTCATTCAGACCAGCAGGCATAGGAAATCCCACCATGACATCCTTAAGGGCTTCAGAGAGACCTTTTCTGAAAATTGCTGCCAGCGCACATTCATTCCATTGAGTGAGCACAGACCACTTCCTAAACTTCTGACAATATATCTCTACCTCATCCTGACCCTGACACAGAGCCAGCAAATTTTTCTCTGCCTGATCCACTGAATTAGGTTCATCATACAGCAATCCGAGCTCCAGAAAAAAACGCATCAATATTACATAATGCAGGATCTCCTGGCGCAAGGGAAAATGCCCAGTCTTGAGGGTCGCCACGTAATAAAGAAATAATGATCTTAACTTGTTGAACTGGGTCACCAGAGGAGCGGGGTTTCAAAGCCAGAAACAGTTTACAATTATTCTTAAAACTCAGAAACTTAGCTCTATCTCCAGAAAACAAATCAGGAATAGGAATTCTTGGCTCTAACATAGAATTCTGAACCACAAAGTCTTGAATATTTTGTACTCTTGCAGTGAGATGATCCACACAAGAAGACAGATCTTTAATGTCCATCACTACACCTGTGTCCTGAACCACCCAAATGTCTAGGGGAAAAGAAAGACAAAACACAGTACAGAGAAAAAAAATGGTCTCAGAACTTCTCTTTTCCCTCTATTGAGAAGCATTGGTACTTTGGGCCTCCAGTACTGTTATGAACAGGTGATTCAGAACCACAATGGACCTAGTGGTTAAGAGCACACAAGTGACCTGATAGTTACTAACATAGGACGAGCTCTGAGACGTGGGAACTCCGCTGACCGCAATCCCTAATCCTATCATACAACACTAGAGGTAGCCGTGGAGCGCTCCTGACCAGACCTAGGCGCCTCGGGCACAGCCTGAGAAACTAGCTAGCCCTGAGGATAGAAAAATAAGCCTACCTTGCCTCAGAGAAATTCCCCAAAGGAGAAGGCAGCCCCCCACATATAATGACTGTGAGTTAAGATGAAAATACAAACACAGAGATGAAATAGATTTTAGCAAAGTGAGGCCCGACTTACTGAATAGACCGAGGATAGGAAAGATAGCTTTGCGGTCAGCACAAAACCCTACAAACAACCACGCAGAGGGGGCAAAAAGACCCTCCGCACCGACTAACGGTACGGAGGTGCTCCCTCTGCATCTCAGAGCTTCCAGCAAGCAATAAAAACCAATATAGCAAGCTGGACAGAAAATATAGCAAACAAAAGTAACACAAGCAAAACTTAGCTTATGCAGGGCAGACAGGCCACAAGAACGATCCAGGAGAAAGCAAGACCAATACTGGAACATTGACTGGAGGCCAGGAACAAAGAACTAGGTAGAGTTAAATAGAGCAGCACCTAACGACTTAACCTCGTCACCTGAGGAAGGAAACTCAGAAGCCGCAGCCCCACTCACATCCACCAAAGGAAGCTCATAGACAGAACCAGCCGAAGTACCACTCATGACCACAGGAGGGAGCTTGACCACAGAATTCACAACAAAGAACATGTTGAGTGCCATGCACAAATAAATTCTCAGTAACATATTTATGAAATCTGGAAAATGTAATCAGTGGGTCAATCAACCTGTATATTTAGCTCTATTCTGGCACCATGTCCTGATCCTGTCCTTTTTATTGTATGGTGCTTGTTGGTTCAAAGATTTTGGGTTTAATTCATTATTGCATTTCTGTCTGGCTTTTTTTTGCATCCAATTTTTTTTTTTTTATTTCCCCTTTAGAAAAAAAAATAGTCAATTTTATGTGCTAGCCAGTTTTTTTTCACATGCTTTCTATTGTGGTAGAAACTTTGGGTTTCCAAATGTTTTCGGCTAACTCATCAATTGCATGTTTTTAAAAAGTCACAAGATTTGGCACAAATGTACTTCTTTCCCCCCACCTGGTATTTTTGGTTCCAGTTTTTCACAATTTTATGAAATGTGCAAGATTTTGTGCTAATAAGTTGTAAAACGGGTCAAGGTAAAAAATAGATAGCTTTTTACTTTGCATAACTGCGTTGTGTGCCATTTTGAAGAATTTGGTGTAAATAACAGCAATAGATACCACAAGACAAAAAAAAAAAAGAAATTACTTAAAACAAAAATGCAAATCATGAATCTGGACCTGCATTCTTTACCTGTATGATATAGGGTTCAGATAGGTCTGGACACTCAACATCGGCAGGACCTCGGACAAGCAGAACTGTGACTCCAAGGCCAAAAAACAATATAGAAAGAACTTTCCAGACTTGGGAACTTCTCATCTTCTGGGGCAACTAGTAATATTTTGTTCTTGTCTAAAATAGATAAAAACTGTTACAGTATATATACATACAGTACACACAAGAATAGTCCATGAGTATGATCTTCCTGGTTTAGCAGAGCATTGACCCTGATTTATAAGGATTTTATATTATATTCCATGAGGTGGAATGTAGTGCGTGAGCGGTTTTCTGATCACATGTAGCAGGATGTTAAAAGGTTATCCATTATTATTTGAATAAGGTTTAAAATGGAGCTAAAAACTTTGTTTTTTTATCTTCAGGTACATGGTTTATAATATATTGGCGCAGTGTCTTGTAATGAGAATGAGCAGCTGAACATGATCCAGATGAATTTGCAATTTAGTAAATTAGATTTTTCGATACCAGTGCCATCCGACAAAACATTGTATCGAACTCGGACCAATGTTATTCTATGGGGCCGTGCACATATCTGATTGACTCATGCAAGATTTGCACCAGATATTCGGACCACACTTAACCATGCAAGTCTGAGTACGTGGTGGAAGAAAAAAAAAAAAAATCGGACAACACTTTGTGACTTAACATGTATTATTGAAACCACTACATTTAATCTGTAATACCAGTAAAGAAATCCAATTATGCAAAAAAAAAGTTGAATAATTTGGAATAGAAACTTCTAGAATTCAGTATACTTTGAACCTGATTCATCATTGCCTTTGCACCTGATTTTTTTTTTGTTTAGGTGCAGTTTTTTTTGTTTGCACCCAATTCATTATTCTATTTGTGCCTTTATTAAGTCCATTGAATATATACGAAATAGGCAAAATAATAAAGCAGATCAATAGAGGAAACACAGCCAAGCTGGAAAAATGATCGTATTGCTGAGAGCAGGGCTAGTGTGGGGTGCGGAGCGAGCTAGGTAGGTAGCCGTGCTACACGGAGTCTGTACGGTAGGGAGATATATATATATATATATATATATATATATATATAGTACAGACCAAAAGAGAATGCCAAGAGTGTGCAAAGCAGTCATCAAAGCAAAAAGGTGGCTACTTTGAAGAACCTAGAATATAAGACATAATTTCAGTTGTTTTACACTTTTTTGTTAAGTATATAATTCCACATGTGTTAATTCATAGTTTTGATGCCTTCAGTGAGAATTTACAGTTTTCAGAGTCATGAAAATACAGAAAAATCTTCAAATGAGAAGGTATGTCCAAACTTTAGCTCTGTATTGTATATAGTTGCAAAAATAGTTCAAGACAGGAAATAAAGGCCAATTTTTTACTTTGCACCAAATTCTCGAATCGTGTGCACCATTTTGAAGAATTTGGCACAAAAAAACTGCACCTGACAAAACAGAAAGGGACTTATTTAAAAAAATTGCATTGGGACCTGTGTGTTTTAATTCCTCCCGCTCTTCAATCTTCCTGTTAGTGAAGAGCAACATTCTGCGCTCAGTTTTCATTTGGCTCCAGTTGTGTCCAGTCTAGGAACAACCAAATCTGAAAACATAGCAAATAGTAGAGGGAACATCTATTGATGCATTTAGCTCACATAGGATTTCCTAATTGTAGGGGTACGTTCACATAATGTATTCTTCATGTAGAGCAAAAATTCAACATGTATTTGCTTTGGAACTCATGACAGAAGTCAACACCTTGTAACTTATTATTTGTGCCACAGATTTGCTGTTGGTCTATTCAAGCAATAGTTTCTAGGCAGAAATTGTTCCATGTGTCGCTTATTAAAGGTGAAATTCTCACAATTAGTTTTTGGCGCTTTAAGTGAATTGAATTTTATAGAAATCTCATGCACACTGTGCTTTTTATTTTACTCAGCATAAACTCCCCTCTGGTGCATTACTGCAATCCGCAACATTTCGGCTTCTCTTGCTGGTACATTAACATTTATGTGGATACTAGCTGAAGAGCCCGGCGTTGCCTGGGCATAGTAAATATCTGTGGTTAGTTATAGCACCTCACGTCTCTTATTTTCCCATCATGCCTCTCATTTTCTCCCTTACACCTCATTTTCTCCCTCACTCCTCTCATTCCCCCCTAACACTTGTCATTTCGACCTCACATCTGTCATTTTCCGATCACTACACTATTTTCCCTCACTCCTCTCATTTTGCACTCACACCTTTTCATTTTTAACTCACACCCCTCATTTTCACCTCGGTATATACATGTTTGTCATCTCCCTTATATAGTATACACATGTATGTCTTCTCTTGTATATAGTATATACCTGTATGTCATCTCCCCTGTAAATAGTATATACCTGCTGTATGTCATCTCCTCCTGTATATAGTATATACCCATGTGTCATCTCCTGTATAGTATATACCTGTGTCATCTCTTCTGTATATACTATATACCTGTATGTCATCTCCTCCTATATATAGTATATACCTGTATGTCATCTCTTGTATATAGTATATACCTGTGTGTCATCTCCCCTGTATATAGTATAAACCTGTGTGTCATCTCCTCCTGTATATAGTATATACCTGTGTCATCTCCCCTGTATATAGTATGTACCTGTATGTCATCTCCCCTGTTTATAGTATATACGTGTGTCATCTCTCATGTATATAGTATATACTGTACCTGTGTGTCATCTCCCCTGTATATAGTATATACCTGTGTGTCCTCTCCCCTGTACATAATATATACCTGTGTGTCATCTCCTCCTGTATTAGACCGCGTTCACACGTTATTTGGTCAGTATTTTTACCTCAGTATTTGTAAGCTAAATTGGCAGCCTGATAAATCCCCAGCCAACAGGAAGCCCTCCACCTTGGCAGTATAGATTAGCTCACACATACACATAATAGACAGGTCATGTGACTGACAGCTGCCATATTTCCTATATGGTATATTTGTTGCTCTTGTAGTTTGTCTGCTTATTACGGTAATCAGATTTTTATTTTTGAAGGATAATACCAGACTTGTGTGTGTTTTAGGGTGAGTTTCATGTGTCAAGTTGTGTGTGTTGAGTTGCATGTGGCGACATGCATGTAGCGACTTTTGTGAGACGAGTTGTGTGGCAACATGCGTGTAGCAACTTTTTGCGTGTCGAGTTGCATGTGACAGGTTAGTGTAGCAAGTTGTGTGCAGCAAGTTTTGCGCATGGTGAGTTTTGCACGTGGCGAGTTTTATGTGTGGTGCATTTTGAGTATGTGCAAGTTTTGTGTGAGGCAACTTTTGCATGCGTTGCAACTTTTGTGCATGTGGCAATTTTTCCGCGTGTGCAAGTTTTGCGTGTGGCGAGTTTTCCATGAGGTGAGTTTTGCATGTGTGGAGAGTTTTGCGTGAGCCTAGTTTTTGCATATGGCGAGTTTTGCGCGTGGCGAGTTTTGAGTGGCGACTTTTGTGTTTCGAATTTTATGTGGCGAGGTTGGTGTATGTGTGGTGAAATGTGTGCTGAGGGTGGTATATGTGTTCAAGCGCGTGGTAGTTTGTGGCGCATTGTGTGTGTGTTCATATTTCCGAGTGTGGTGAGTATCCCATGTTGGGGCCCCAGCTTAGCAACTGTACAGTATATACTCTTTGGCGCCATCGCTCTCACTCTTTAAGTCCCCCTTGTTCACATCTGGCAGCTGTCAATTTGCCTCCAACACTTTTCCTTTCACTTTTCCCCATTATGTAGATAGGGGCAAAATTGTTTATTGAATTGGAAAGCGTGGGGTTAAAATTTCACCTCACAACATAGCCTATGGCGCTCTCGGGGTCCAGACGTGTGACTGTGCAAAATTTTGTGGCTGTAGCTGCGACGGTGCAGATGCCAATCCCGGACATACATACACACACACATTCAGCTTTATATATTAGATTACACAATAAAATTTAATTCGATGTAAAAATCACATACGTGTTTTTAATGCGTTTTCGCTGTGTAAAATATCTTAAAAATGCATGTAATCAGTACATGAATGTATCAAAAGTTTTAGCAAAGCCAAATACCAGGGAGTATCAAAAACAAAGTGGTTTTATTTAAAACATGACAAACCAAAAGAAGACTAAACACTGCAGCATAAAAAAAACACTCAAAGAATGATCATGTCACTTGTTTTAACCGTTTCAAGGTTTCCAAATTTCGTTTTGACATAGTGCACAACAATGTTCATTTTCTAGGGTGCATGAAACAGTCATCATAATGACTGTTCAAACCAAGTACAGGCACTCGGTGCACCGTGACGTAGCCAAGTATTTAAATACGCAGTCTCACTCACTCGTTTTCCATCTATCTCCACCGCCACCATCTTCTTTGACAGCTCTATCTTCATGAAGCCAGGGAGCGGCAGAAATACTTGGAAACCAAGCAGGTGGGAATGTGTTTTCAAATGTTTGACCACGGTGCACCGAGTGCCTGTACTGATGAGCTGGTTTTCACAGAAGTACTGTCATGACAGAGACAGGGGTTTTCAGCAGACTCCTGGCCATCGTGGCAACCCATTGGCACCCAGTGATCACGGCATGGGTGCACTGATGGGAGCATAGAACAGCTTCCTACCTGCCAGCACACTGTGAATGCTGCTGTCATAGATTGACAGTGGCATTTGACAGGTTAAGTTACATCCAGATGCTGGCTGATTATTAGGATTCATTCAGACTTGCATACAAAGCAGTCCGAGGTCAGACCGCAATGTATGGACTGGCCACGAGTCCCCCAATCGGAGCGTGACAGCTTCATATACTTCTACAGAGCCCTGTGACCACTCCGTGCATTGCGGTCCGATTTCTGACCGATTTATACGAATGTCTGAATGCGCCTTAAAGCCATCGTCTGCCAACAAACATGCGGGATCAGCTTGCGAGCTACAGCAAAGGCAGGGAGTCAGCATATGACGTACCCTGTATGTCGCTAAGGGGCGAAGGTCACTGTTTTTTTGTCTTGTGGTATTTGCTGATGTTTTAGGCTGGAGTCACACTCAGCGTAAGACAATACGGTCTGTATATTACGGCCGTAATACGTTGAAAAGTCCCCAAAAAAGTGGTCCATAGCTCCTCCGTAGGCAGGGTGTGTCAGCGTTTTTTGCGCATGGCATCCTCCGTATGTAATCCGTATGGCATCCGTACTGCGTGTTTTTCTCTCAGGCTTGCAAAACCAACATAGGGCTATACAAGGGATCCATGTGTAAAAAAACAAAACATATTTGTCAGTAGACACATATAAGTATATATATTATTACTTCATACAGCGCGAGATAGCAAAAGCCGGCAATTGAATTACCGGCTTTAAAGCTATCTCCTTCCTAAAACCCGACATGATATGAGACCTGGTTTACATACAGTAAACCATCTCATATCCCCATTTTTTTGCATATTCCACACTACTAATGTCAGTAGTGTGTATATGCAAAATTTGGCCGTTCTAGCTATTAAATTAAAGGGTTAAATGGCGGAAAAAAATTGGCGTGGGCTCCCGCGCAATTTTCTCCGCCAGAGTAGTAAAGCCAGTGACTGAGGGCAGATATTAATAGCCTGGAGAGGGTCCATGGTTATTGGCCCCCCCCCTGGCTAAAAACATCTGCCCCCAGCCACCCCAGAAAAGGCACATCTGGAAGATGCGCCTATTCTGGCACTTGGCCACTCTCTTCCCATTCCCGTGTAGCGGTGGGATATTAGAACAACCTTTGTTTTTATTTCATTAAAATAATTTTTAATAATGTGTTTCTGTATTTTTTAACCCTTTACTAGTATTGGATTAATAATGGATAGGTGTCATAATTGACGCCTCTCCATTATTAATTTGGCTTAATGTCACCTTACAATAGCAAGGTGGCATTAACCCTTCATTACCCCATATCCCACCGCTACAATTTTTTCCGCCATTTAACCCTTTATTTTAATAGTTAGAATGGCCAAATTTTGCACATACACACTACTAACATTAGTAGTGTGGAATATGCCAAAAAAATGGGATATGAGATGGTTTACTGTATGTAAACCATGTCACATATGTCGGGTTTAAGAAGGAGATAGCAAAAGCCGGCAATTAAATTACCGGCTTTAAAGCTATTTAGCGCTGTATGAAGTAATAATATCTATACATATATGTGTCTACTGATATATATATACCTATTCTATGTGTACACATTTATTCTACCTATTCTATTCTAACCTGTCAGTGTGATTTTACTGTACACCGCACTGAATTGCCGGCTTTTCTCGCTAACACCGCTGTGTATTTCTCGCAAGTCACACTGCTGGTCCGTGTGTAATCTGTATTTTTCTGGCTTCCATAGACTTTCATTGGCGTTTTTTTTGCGCAATACGGTGACAAACGCAGCATGCTGCGATTTTGTGCGGCCGTAGAACGCCGTATATTACGGATCCGTAATATACGGCTGATAGGACTAGACCCATTGAGAATCATTGTGCCGTATGTTATGCAAGTTTTACGGACGTAGTTTCTGCGCTCTTACGTACGTAAAACTCGCAAGTGTGACAGTGGCCTCATTGTGCCAAATTATTCAAAATTGTATATATGGTTAATGAATTTTACGCAAAATAAAAAATGCGCTTTATTTTTGCCAAATATTTTTTGTGACTTTTTAGCACAAAAAAAGTGAAATGTTCTGCTAAAATGTCTCAAAAATTCCAGAGATAAAATAACTCAAGGAAGGAGGAAAAAAGTACATATGTGCAAAAATTTTGCAACGGTTTCAAAATCAGCAAGAAATATCTGGAAACCCCAAACCCCAACCACAATGACTAACTTTTAAAAAAGATCTACACATAAAATAGATTTAAAAAAAAAAAGGCACAAAATAAAAGATATAAGGTGCAAATGTAAAACATGCACAAAACCCCAAAAGCGAGACAAAACAGCCACAAATGTAATATAGAATTGTGCCCCAAGAGTATTAAGAAGTTGTTAAACACTTTAGTGTTGTTCTCCTCCACAGTTTTCTGACCTCCCAGATCTCACCTTATGGCACCTGCACTACAGTTTGACAGCGGCACTTCTAGTCTAGCCATGTACAGCATACAATAATATATAAAATCAGTGTATACTTACATGTTTAAACCCGACAGGGACGGTCAAACTAATACTAAAGTTTATAGGGCTGTCTGCTATGTAATCTCTCACACTTGTGAAAACTGTTCTCACAAGAGGAAGCCACTTGTTACATGTGGCTTTTACAGTGAATGATGCAATTATTGACCCTAAAGAAGGAAGCCGAAAATGTCCATGTGACATCTGTACAATAATCAGTTCCAGCAAGAGTCAAATCTTCTTTTCAAATATTTGATCTGTCGGGTGTGCCAACCTTCACTTTTGTTTTTTTTCTCCTTGTGGACAATGAGCCAAATGTTAATCTACAATTGAAGTGTGTACTAAAAATTTGATTGCAAGATATATTTGTACAGAGTAGAGGTTTAGGGGTATTTAGCGTTTTTTTTTTAAGACCTGATTTCTCTAACATGCTGCAGGTCCAAAGTTAAGTGGACGTTCCCTCTGAAGTTTTGCGCTCTTTATTATATTTGTCCAAGTCAATAGCACTCCCTCCCCTCTCTCACTCTGTGGCCATGTGCTAATAGAGTTTTTTGAAGAGTTTTTGGAGTGGATGAGGAAGAATAGGTATATATATGTAAATGTGGGTGTATATAATTTGTACAATACTGGGCTTGTGCAGTACTTAATATAGTGGATACTATGTCCCTTATTTTAGCTGTGATTTATTGTATTATCACAGCTCACATTGTCTTATTACATTCTCCTTTTTGTTACAGCTACTTGTGGTTTCTTTGAACTATTGGGCAATTTAGTATAATTATTCTATTTGCTTGTCATTTCTTTGGTTGTTCTGGCTCATTACAGTTATTCAGAATTGATATTATGTAGCTCTTGCTTATAAACTATTACCATATACACTGTGTGCAGAATTCTTAGGAAAGTTGTATTTTAGAGGATTATTTGTATTATTGATCAACAACTATGTTCTCAATCAACCCAAAAGATTCAAATATCAAAGCTTAATATTTTTGGAAGTTGGAGTGGGGTTTTTTAGATTTGGCTATCTCAGGAGGATATCTGTTTGTGCAGGTAACTATTACTGTGCAGAATTATTAGGCAACTTAATGAGGACACTCAGCAGCCTCCATCCATAGATTCTGTCAGTTGCTTGATCTGTTTACGACCAACATTGCGTGCAGCAGCCACCACAGCCTCCAGACACTGTTCCGAGAGGTGGACTGTTTTCCCTCCCTGTAGATCTCACATTTTATGAGGGACCACAGGTTCTCAATGGGGTTCAGATCAGGTGAACAAGGGGGCCATGTCATTATTTTTCTTCTTTGAGACCTTTACTGGCCAGCCACGCTGTGGAGTAGTTGGAGGCATCTGATGGAGCATTGTCCTGCATGAAAATCATGTTTTTCTTGAATGATACCCGATTTCTTCCTGTGCCACTGCTTGAGGAAGTTGTCTTCCAGAAACTGGCAGTAGGTCTGGGAGTTGAGCTTCACTCCATCCTCAACCCGAGAAGGTCCCACAAGTTCATCTTTGATGATCCCAGCCCATACCAGTACCCCACCTCCACCTTGCTGGTGTCTGAGTCGGAGTGGAGCTCTCTGCCCTTTACTGATCCAGCCTCCGGCCCATACTTCTGGCTCATTAAGAGTCACTCTCATCAGTCCATAAAACCTTTGAAAAGTCAGTCTCAAGATATTTCTTGGCCCAGTCTTGACGTTTTATCTTATGTTTCTTGTTCAAAGGTGGTCGATTTACAGCCTTCCTTACCTTGGGCATGTCCCTGAGTATCGCACACCTTGTGCTTTTTGTTACTCCAGTAACGTTGCAGCTCTGAAATATGGCAAAACTGGTGGCAAATGGCATCTTGGCGGCTTCACGCTTGATTTTCCTCAATTCATGGGCAGTTATTTTGCGCCTTTTTTGCCCAACATGCTTCTTGCGACCCTGTTGGCTATTTGCCATGAAACGCTTGATTGTTCGGTGATTACGCTTCAAAAGTTTGGCAATTTTAAGACTGCTGCCTCCCTCTGCAAGACATCTCACAATTTTGGACTTTTCAGAGCCCTTAAAATCTCTCTTCTGACCCATTTTGCCAAAGGAAAGGAAGTTGCCTAAAAATTAAGCACACCTTATATAGGGTTTTGATGTCATTAGACAACACCCCTCTTCATTACAGAGATGCACATCACCTGATTTACTTAATTGGTAGTTGGCTCTCAAGCCTGAACAGCTTGGAGTAGGACAACATGTATAAAAAGTATCATGTGATCAAAATACAACTTGCTTAATAATTCTGCACACAGTGTATATTTGCAATCTGTGATGGACTGGGTTCGCAAAGGCCCAACTAGTAACATGGATTCTTTGGGTCCACTGTTCAGCTACATGCAAAAATCACCTAACCACAATCCACAAATTTACTTTTTCTTCTTTGTAATATTGACTTGGCTAACTTGTTTAATGAATGATTAGATTATATGTTCTCTCCGTGTTTGGAGTGTGGAAGGAAACCCATGCAAAAACATACTGATAGGGAATTTAGATTGTGACCCCTTGGGGACAGCGATGAAAATGTCTGTAAAGTGCTGTGGAATATGTTGATGCTATATAAAAATAAAGATTATTATTAGATAATAACTTTTTATGCAAGTTGTGAATCAAGTATAATAGCACAACTCATTAGCATGCCTTCACGGGGCAGCCTACCGGAGGATTCTCCTGTCCTCCTGTGGGTCAGTCCGAGATTGTTTGTAATTATTGTATTGTCTATTCCTCTGCATTTTTATCTGGTCTTGTAATTTTTCGTTGTTGTTTAGTTTTGACCTTATGCTATACTAAATATTTTTTTTAGATCATGTAAATTTGTACCCTTTTCGCAATTTCTTGCATACATTTTTGGGATCATATAACTTAAAGCGATCTTCCACCTCTGACATTAAATTTGATTATACATCTCTAATATATGCATAAAGTCCTCCGTTACACTGCCCGAGCCTTGTGACCTGGCATGGATACAACATTGTTGTCATTGGCACTGTTCTATCAAACATCAATCTGTAGGTAAGGAAGGCATCATTCAGGCTTCCCATGACTGCCAGTACCGCTTCAGCTGCTATTTAGGAGAAGAAAATGGGTGCTAGTCTGATAGACCGAGGCAGTGGCAGCATAACGGAGCAAATTAGGTACTGCAACAATACATTACTTATCAATGGCGTAACTCGAAAATATGTGCAGTTTACACAGATGCATCCACTGGTACCAATATTGATCCAGAATCTTAAAGTCCATTGCGTGAATGGAGCAGTATTGAGTATGTGTGACCACTGATCAGCTCTTTCTGTAAGTCTGGTAGTCGTAAATGTTCACAACCTCTCTATTCACATGGGGGGGGCTTAGGCGATCATACATTTATGGCCTATCCTGTGGATATGGGACAACCCCTATAATAATCAATATTTCTTAGGAAGGTGCCTTATCTGGTAGTCGTAAATGTTCACAACCTCTCTATTCACATGGGGGGGGCTTAGGCGATCATACATTTATGGCCTATCCTGTGGATATGGGACAACCCCTATAATAATCAATATTTCTTAGGATATCTATAAAGGTGCCTTATCAGTAGGCGCACAAAAGGATATTTTTTTTTATTATGCACCCTTGAAATGAGGAGACTTATGCTACCTTATGAAGCTATAACATGAATCTTTTGGCAGCTTCAGCTGAGCCCTAGATCTTTTAGTTGCATATAAGTAGTCCAATCTCTTGGCCCTTAAGCCGGCTGCAGATGAGCGTATGAAAAATCGTTATTTTAATATAATCATCATCAGTGTAGTTTTTTTTTTTTTGCGACTGTGTGACATCCATGCGGGATCCATTTTCATTCATCTATATGATTAAATATAATTTCCTAGGATTATAATATAAATGTATCTGTTTAGTTCGGGATCCAATTTTTTTGTGTATTTTACGCACCCATAGGCTAGAATGGGCATGTCTCATCCAAGATTCAGAAGCGAATCGTGTATATTGCAATTTTTTTTTTCCACTGGCAGTCACACTGAGACAAAAGTCATTCTGAACAGCCCGATTAAACAACATGGGTCAATAGTAAGAGAAAAGCCTTGGTCCGAAAGAAGCAAAGCTTTACAAATATCCCTTTAATGGCTACTCCGTGGTTGGATTTGTCCTTGGTTAAATAGCTTAAATCCCATCCCACGATTGGGGCAACTCTTGCATATTGTACTCCTCCCACGGTTCATTCTCATATCTTACCACTATCTTCCTCTGTTTCCCGTTTTGGGCAGTCCGCATTTCCCCCTGGGTTTAGAAGATAAAGTCTTTCATAAATAGCTACTAATTAGGAGTTGTTTTAGAGTGTCACATTTTGGAGCTGGACATACAGTGTGGAAAATAAGTATTTGATACACTGCCGATTTTGCAAGTTTTCCCACCTACAAAGAATGGAGAGGTCTGTAATTTCTATCATAGGTACACAAACTGTGAGAGACCAAATCTAAAAATAAAACAGACCCACAATCAAATCACACTCCAACCTCTCCACCATGACCAAGACCAAAGAGTTGTCTAAGGACACCAGGGACAAAATTGTAGACCTGCACAAGGCTGGGAAAGGCTACAGGACAATAGGCAAGCTGCTTGGTGAGAAGGCAACAACTGTTGGGGTAATTAGTAAAAAATGTAAACACAAGATGACTCAATATTCCTCGGGTTGGCGCTCCAAGCTAGATCTCGCTTTGTGGGGTAAGGACGATTCTGAGAAAGATCAGGAATCAGCCCGGAACTACCGTATTTTGCTGATTATAAGACGCACCCCAAATTTTTAGGAGAAAAATAGGAAAACAAACCCTTTTCTTAATAAAATGGTGGTGCTTCTTATAATACATGCATGTTAGTGCTTACCGGGGGGGGGGAAGGCTGTGGTGAAGTGGGGTCCCAGGGTCACTGCTGGCAGAGGCAAGAGTGGAGCGTTGCTGCAGGCTGGGACGAGGGGGTGTTCAGATGTGCACCGCTGCAGGTGTTCGGTGATGCGGGGGCTCTGCCGACATTTTGTGAAAGCCCAGAGCCCCCGCACTTACATGGTTTACTATGCGATGGACTCCGGGAAAATGGCTGCCGAGGGGTGGCGCATGCACAGATTGAGATCACGGCAGCAAGATCTCGGCAGATTAGATCTCAGCATCATGTGGAGCCATTATACAGTATGGAGCACTATTAGGTCTCCATACTGTATAATGTGCTCAATGTGGTGTCATTATACAGTATGGAGCACTATGTGGGTCCATTATACAGTATGGGGCATCATGTGGGGCCATTAAACAAGTATGGAGCACCATGTGAGGCCTTTATATAGTATGGAGCACTATGTGGGCACATTATACAGTTTGGAGCACTAGGTGGGGCCATTGTACAGTATCCTTTATATATTTAAATTATGCCATTGTGCTATATGCTTTTTACTGCTCTTGCTTCAAGAAATCGGTCCAATTCATCTTTAAATCGTTAGTCACAGATAAAGATGGCCGTTATCTTATGGTGATAGGTTCCATCTGCGATAAGGTGGTGACCTTTGTCTCCTATTATCCTCCCAATACTTAATCTGCCTTCTTCTCTAGACTACTTGTCTCTGAACATGCCCAAGGTACTACACTTCTCTGCGGTGACTCCAACACCTTACTTCACACTACTCTCGACAAGTCTACAAACCCTCAAACTTTAACTCCCTCAATAGCGTTTCTTTCTACAGATTCATTTGCTCTAAACAAGCTACTATCCCAGTACTAATGGGTAGATTTATGGAGAGAACAATTCTCCTCAGTCAAGGACTTTTTATACACTGCTCAAAAAAATAAAGGGAACACTAAAATACCACATCCTAGATATCTCTGAATGAAATATTCCAGTTACAAATTTGTATTCATTGCATAGTGGAATGTGTTCAGAATAATAAAACATACCAATTATAAATGTAAATCAAAATGAATATCCCATTGAGGTCTGGATTTGGAATGATACTCAAAATCAAAGTGGAAAATGAAATTACAGGCTGATCTAATTTCAGTGGATATGCCCAATGACAAGGAAAAGATGCTCAGTATTGTGTGTGGCCTCCACGTGCCTGTATGACCTCCCTACTATACAACGCCTGGACATACTCTTGATGAAGCGGTGGATGGTCTTCTGAGGGATCTCCTCCCAGACCTGGACTAAAGCATCTGCCAACTCCTGGACAGTCTGTGGTGCAATGATACGTTGGTGGATGGAGCAAGACATGATGTCCCAGATGTGCTCAATCAGATTCAGGTCTGGGGAACGGGCGGGACAGTCCATAGCTTCAATGCCTTCATCTTACAGGAACTGCTAACACACTCCAGCCACATGAGGTCTGGCATTGTCCTGCATTAGGAGGAACCCAGGGCCAACCACACCAGCATATGGTCTCACAAGGGGTCTGAGGATCTCATCTCCGTACCTAATGGCAGTCAGGCTACCACTGGCGAGCACATGGAGGGCTGTGCGGCCCTCCAAAGAAATGCCACCCCACACCATTACTGACCCACTGCCAAACCGGTCATGCTGAAGGATATTGCAGGCATCAGATCACTCTCCACAGCATCTCCAGACAATCACGTCTGTCACGTGCTCAGTGTGAATCCGCTTTCATCTGTGAAGAGCACAGGCGCCAGTGGCGAATTTGCAAATCCTGGCGTTCTGTGGCAAATGCCAAGCGTTCTGCACGGTGTTGGGCTGTGAGCATAACCCCCATTTGTGGATGTCTGGCACTCAGACCATCCTCATGGGGTCGGTTTCTAACCATTTGTGCAAACACATGCACATTTGTGGCCTGCTGGAGGTCATTTTGCAGGGCTCTGGCAGTGCTTCTCCTGTTCCTCCTTTCACAAAGGTGTAGGTAGCGGTCCTGCTGCTGGCTTGTTTCCTTCCTACGACCCCCTCCACATCTCCTGGCGTACTGGCCCGTCTCCTCCTTCAGCCTCTGGACACTATGCTGAGAGACACAGCAAACCTTCTTGCCACAGCTCACATTGATGTGCCATCCTGGATGAGCTGCACTACCTGAACCACTTGTGTGGGTTGTAGAGTCCATCTCATGCTACCACGAGCGTGAAAGCACAACCGACATTCAAAAGTGACCAAAACATCAGCCAGAAAGCATTGGTACTGAGATGTCGTCTGTGGTCCCCACCTGCAGAACCATTCCTTTATTGAGGGTGTCTTGATAATTGCCAATAATTTCCATCTGTTGTCTATTCCATATGCACAACAGCATGTGAAATTGATTGTCAACCAGTGTTGCTTCTTAAGTGGACAGTTTGATTTCACAGAAGTTTGATTTAATTGGAGTTATATTCTGTTGTTTAAGTGTTCCTTTTATTTTTTTGAGCAGTGTACTTCTCTCCACGCCATTTAGTCTATACTAAGATATATCACATATTGGCCCACCCATCATTCATACCTAATATAATAAGTGTTTCTATACAGTTCACTCCCTGTTCAGACCACTCCAGTCCAGCTCACCTTCTCCACTCTACACCCACGACCCCGTTCATTCGACCGGATTCTGAATGACTCCTTTCTCTCTTATCCTGAAATTGCTCAGAGATTGAAAGATCATCTCTAGAATATTTCTCTCTGAACCTTCAGTAAGCTTATTCACCAGTCTCCCTTTGGAAAGCTCATAAAGCAGTGTTGAGAGGCTTCTGCATTCAAGAAGCATCTCGGAAGAAGAAATAAAGATACGCAAGAACAGCTGCTCTGGAGAGTAAGGTGTCAACATTAGAGTCCCAGATGAAGAACTTGGCCTCCCCTTCTACTTACCGCGACCTCACACAAGCATGCTCTGAACTCAATCTCTGCCTCTCCGAAAACACAGACTGAGCCATTCGTTGGTCTAAACGTTTTTATGCCCTTAAATAAAAGAACTCTAACCTTGCCAGATGCCCCAAATGCATCCGCCCACCTCGTACTCCTATACGTCTGTGTACAGGGCCGTATTTGCCACTAGGCACGTGAGGGCACGTGCCTAGGGCGGGGACAATGCAGGGGGCGGCACCTGAGCAAGGTTTTTTTTTTTTTTTTTTTTTTTAAAGCTGGGCCACCTCCCGAACGACCCTGCCCCAACTGGCCGCCCACCCTCCCGCCTCCCACCCGCCCTCCTTGAAGACAATACTCACCCTGCTGCTCCAGCGATGCCTGGTCTCGGCGTCTGGAGCTCGTCCTTAATGAGCGGTCACGTGGTACCGCTAATTAAGGTCATGAATATGCGCATATTCATGACCTTAATGAGCAGAGCGGTATCACCTGACCGCTCACGCAGGATGAAGGTGCAGCGCGCCGGGAGTCGGGACAGCCAGAGGGACGTCGCGGCCGCGCGGTGAGGAGCAGGTGAGTATAAGGGATGGGGGGGACAGGGGAGGGGGGAAGAAGGAGGACGGTAAGCCGCACCATTCAAGATGGGGGGTGGAGGAATATGAGCCATGCATACAGGTGTGGGGGGTGGAGGAATATGAGCCATGCACACGGGGGGGTCATTATACAGTATGGAGAACTGTGTGTGGCCATAATACAGTATTGAGCATCATGTGTGGCCATTATACAGTATGGAGCATCATGTGGCCGTTATACAGGATGGAGCATCATGTGTGGCCATTATACAGTATGGAGCATCATGTGTGGCCATTATACAGTATGGAGCATCATGAGTGGCCATTATACAGTATGGAGCATCTTGTGCGGCTATTATACAGTATGGAGCAGTGTGTGGCCATTATACAGTATGGAGCAGTGTGTGGCCATTATACAGTATGGAGCATCATGTGTGGCCGTTATACAGTATGGAGCATCATGTGCTGCCAATATACAGTATGGAGCATCATGTGCGGTCATTATACAGTATGGAGCATCACGTGCGGCCATTATACAGTATGGAGCATTGTGTGGCCATTATACAGGATGGAGCATCATGTGTGGTCGTTATACAGGATGGAGCATCATGTG